>NC_056744.1:616829935-617197435 GCF_019279795.1 Protopterus annectens
TCTTGTATACTCAAGGAGTTAGGTACAGGTCAGTCAAAGACAAACTCCATGAGACAAAAAACACTGATCATGTTAGAGTTGTTGTTGTTGTTGTGTCTTTCGGCTTTTCCCGGTTAGGGGTCGCCACAGCGGAACTCCGGTCCGCTAATGATTGGCAGTAGATTTTTACATGCCAAGTTGCCGGCCCTGATGCACAACCTTCACTGAAGGTACGCCCATTCACGCATGTCTCCGCACAGAAGACGCTCTAGCTGAGAATCAAACAGGACAACATATTGCTGTGAGGCGACAACGCTACCGCAGCACCACTAATGAAAAAAAAAAAAAAAAAGAAGAAGAAGAGAAAATCTGCACCCCCACACCCATTGCTATTTATATTTACCAACTATGAGATACGTACAACAGGAGAGAAAAAGAAAATTCCCATTCCCTGATGTAACATGATCTGTCACAAAGTATTGACAACATTTCATGATCAAAGCAGAATTCAGTCACGTATGCCAATATTCAAAATGTTTGACATTCCGAATATTTGACCAACTACTTGGTTACCTTAGCTATATATATTTATGCGATTGTTTTGTATACAAAACTGCATTACATTTTTTCGACCTGTCTTAGCACAGATCACTAAAATTCAGCAACAAGGTGTCATTTATAAGGAGCTCAAGTACATATACACTCAAGCTTGTCATAATATGAGCAACTAGTTTATAGTAAACTTGCAAAACAGCAGGACTTATGACATCATAGAAGTAAATACGTTTTAATCCAAACAGTCAAGAATCACAAAGCTTTCAGGAGAACAATCCCTTCTTCAGTGTAAGTCTTACACTGAAGGTGGGATTTTTATAATAGGCTATAAGGGTATTCTAGGGATCTGTTTTTTTTTTTTTTGTTTTGTTTGAGAGTTTTCACTAAAACAAAAAGTCTTGAAAAATGTGACATAGGTTCAGATGAAGATGAGAAGAAACAACTGTATGGAAAATCAACCTGCCAAACAAAAGCATGTGTATGTTGGAGTAATAACTTCTTATCATAATGACTACACTATCCATATTATTTTGGAGCATACATGGCCTCACATGTTTAGACAAAAAGCTAAGAGTATTGGATTATATTAAGAAATGCAGAGTGCAAATAGCAATGCTGCAAGAAAAACATTTGCAAAGAAATGAGAATGTGGATTTGATAAATAAAGGATTTCAGGATGGATATTCAGAAGACTATCAGGGAAAAGGGGAATAATTGTACTAATTGCTAGAGGTACTCCAATAGTGATAGAAGAGGAAAAAAAGATTATAATAGCAGATATGTGTCCGTAAGGGTCTACTGGCAAGGGAGGAGTATATTCCACCTAAAACTGATGTTATGGAGCTTAAGAAAGTTTTGGGAGAAATAATCAGCTTGTAGCAGGGAATATTACTTGTAGGTGGAGACTGGAACTTAGATTTGCAGCAATGAGGATGTATCTGGTGGACCTACAGGGGAAAATATAACAAAAGAGGGTAGAATTCTGAAGATATTTATGGAAATATTTGGTATATAACACATGAATTTAATAGTAGAAACCTGGAGAGAATTTACATATTTCCCAAGATACAATAATTGGGTTAGACTAGACCGAAATTATATTTCATGGGAACGTGTGCATTTAATTGAAAACTTTAACACACATCCAATAACTATTTCAGATAATTTGCCAATAAAAACTAAATTAAAAATGCGGAGTAATGAAGTAGAAATGAGACACTGACACTTTCCACCAACTACCTGTTAAAAAGAGAGGAATTTAAGGAATGGGTAGAAATTATCTGTGATTTATTAGCTGTATTAAAGAAAATAGAAATTTCTTCAAAAGTTACAGTAAGTGAGTGGGATAAAATGAGTGTGAAGTTTAACAATAGGGCAGAGATAAAAAAGTGATATAGTTAAGAAATAAGAGGAATTATTTAGGGGGCTGACATAGGTTAAAGTATTGCAGAATAAGGGAAATGTCACAGAATAAGAAGAGGTGCAACTGCAGAGTGGTAAAGAGAAAATAAGGGATTATCTTGATAATATGTATGAGTTTAAAAAGATTGCTGTTAAGTAACTTTCTTTGATACTAACTCCAGAGCAGAAAACCTTTTAGCACAACTACTTAGGCAGCAAAAACTAGAAGTGGTTGTTGCCAAACTTAGGGAGTCTATAACAAGAAAAATAAAAGAGATCCTGTAGAGGTATTATAGATGGTTTTGAAATGTTATGGATATTTGAATAAAGCAGAGAAATGTGGAAATGCAGAAAGAACACTAATGGAAATATTTATGGAATACTTATTTACCCAAAGGTTAGAGGTAGAGGAGGCTCAACAATTAACAGTTAAAATAGGAGGAGATGAGATAAAAATGGTGATATGAAGCCAATCTACAGGAACGTTTCCTGGAATAGATGATATTCCTGTGGAAGTCCAGAAGCTTAGAGCGAAGAACATGATAAAGATATGGAAGGTTTTGATTAACAGTATTTTAAAAGGAGGGGAAACACCAACGTCCTGGAAGACAGCTATGGTGCCTGTAATACCTAAAGCCAGTAAAAAAACATCAGGTCCAGTTTCATATAGATCCATTTCAATTTTAAAATCATGATTATAAAGTGTTTATGTCTATAATAAACTAAAAGAATGGGAAAGGTGTTGCCAATGTTGAGAGATATGAATCAGTGTTGTTTTGTAGAAGGGACGCACACATTTGACAACATTAATAGAACAATGGTGATCCAGAGGGAAGCAGAATGTAACAGAATACTACTGTTGTTAGTAGGTCTTGAAACAGAGAAAGCATTCAACAAAGTAAGCTGGGATTTTTTTGAGTTGGGCAATGGAAGCATTTGCATTTCCTGATACAATAATAAGGTTAATTAGGAAGATATATGAAGAATCGGAAGCAAGAATTAAAGTGAGAGTGTTCTCGTCTGATAAGTTGTTTGAACAAGGGAAACAGACGGGGGTATCAGCTTTCTCCTTTGTTATTTGCCTTATATTTATAGCCATTGGAAAAAAATAACAGACTCATAAATTCAATGATATAATTGTTATAGTAATCAAGAAATATTGTCTTTATTTCCAGATGATATTATTTTGTACCTAATAAATCCAGAAAAGGACATTCCAATGTAGTGGAACATTTTGAAACAGTTTCAAGTCTTTTCAGTATATAAAATTAATGAAGATAACACAAAGGTTATAGCTGTAAATTATGTATACACACTTGAATTGGTTCAGCAATGCCTATATTTATGAGGACACGATAAAATGAAGTATCCAGGAGTGTGTATTAAAAAGGCATCTGTTGCAGTAGCTAAATATAAGTGGGAAAAGACTAAAGAAAAGAAAATATAAAAACCGAGAAACAGGAAGCTCTTGTTTATGGATATGGATTAGCAAGATGCAAGCAGTGAAAATGTTTAGTCAAATTAGTTTTTTCTACAGGTCAGATATATTTTTATCAACCAGAGGAGAAGTTGTGGAAAGTAATTAATAAAGAGTTGAAGGAATTTATCTGGGAGGGGAAGAGGGCAAGGGTCAAGTGAGATATGCTGAGCCTTCTAATAGAACAAGGTAGTTTAGGATTACCTGATTTGAATGGATATTTTAGAGCTACACAACTGAGGCTCATACATATAACACAAGAAGAATGCTATAATTCAAAATGGAATCAGATGGGTGGGGAGATTCAAGAAATAAGGAAAGAGTGAGATTTTGGATGATGATCCGTAAGAAGAATAACCACTGTCATATTGAATATTATATCCATAAAGCAGTAGAAATTATTCAAAGAACTAAGCCTACATGAGAATGGAGAAGGGAGATTTTGCCAATAGGGATAACTGAAATTGAGAGTACAGAGACTAGGCAAAAGGGTGCTGGAATTAACTGAAAAAAAAACTAGCAAAGAACCAAGTTATTGGGAGCAAATAGAGAGAGAAAGGTAATAGAATGGGAAGAGGCCAAGAAGACATTTGGACTGCAGGCTAGAGGCTGCCTTACCAAGGATTAATATCAGAGTATAGGGAAAAAGAAAGGGATAGAGAAATCTTTAAGGAAAGACCTGCTCTGGTTGAGTTTTTAGTTGAATCTAGAACAGAAGTTACTGTTAAAAAGGAATAATTAGTATGGCATGTAAATATTACTTGATAACTATAAGAATCAGTCAGAGGAGGTTAGAAAAGATTGGTAAGAGAGATTGGATAAGCAATTTACAAGGGAACAAAGGGAGTACATATGTATGGCTCCCAAGTATGCAACAAAGTCTAGATGATTTAGGGTTTTTGCTTGGAAGTGTTTGCATAGGTATTTTTAAACCACAAGCAGACTCCAAAGAAATTTCATCAGGTAGATGGCAATTGTTGGTCATATGATGGGGAAGACAGAGATAACTGGGAACACAGGTTTTGGGAGAGCAATGAGTTGGCAGACTGTAAAAAATCCCTACAGAGTCCTCTTTCATAAATTTCGGGTGAGCAAATGGGTATAAAGTACAGTTTTGTACCTACCATAAATGTAGATGTCCGAACTGGATAGCATCTGCAGTCATAACAAGTGGGTTGTCCTGTCGTCAGGCAGCCCTGCAGTCGGCCGGATTCCAAAGTCCGGTCCGCTTCGCTGATGTCACTCCACCCGACGTCGTCTCTGTTGGTCTCGGGTTATAAAAGCATCAGCCGACGCCATTTTCCTCAGTGTTTCTTGCCCCAGATGCCAGTAGCCCTCTTGCAGGCTAAAAATTTGGATAGATGCCAATGTTTCCAAATAGATAGAGGTAAACACAACAATAGGCATATATGTACATATATACAAACAAATACACCGTAAAAGACTCCCCAACAGCTAGCTATTAGGAGGGTAAACACCTAGAGTACCACAGAGGGAAGGAGGGAGGGTAATCCTGACTGCAGATGCTATCCAGTTCGACATCTACATTTATGGTAGGTACAAACTGTACTATGTCCTTCATGGATGCATCTGCAGTCATAACAAGTGGGTAGAATACCATAGCCAACAAGGGGAGGAGGATAAAAGTAGATTATGGTGTGTTTAGGATCCCTTGCAGTACAGCAGTGGCAAACCCTGCTCGGGATCTGGAATATAGAGGCAAATTATAATGCTTGGCAAATGTATGCACGGAGGTCCAAGTAGGCCTCAATAATCTCTTTGGTTGCCACTCCTCGAAGAAGGCTGTGGTAGTGGCTGTTGCCCTTGTAGAATGAGGTCTTATGTTCTGTGGAATTGGTTTTCCATGGAAGGAGTAACAGTATCGTATGCAGTTTCCTATCCATTTGGAGATTGTCTGGAAATAGCTTTTCCTTCCCTTCCTGTTGCATAGGCTACAAAAAGTTGGTCAGTCTTTCTGCTGTTTTTTGTTCTGTCCAAGTAGTAGCGTAGCTGTCTATGTACATCCAAGGTATGCAGTATTCTTTCCCCTCTGTTTTGTGGGTTGGGAAAGAAGGTAGGTAGGTGGATTGCCTGGTTCAAAGACACTCTGGATACCACCTTGGGCATAAATGTAGGATTAGTCCTCATGGACACTCTATCTTGGTGGAAGATTAGGAAGGGTTGCACTGCCATTAAGGCCTGTAGTTCTGAAACCCTCCTTGCTGAGGTTATTGCCAGTAGGAAAGCAGTTTTCCATGACAGGTGTTGTAGGTCTGCTGTTGCTGCTGGTTCAAAGGGTGATAGTGTCAACTTTTCTAGCACAAAGTTTAAATCCCAAGCTGGTAATGGTGGTTTCCTTGGAGGTTTTACATTCTTGATTCCTCTGAGGAACTGCCTGAGCAAAGGGTGCGAAAACAGGTGGATCAAAGCTGTATTCTGCTGAAATAGCTGATGCATGTATCTTGATGGAGGAGTAGGACAGGCCTGAATGAAGAAGTTCGCCAGATACTCCAGAATGTTAGGCATATCTATGTTTGACACATCTTTTCCTCTTTCCGTACTCCAAATGACAAACCTTTTCCATTTTCCAGCATAGTTCCTTCTTGTTGAAGGTCTGCGTGCTTCAAGAATAATGTCTTTAACTCTTTGGGAAAGTTCTGGATTAGCTGCTGTTATGTGATGTTCCATGCAGTCAGTTGCAGCGTTTTAGGTTTGGATGTATGATGCTGTAGTTGTTCTGAGTTAACATCAAAGGCATCAGAGGTATTGGCCACATTTTGTTCCGAGACATGCTCTTCAGTAGTGGGTACCAGTGCTGTCTTGGCCAGTTTGAGCTATCAGGATTATCCTTGGACGTTCTTCCTTGATTTTTAGTAGTACCTGTGTATCAAAGGAAGAGGTGGGAATGCATATGCTGTTAGGCCTTCCAGTTGAAGGAGAGTGAGTCCACTTTCCATGCTAGTGGGTGGAATGTCCTTGTGCAGAATTTTTGAGCTGGTGATTGAGAGGTGATGCTAATAGGTCTATCTGTGGCATTCCCCATTTCTTTGAGATGGTCTTGAAGATGTCCGGTGCAGTTTCCATTCGTGGGCATCCGGCGGTTCTGCTTAATATGTCTGCTAGAGTATTGTCTTTCCCCGGTACAAATATTGCCTGTAACTGAATGTTGTAGCTGAGTGCCAGGGTCCACAGCTCCAAGGTCATTCTGCATAGGGGTATGAATGAGTGCCTCCCTGTTTGTTGATGTACCACATGACTGTGGTGTTGTCTGTCCTTATCATCAACTGGCCCTCTTTGAGAAATGGTTTGAACTTTTGGATTGCCAGTTTTACTGCCAGCATTTCTTTTAGATTGATGTGCAGGCGAAGTTGATCCTGTGTCCACAATCCTTGCACGCATTTGTCCAGCATGTGGGCCCCCATCCTAGGTCTGAAGCGCCTGTTGTGATGGTCTGGCTTGGTTGACATCTGCGAAAGGGTAGGCCTGGGTTTGACTGGCATGCCTGAGCCCACCATAGGAACTCCTGTTTTAAGCATGGAATTAGTGGGATTTCTGTTTCTAGACTGTGTCTGTGTTGGGACCATAAATTCTTTAGGTACCACTGTAGTTTCCTCATATGTAGTCTGGCAAATGGGACCAAGATTATGCATGATGCCATGAAGCCCAAGGCCTGCAGAACTTTTCTTGCTGTTAACTTGTTCAGTTTTGTTAGTGCCAAGAAGTAAAGAGGAAGTTATTTTTGTTTTTCTGTAGTCAGGAATGCCATTTGTTGTACTGTGTCCAATTCCCAAGAACGTCCTTGTTTGGGATGGTATCAGCCTTGACTTTTGTAAATTGACTGTGTATCCCAGTCCTTGTAGCAAGTAAATGACCCTTTGTAAATCTGTTGTCAGCTTGCTTTTGTTGTCCCCTTAGCAGGCAGTCGTCCAGGTATGGGTAAATTTGAATTCCTGTAGTCTGCAATGGGCGATTACTGATGCCAGGCATTTTGTGAATACTCTGGGAGTAGATGCCAAAGGGCAATGCTGAGAATTGATAGTGCTCTGATCCTGCAAGAAATCTGAGGTATCTTCTGCAGATTGGCTCGAGATGGGGACGCAGGTATGCCTCCTTGAGATCTAGAGTTACCAGCCAAGACTCCTTGCCCAGCATGGGAAGAAGTTGCTGTAGGGTCAGCATTTTGAATTTTGGGACAATGATGTATGTATTTAAGGTGGACAGGTTGAGAATTGGTCTCCAACTTTTTCCTTTATTGGAACTAGGAATAGTCTGGAGTAGAACCCCTTTCCTTGTTCTGTTGTTGGCACTCTTTCCACAGCTCTCATGTTTGCTAACTCCATTATCTGGCGAGAGCCTCTGTTTTGATTTGAGGTAGGTTTGGCATTCCTCTTTGACTGGTAAAGTGTGGAAGTGAAACCGTAACCTTGATCTATGGTTTGTAAAATCCACTTGTCTTTTGTTATGTAGTGCCAGTTCTTTGAAAATAAGGTTAACTTTCCGCCTAGAGGAGCTGCTATTTGTTCTGGTAGGCGGATTTAGGATTAAGTCACTGTGGTTGTGCTGATGTAGTGGCAGTGGCTGTGTCTGTGCCTCTGTTGTTACCTTGCCACTGTCGCCCTCTGTAGGCACCTCCTCTGGATTGGTTTCTGCCTCTGGAGCGTCTATTCCTGCCCCTTTGAAATTTTGTGAGTCAGGAAAGGACCAATTTTGGCAGGCCAGTTCCTGCTAAACCTTGGGGTTGAACCTGCAAGAAATCTTTAACAGTTTGAACAGATTTTGCCTTTTCTTCCATTTTCTTCATAACCTGCTGGGCAGGTGTACCAAACAAACTTGTCTTGTCCATAGGAGCATCTAGCAACTTAGCTTTAACATGATCCGGTAAAGCTTGTTCTTTTAGCCATGCATGCCTTCTTATCACTGTGCCTGTCATGGCTGATCTAAATGAAGCCTCCAGTGCATCATAGCCACATTTTAAGGAATGGTTGCTAACCTGTTGTATGTTATTTACCATCTCTAATACATATTTCTTATCAAGAGATTCATCAGTGGTTAGTTTTTTAGTTAACTGATCAAGCATAAACTCTTGGTATTGTATCATGTGAAACTGACAGTTTAAAGCTCTAGCTGAGAGAGTAGCTGAAGTGTAGACCTTTTTACCCCATCTGTCTAATGACCTTGCTTCCCTTTCAGAAGGAATAGGGTTTTTAGCTGTGGTCGCGGCTACTGCTGTGGGAGGTGCAGAAAGGTCCTAAGTCTTTTTCTGGAGTCTGAAAAATCCTGTTGCTGCCATTGGAACTGTTCTCGCATGGCATGCAAGGTTTCCCCAAAGGAGAATTCTTCTGGTGGGGAAGCAGCTGGAATGGATTCTTCAGCATCAGAATCTTCAAAATTGGAGAAGGGAGCCTCAGGCTGGTCAGTTATGTCTGATTCATCAGCAGAATCATCAGAAGACACGATAAAATGAAGTATCCAGGAGTGTGTATTAAAAAGGCATCTGTTGCAGTAGCTAAATATAAGTGGGAAAAGACTAAACAAAATAAAATATAAAAAAAACAGGAAGCTCTTGTTTATGGATATGGATTAGCAAGATGCAAGCAGTGAAAATGTTTAGTCAAATTAGTTTTTTCTACAGGTCAGATATATTTTTATCAACCAGAGGAGAAGTTGTGGAAAGTAATTAATAAAGAGTTGAAGGAATTTATCTGGGAGGGGAAGAGGGCAAGGGTCAAGTGAGATATGCTGAGCCTTCTAATAGAACAAGGTAGTTTAGGATTACCTGATTTGAATGGATATTTTAGAGCTACGCAACTGAGACTCATACATATAACACAAGAAGAATGCTATAATTCAAAATGGAATCAGATGGGTGGGGAGATTCAAGAAATAAGGAAAGAGTGAGATTTTGGATGATGATCCATAAGAAGAATAACCACTGTCATATTGAATATTATATCCATAAAGCAGTAGAAATTATTCAAAGAACTAAGCCTACATGAGAATGGAGAAGGGAGATTTTGCCAATAGGGATAACTGAAATTGAGAGTACAGAGACTAGGCAAAAGGGTGCTGGAGTTAACTGGAAAAAAAACTAGCAAAGAACCAAGTTATTGGGAGCAAATAGAGAGAGAAAGGTAATAGAATGGGAAGAGGCCAAGAAGACATTTGGACTGCAGGCTAGAGGCTGCCTTACCAAGGATTAATATCAGAGTATAGGGAAAAAGAAAGGGATAGAGAAATCTTTAAGGAAAAACCTGCTCTGGTTGAGTTTTTAGTTGAATCTAGAACAGAAGTTACTGTTAAAAAGGAATAATTAGTATGGCATGTAAATATTACTTGATAACTATAAGAATCAGTCAGAGGAGGTTAGAAAAGATTGGTAAGAGAGATTGGATAAGCAATTTACAAGGGAACAAAGGGAGTACATATGTATGGCTCCCAAGTATGCAACAAAGTCTAGATGATTTAGGGTTTTTGCTTGGAAGTGTTTGCATAGGTATTTTTAAACCACAAGCAGACTCCAAAGAAATTTCATCAGGTAGATGGCAATTGTTGGTCATATGATGGGGAAGACAGAGATAACTAGGAACACAGGTTTTGGGAGAGCAATGAGTTGGCAGACTGTAAAAAATCCCTACAGAGTCCTCTTTCATAAATTTCGGGTGAGCAAATGGGTATAACTAAGAAATTATTCTTTTGAGCTAGGACACAGGATCTGAATTGTCTAAACATAGTAAGGCTTTGTTAAGTTAATTCTGGTGGCTGCCAAAAAACTGCTATTAGAAAATGGAAATGAACATCTAAACCAACTGTATTTGAAGTGCTGAATATTGCAATGGGTATAAAAGATCTGGAAGTGGAATCTTTAGAAAACGGTAGGAACAAATTGCATACAAGTAAATGGAAATTGTGGGAAAAATACGTGCAGAATAATGTTCTGGAGTTACATCTGAACAATTTCTGTAATGTTGAGCTAATGATAGTTATACAAAAGAACATATTTGATGTATAATGTATGTAACTGGGAACAATTTAATATAATTTTTTTTCTTGAGTTGTCAGCATACCTGTCAACTATCCAGATTTTTGCAGAAAGTCCAGATTTTTGCTTCACACTTTTGGCCTGTTTCTCATACAATTTGTGTTTTTCTGGCAAATCAATGAAGATTGAAATGACTAAGTAATTACATTTGATGTTCAGACTGTATATCTTTCAGAAAATGCATGCCAACAAAAATGTTATTGTAACAACTTTCCAAGTTTATAAGAGTAATATCTGACATGTGTTTCTATTTTTAGGCCTTTGTCCTCCCGTTATTTTAGGCTTTATGCAGATTTCTTGCTCTAAGACTTTGAAAGATTTGGTTGTTAGGCTGCTGAGGTGATCTTTTCTTTGGTGTGATGTCGATTAAGCCACACCATTTTGCTTCCCACAACTTTGGGCATGCTGTAGGCATGGCTGGGTACGTCTTTGTTGAGTGCCAGACAAGTTTTAAGAAACTGCTGAAAAAAACAGAGTTTAACCTGTTCCCCGCTGTATTTCTTAATCTAAACCATTACTCTTTTGTCAGTTCATTCTGGCCACAGGTCTTTAATTCTTTTGTCAAGAATTAGGGAAAAAGTTGCCTGTGTCATACATGATAATTTAATAAAAATGTTTCTTGTTTTAAAAAAAGATTAGGAAAAAAGCCAAAACTTATGAGGGATACTTCACTCAGAAAGTTAATGAATTAGAAGGTTTTGCACCAAACATGCATTTTTGGAGCAATAACGAGTATGACTTTTGAATGTCTGTCATTATTGTCAGAGTGTAATCCTCGGTGCTTTACCAGAAAATTAAAACTTTTGTGAAGGACATGGTTTATTCTGTAGGTAATTGGGTCCTAGTAATTTACAACATCCTTTTAGACTACACTAACTAGCTAAGATGTCTTCTAATTTCTTCTTCCAATTTCCCCACCAATTTGTTTCAAAACTACTAACAACTATAGAAAAACTACTGGATTTGTATTCCTTAATTCCTCAGAAATATGGTACCTATAGAATGCTAAAGCTTTTGTTAGCCAATAATATTTTATACTCCACAACACTGCAAGAAAAACACAAATGTATTCATGTTTTGTGTTTCACTACTCTGCAAAAATACATCTATGTTTCACTAAAGAAAAGAATAAGTTTCACATATAACATTACAGAAGAAATACCTACATTACATACATTGCTAATCACAAACAAACTTGACAACCAACACATGTTCAAGAAAGCCAAATATTAAAATGTTTAAATTGGAGTAAAGGCCACAATTAATAAATGTGAAGTAATCCTCAAGTTGTTCAGAAAGGCCTGCTCAACATATCCCTATCACAACAATACCACCCTATTTCCTTCCAACTCAAATTATGTCTTTGACAACTGAAACTATATTCATAACAACTTTTTAAACACAGAAACTCAAACTGATGTTTTTAAAATACTAAGCCATGTTCCATCATCATTTATATAGTTTACATTAACTTTTGTTTATCAGTGATTGTTCACATTAACTTTGACACTCTTTAAGTGGGCCTGTACAGTTACACTGAAGGCACAGCTTGCCGCTATACATCTCAGTGTATATTAATCTGAACAAATGGCCAGTATTTTAAAGGTAGCATACGACTAGTGCCATTTACCTCAACATATAGCATTTTGAAAGCCTGTTGGATATACAGATGTCATATTGTTAGTGTGCTCAGGCTGAACTTTTCTTTCCTTCCTTCATTTTTATACTATGCAGCTCTGTGTTCACTGTGCTGAATATTATCTGGTGGCTGCAGAAAATGTCTTGTGGTACTGGGCTTTAATGGACCATTTTAGAGGGTCAGAATGATGAGCTGCACGGCTAACGTGCATACTGTGGTGTAAGCTGTTGCTTGTAACAGAGTGCATGTAAGGCATGGATACACTATTGTAAATACCAGAATTAAATGCAGCTGCATTTTTTTCCATTTCTAAATATTGTATTCACAGCACTGACCTCATTTTCTTGACATTTGCCTTGATAAAGGGGTGCTGCTCCATATATATGCTGACTGTGGCAGATCAGGACAGCCATAGCATGTTCATTAGTCTATTGAGGCACTTCTTGCGGTAAGAATACCCACCAATTTTTCTTTCTCTAGAACAATCAGCTTTTATATTGATTGTTCTTATTGTCCTGCATAATTTTATTTGGGATGCTTAGGGTTTTCCAGAGGATGTCTTATTTACTTTCTTCTTACAAGTTACTTTCCTTCCTAAGTAGCTACAGAGTAGAAAATAAGCCACGGGAATCAGCGGATGTTTATCTTCTGAATGGATTCATATGACACTACTCTGTACAACATGACTCATAAACGAGATTCATGACAGTAAGAAAAGGGTTACAGTTTTTATTTATCCTAGTGCTTGTTAGGGCTCCATAGGTGGTTTTTTTTCCCAGAAGCTCCAAGTGCCTGTACCAAATATGCACCCCAGTCTGACATCATCATGCTAAACGAACAACAGCATGTTTTGACAGTTGAAAGGCTGCAGTGAGTCACTCTGCAGCTTGATACAGCATGCCTACCACAACGGAATTGTTCATAAGTGCTGTGTGTGAAGCAAACTTTCGGATTCCTGTTTTGGGAGCAAGAGAAGACTATGAGCTTTCAGTGTCTAATGCTAAGTTGCTCAGCAGATTTTCTGAATCCATCATAAGGACTGCTTCTTCTGTTTGTCTGTCCACTGTCCCAGTTATTTAATATGCTACAAGATTACTTGATTAGCAGTCTTTTTCCCATAAGAATTGTTTATATCTGTATCATGCAATTTTGAATTATCTTAGTATTTTGACCTTAATATCTTCCCAGGAGGTATATTCCACTAGCTGCTATCATTTAAATGAAAAAGCTTTAAGTGGTCTAAATCCATTAATTTATAGATCTAAATGGCATTTATTTTCTCCCATGATATTTTTTAAATATCATTTTCTTGGACTGTTAATTTATTTGTGACACTTAAAAGTTGGGGTCATGTTTCCTCTCCCCCTCCATTTTTGCAATACTTGTATTAAGTTATTTTGCTAATTTTTTTATTGTTTTTTTTTTTTGTCAGAAATATGCAGTTTGATTGTGTTCATTTAGACTGCCTCTATAATGTCTGCACCCTTATAGAAGACAAGGTGTCTGTAAAACTGCTTAGAGTACTGTAAATGAATTCTTAGTAGTGCTGTCATATCCAGAGTATTCCATTGTTCCACCAGCTTTCCCTATTATCTTTATATATTGCTTGCTTGCTGTTACTTCATTTGACATGACGGGTCTCTATTAAAACAAGGAAACGACAAAAGAGCGAACGCTCTTTCATTGACCCATAAAACTCGAAACCACAAAACAGCAAAGTAATGGAACAGCGATATTTTTCCCAGGGAAAAAAAATGCTGGGCCATTCTCAGGACTTTGCCAATTCCTCTGCTGTGGTGCGATCTCAGACTTGGTATATTTAAGTAGGGGGGTGTGGAGGTGAAGCCCCCCACTTTATTTTGTGTCTACATTTTTTTTTTTTTGGAGCAGTGATTTTTTTTCCTTTGGGAAAAAAATCTCTGTTCCATAATTTTGCTGTTTTGTGCTTTCGGGTTTTATGTGTTGATGAAAGAGCGTTCGCTCTTTTATCGGTTCATTGTTTTAATATAGACGCGACATGACTACTTCTATGTCCAGCCTGAATTTTGTTGTTGTTGTTGTAGTACTGGTACTCTGGGGAGCTTCTTTCTTTACATTGACACTAAAGTAAGTCATAAACACAGAGTATTGAGTAGCAGATAAGGGTGCTTGGTGAAGTGCTGGGACTATAACTCTGATCCTCAGAACTGTTTACCTCATGTGTGAATGAGATATGTACTAAGTCTGAGGTTGCTGTGTCTTACAGTGTTCTCCTTTCATTGAGGTGAAGTCATCTTAGAGTTAGTACGTGTGTGGGTGTATCTACACACACACACACACACACACACATATATATATATATATATATATATATATAGATAGCTATATAGATAGATATAGATAGAAATAGATGCATATGTATACATGCGGCAGGTGTAGGAAGAGGCAGACAGTTTTTCTCTGTGTACTCACATTAGATGGTTTTGCATTAAAAAATAACTAAAAAAAGGGCCACAACTATGTCATAAACAGATCATTTGCTGCCCTGAATAGTCCCAGACTCAAGTAGCAGGGAATTTAAACAAGCTCAGTTGAAGCTGATGTTATATATTCAAAAAATGATCATAGAAGCAGTGTCTTCTATCAAACAAATTAAACTGATTTTACCTAAGCCAAGCTGAAGCATTCTTGGTTTTCAGATTATGACAGTGGTAAGGCAATGTATATTTATTCATTCTTTGATTACCTGCTTAATTCAGTTTAAGGTTGCAGGGCAGAAGACAGAGAAAGTAATCTTAAATGGAGCACTAACCTGTAGCAGGGCACATATTATACATCCATTTTCTCACACAGCAAAAATACATGAAGACAATTTGGATGAGTATCTATTCACCTATTATACATTTTTGAGGTAAGGGAGGAGGGCAAGAATATCTGGTGAAAGTCCATATAGACACAATGAGAGTATACATAAACCCCAAAAGGAAGGCAACCTAGCTGAGAACTGAACTAAAGAACCATGCACTGCCAATAGCAATCCTAACCACTCTACTACCATGTAGCTCAGCATTTTAAAATAACTGCAGGAAAGTCATTTATAATATGTCAGCCTAACTGTTACTTATGCTGAGCTAAAACTTTCCAATTTGCAGTTCATGATCATGGGGAAGCAATATACAGCATTTTAGAATGATCACAGGAAGGCAGTATTTATTATTTTGCTCTTGTTAAAATTATGTTGACCTCACAAGTGCAAGTTTTATCATTTACCTGGATCTGATTTTATATCATTCAAAGAAAAGAAGATGTTCATGGGGAAGGAGCATACATCATTTTGCTAAAAAAAGCAAATAAGTCAGTTACACTCTTTTCTGAAAAAACTGTCAGAAGTACTAGTAAACTGTTAAAACTGATTTTACATTTTCTGAGCTAAGAAATTCCAGCTTTATAGATTATGATCTGGGGAGAAGCAACTTGTAGCATATGGCTCTTGATTAAAAATGCAGCTATACTGCTTTCTTAACTGCTTTCAAACATGCTAATCATTGAGGATGGCTAAGTTAAAATAGTTTTGTTTAGAAGTTTATGATCATGCAGGAGCAATTTAGTGCATTATGTGCTTGACAAAATAAAATAAAACATAATGCATTGCTTTCACAAGCACTGTCAGAAGCTCTACCAAACAGCTGCCACAGACCTAATCATTAAGAAGTATGCTCTTTATTTAAAACAAAACATGTTGCTTCCACAGAGAAGTGATAGCAAGAAACTGGAACTGATTTTATATGATTATAAGATAATAATATGACCAAGAGGAAAGAGGATTATAAAGTCAGTTGCAATGCTCTTGCAACTGCTGTGAGAAGAAGTAACAAACAAAATAAAGTAATGTTGCCTGAGATGAGCATTCTTGCTTTAAAATTTATGATTCTAGGGAAGAAACATATGAACTTTTCCTTTTTATTAAATAAACTTTGTAGCACAAAAGTTGTCTTTACTTTCAGTCTAAATTAGAAGTGCATTTACTGTTGCAAGCTGTCACATTCAGAGATTTTCTTTCATCAATTTTATTACTGTTTAGAATTTAGCTTGAAAGTAAAATAGTGATAAATTGGCCAAAGCAGTAGTACTCATCACCTTTTTGAAGTTTGGAAGAACAGAAGAATAAAATGAAGTACTAGAATGAGACAAAAAAAATCTGAAAGTTAAAAAGAACAAATAAAGGATTTTTGGTCAAAATTTTGGTTTTGTGTTTACTCAGAAGACTGCATTTTTTAAATAAAAGAAGTGCAGATGGATAATAATTATACGGAAGACAAAACAAAAAAATAATTAAATGATGGGGTGGCCTGTCCTCTCTCCAGCCAGAGCACAACCTTCTCAATGGTAGCTTGCTGAGGTCCCCTCTAAGGAGACCTTGGCTCACAGGTGCTAGTGAACTATGGCAGCACAGGCTCCTTAAATCCATACACCATGGATGAAACACACAGTGCTCCTGCTAGGTGTCAGCAGACATGAGCCTCCACCCCCCACCCCCGGATGGGTGAGCCAGTAGGAGCTGCTCATACTCCCATCATTCCTGGCCAGCTCCTCCAGGCACCCAAGCTGCTAACAGAACTCAGGTCACCTACAGTATCTTAGAGTTTTTATCTTTATGCCATGGAGCTGGCAAATCTATATATGTACTCTGATTAAATAATTTAAAGTCAGATAATTAAACAGTTGATGGAATTTAAACTCTTTTAAGCATTTAGTAAAGAAAGAATGTAAATAAATTAGAAATTATTACTTCAATAGTGCCTGCTTTACACATATGAGTTAAAGAAGCAAGAATATAGAAACTAAATCAGAAATGATGACTCTGTTAAACATATTTTTATCATCATTCATTAGATTAGTTATACCAGATTTTAGGAATGTTTGATATAGTGCAGTCTCCCTGTGCTAGTCCCTCTTTTTAAGCAATTGAAAGCTTCCAAAATTTCAGTTAGTGAGACAAGTAGTAAATGGAATCTTGAAACATTAAGTAATTAGAAGCCTGTTTTGCTCATCATTAGCCTTTGCAATAACAGAAATAACATTTAAAATTGAATTATATTAATTAACAACCTCTTGAACAAAAAATAATAATTTCAAGATTACCAATATTCTCTTCATTATGCAGAAATTGATTGCTATAATTTTCTAAGTGAATCTTCCAAAATAATGCTGTTTTGCTTTTATTGTTATATTTTAACATAGATTATTCTGTAGACAATAGAAAATAAAAGTGTATGACATATATCCATACATAGTGTACATATAGTGTATGTATAAAAGTGTATGACATATATCCATACATAGTGTACATATAGTGTATGTATAAAAGTGTATGACATATATCCATACATAGTGTACATATAGTGTATGTATAAAAGTGTATGACATATATCCATACATAGTGTACATATAGTGTATGTATAAAAGTGTATGACATATATCCATATATAGTCTATATATATATATATATATATATATATATATATATATATATATATATATATATAGTGTATGTATAAAAGATTATGACATACATCCATTTCTTACAGTTTTTCTCCAAAGGAAAAGGGTGAAAACCATCACTTCAGCAAAGACTATATTTTAGTCTATATGTTTTCAGGATCTTTTTAAAGGATAAAACTTGTCTTTCATATTTTCTCTTTACTGATAAGTGGTTGGGAGCATGTTTTGCTGCTTCAAGAATAGTTTTAATTCCAAATTTTAGTTAAGTTACAATGCTGTACATCTCATTTTAGGAATGTTCTTTATATGTAAGAAGCTCAAAATTCCTTATCCTGCTACGAACAGATTCTCAGTTATGGTTCTTACATATATTCCATTTACAGTATTATATGGTTGCCATGCACACAGCTTAATTTTTACATCTGTTATGCTACTACATTATTTCAAGTCATTACATCTTGTTAATCACCCACTCACTATACTTCCCGGCACTTCAGTAATCTGTTGCTAAGGTGATAGCTCACCTTCTTAATCTTATGATTACCTCAATTTGCATTTCAGTATTCTTTTGCTATGTAATATTTCATCACTCACTTATGAAGGTTTTGCATGATGGAATTTAATTTGATTCTTTTGCAGAAAGTCAGACAGCCTTCCTGTTTTCCCCTTATTAAAACACTTAAAAAACATTTTCCATTGCTTATGACATGTAGTAAACGTATTGATGTTTGTCAGCATGTCTCAGTATGTAGTTTGTTTCTGCATTTAATGCATACCGGATAAGAAACAAATATTTTGATGGCAGATAAAGGATATTTTAGCTGGCATAATCATTTTCTTCCATTCCTGATAAGCTACAGATCTTTCTTAACAAGCAGCTACCTTTTACATTTCTATTCAGCATAATAATGCCTGTATGCCTTTCCCATGTATTCTTGAACTGTTTTTTATCTCAGTGGACAGTTTGTTTTGCAGTTCTTAATGTAGGCATCTGCATTAATTTTGGCACTATAATAATAATTATTGGCAACTTGAGGGATGTTGTATTTGATGACATTTTAGCTATACAATTTATGTCACTGGATATCTTTTTTTAATTGAAACATACAAACAATAAAATTGTCTCTCTGTCTTACACACACACACACACACACACACACACACACACACACACACACACACACACACCATTTGTTTCTATGAATCTGTGACATTTGCAAGGCAGTTTAAACATCTTTATGTTGTGTAATTTCAACCCCTCACTATCTCCAGGGCCCATATCTTTAAAGTGCTCTTCAAAACCACAAATAATTCTTCAGCGGGTCACTAAGGCATGTTGTTTTATAATCAGTGTCAAACAGGCCCTTACTGATCCCCTCCTTAAGTTGTTCAACCTAAACCCTACCTTAGGCTATGTTCCCAAACAGTGGCACACTCTGGTAATGATGCCACTTCATAATGGTGGCCCCACCACTGACCCAAACAACTACAGACTCATTAGTCTTGTCTGCAAAGCCATGGAATGCATCATCAGTGATGTCATAAATCAGGACATTAAGAATTTAATAAGGCTCAATCTGCTACAAGTCAAATTTGTTAAGGGCAGACCATGCCTCCTCAATCTTGTAAACTTCTCTGAAAAGGTAAAGGTCACACAGGCCATAGACAGTGGTCACACTGTTCATGCTGCCTACTTAGATCTATCAAAAGCATTTGATACCATACCACACAATCAGTTTTTAAATTCTTATATGGTAAGATGGATTGCAAACTGGCTCAAGGACAGAATACATGTTGTCAGGGTCGGTGATGCCTCCTCAATTAAAGAAAAAGTGACCACTGGTGTCCCCCAATGGTATATATTGGACCACCTTTTTTGGCATTCATTCTGCAGATCCCAACACTGACAACAACAATCTCTGACTGACTAAGTTTCTAGTGATTCCAAGTTGGGTATAGTTTGCAAATCAACAAAAGATACAAATTCAGTTCAAACAGGACTGTCAGGCATTAACATCTGGGGCACTGAGAAAGAGGTTGTACTACTTGTTAGAAAATGCAGTATCATCTCCTCCAGGAAAAAAGAAATTGTTATCACCTACTTCATCAATGACACACCACTCTCTACTGAGTCTGTCATTAGAGATTAGGCACCTGGGTAGATGGCTCCATCTCTTTTGATCACCAGAAATTGACCATAATCAGGAAGTCCTAGTATGTATTACAAATAATCACCTAAGACATTTCTTCCAAAACCAAGGAAGTTACTGTGCCCTGAACTCTGCCCTGGAATGCTATCAAAAACAGCTGGAATGACTCTCCCTGTACCCAGTATCATACAACAATCAGCTATCACAAACAGCTAGAATCACTCTCCCTGTACCCAGTATCATACAACAGTCTTAGCTATCACAAACAGCTGGAATCATTCTCCCTGTACCCAGTATCATACAACAGTCTTAGCTATCACAAACAGCTGGAATCATTCTCCCTGTACCCAGTATCATACAACAGTCTTAGCTATCACAAACAGCTGGAATCATTCTCCCTGTACCCAGTATCATACAACAGTCTTAGCTATCACAAACAGCTGGAATCGCTTTCCCTGTACCCAGTATCATATAGACTCTTGAGAAGAGACCTATGCCTTCTGTTCCATGCCCTCAAGAATCCCATTATGCAAGACTTCCTTTTTCTCAATGTATCAAATAGTGCAGTCAACACTAGAATAAGAGATCTCAGCTTTTATCAGGAATAAATTAATCTAAATGGCGATGTATGCTAATCACCCAGCATCCCCCCATGCTATAGAATAGACTTTCCTTGCATGTCAAGCACTGAGATGCCCTGCTGATCTTCAAACATAGCTCAGACAATTTGACGTGTGTCCAAAATACTATCAGGGACTTACAGTCCTTGCCCTCCTTGAAAAGCTTGGTAGTGCCTGAGGATGATTATTTGCAAGGCAAGCTTGGCCTGTGGTCTAGTAGTCTTATATTTCATATGATTCCTATGAAGTTGTGTTACCTTAAATGTTGAGTCTTGCAGATGATTTAGTAATATTACTGAGAAATAGGAAGCGGGCAAAGGAAGTATTCAAACTAAACTTTATTATGGCATGCATGGTTATTAAGTAAATGAAAAGTGTATAGCCATGTAGCTAAGTTCGTAGGGATTTATTTTACAAGGAATGCCACAGAAGTACTAGGAGTCCAGTCTGGAAGAATGAAAGAGACGGAGAAACCGTGTGGAGAAATGTTAAAAGAAGTAAAAGAGATTGTGCAGCTATGTTGAAAAAATTAGCTTGCTTAGCCAGGGTAAATATGTTTCCTACAAGAAAAGCAACTAAACCATTGGAAATTTACTTTGGTGTCATCTAGGGAGTCAAAATTGAATCTAATAAAAGGGGGGTTATATAATAAAAAATAAAATTGATGTTTTGGATTGAAAACATTCAGTAGCTTATCTAGTATCAATGCATTTATTTTTGTTATTAAGTAAGATAAAGTAGGAAAAAACAAAGTCTGATGGGGAGATTTCTGTGAGCAAAATATGAACATTTTGGAAAATTGTAGGAAGTAGAAGACGGAAAAATGGTGAAATCACTAGTGGGACAGGTTGATAAATGCTATAAGAAACATTTGTTATGAAAACCAGAAACTGAAGGGATACCAGAGAAAATTGCTATATTGTATGAACAAGTTACAGCGAGATATATTTCATAGGTTCATAGGTAGGTACTAGGCTATCAGCCCAAGGGCCTACATAAGCCTAGCCAACAAGGTTCCCTGGCTTATGCCACCCAAGAAAGTTATTTTCCTGTGCCACTATCGAGCAGAGACACAGAAGTGATCCCTGGGGTGTATTTCCTATTTCCCATCCACTCATCAAGACTTTTCTTGAAGAGTGCTAATGAAGAACTTTGCTTGACATAGATGGATAGCCTGTTCCAGAGTATGGGAAGTCTCTGGGACAGGAATCTATCCCTCCAGCATGTCCTGTTTATTGTGGTGACAAGGTTTAGGTCCCTAGAGCGTGTAGCTCGAGGGGATCGGGATTTCTTTAGGTGTAGCATGTCCAACAGCTCTGGGTTTGACATAGCTTTATATGTTAGGCAGAGATCACCTCAGAGTAGGTGATATGCTACGGAGTAAAGCTGGAGTTTTTTGAGGCCATCAGTGTAGGGCATTTGTTTGAGGCCAGTAATCCTCTTTGTGAGGTACTTCTGTGGCCTTGCCAGCTGCTGCAGATGTCTTGTGAGGTACATTCCAAACTGGGGTTGTACTCTGTAATGGGTCTAATGAGTGTCGAGTAGAGGGGTCAATTACCTCTTTTTTCCTTGATGAGAAGCCTTTTATGATGAGGTGTGCCACGTCGAAGGACTTCCTGACTACTGTGGTGATGTGACGATCAAAGGAGATACTACTGTCCACCTGGGTCCCAAGGTCTCTTATCACACATTTGGTGTTATGTAGATTGCTGCCTATGTGCTAGTTCATGGATACAGAGTTTTTACCAAAGGGGATGACACTGCACTTTTTGGCATTGAGCTTGAGGCCATGGCTCTGACACCAGGCATCTGTCTCAGCGAGGCCCTTCTGCTGGATGTCCACATCATTTGGGGACTAGACTATGGCTCCTAGTCTGCAGTCATCTGCGAACTTCATTAGCCAGAGGCCTTCTGTGTTAGCCTGTTCGTCAGAGAAGTAGATACCAAACAGGAGAGGTCCCAGGACGGAACCCTGTGGTACTCCACTTGTCACTGCTTTGAGGTCAGATTTGGAGTCTGCAACTTTTACAGTGTGGGTTCTGTAAGTGAGCCAGTTGGCAACCCATCTTGTGACATAGGGATTTATACCTAGTTTAGTGAGTTTAGCTATAATTCCAGAATGAGGGATGGTGTCAAAAGCCTTGGTGAGGTCAAGATAGGCTGTGTGAACCACCTTGCCCTCATTTATGGCTTTGGTGACTGCCTTAAAGACGTCGATCAGGTTCAGGAGGCATGATCTGCCTTTCACAAACCTGAACTAGGTGGGATCCAGAGTTTGGAGGTTACCAATGTCTTTGTTTATGAGTTCCATGATGATACGTTCCATGGCCTTGCAGACCAGGTTTGTCAGGCTAATTTATTTATTTTACATTTGTTAACCGGGGGTGTCTGACTGAGCCGAAAAGGCCCTATCTGAAGTAGTTAACTTCATTTGTACATCAACCTATGGATATCGGACCCATATCGGATCCGAGCCGGCAGCTTCAAACAGCTAAGATCCCAGCTCCAAGCTCCTCCCCTTTACCCATAACCGCTGCTATCCCTTCCTGACTTCAGATCTCATTTACTGCGGTTCTGAACAGCAGCTTTGAATGAGCTTCCAGGCGTAGGATAGGAGTTAGTGAGAAAAGTCTTTCTTTTCTGCCTTTTTTTTTTAGAAAATTGTTGTGTGTGTGTTATCTCACCTAGCTAGATTAGCGTACCTTTGTTTTGTTAGTCGGTTTGAGTGTATTCCCTCCCCGTGTGTGTGTGTGTGTGTGTGTGTGTGTGTGTGTGTGTGTGTGTGTGTGTGTGTGTGTGTGTGTGTTAAGGTGTGTCAGTTTTGTGGCCTAGTGTGTGGGTAGGATATGTCTGAGGTGCCCAAAGCTTTATTTTCTAAATGTACCGAGTGTGGCAATAAGCTGTCCCCAGTGGATGGCCACACTCGGTGCGCTATTTGCCTTGGGGTTGAACATCTCTCCTCGGGCTGCACTATTTGTGCAGTGTTCAACCCCAGGGCCATCAGGGACAGGAGGTTGAAGCTGATTCTGGCGGGACTGTTGTCCCCGGACTCAGCTTCGTCCTCCGGTCCCTTGGTGGCTTTTGCTGAGGCTTTGGCAGCACCACCTTCTCTCCCTCTGGCTGGGACTCACCCTCCCACCCTTGGCCAAGAGTAGAGGGAAGCTAGAAAGAAGAAGCAAAATCATCACAAGAGGCAGGCCGAGACCTCTTCCTTGGCACCACCATCTAAGCGAGCTTCTCTGCCTATGGCCTCCGGTTCTTCTTCTTCCCAGCTCCGATCTCCCCGTTTCTTGCCGGAGCCGGAGGAGGAGGAGACATGGTTGCCTTTGGAGGTCATCCAGGCAGCATTCCCGGCCCGCCTCAGTGGCCTCGTCGAGGTCTACCCATAGCATCTCCGATGCAGACTTGGACCGGATGATGCGTAGGTTCCTCCAGGTCCAGATGCAGATGGGAGTGCTCCTGCCTCCCCCCCCTGTCCAGGGAGGGGAGCTCAACCCCCTTTTTTGCCCCGATCGCTCCTTCTCCAACCCACTATCGAGGTTTGGAGCCTTCAGAGCCGGGTAGCATTGGAGCCGGGGGAGCATCGGCACCGATAGTGTCCGGTACTTTGGTTCCGATGGCACCCTTGAGTCTATCGGGTCCCTTTTCTTCAGATCTGAGTTCTCGGAGCTGAGAGCTGTGCTTCAGATCCAAAGGTGTCAGTATGACTTCGGCTCCGTCGCGGTCGGAGCATGCTGGCCCTATGGATCTGACCGCCTCGGCGCCGGCCCCGATACGCACATTGGATCCGAGGGAGGGTCTGCTCTCGGATCCGAGAGAGAGCAGCTCTCTGACGTTCGATGTGGGGGAGAGGGTATTGTCGAGGGACTCCAGGCCCCTGGCTTCGACTACGGCTCCACCCTGCACTCCCTCTCAGACTGGTCTACCTTCCATCACCCGGTCCCAGGGACAGCCTGCGCAAATGTCCCAGATTGTTTCCTTGCCGGAACAGGATGTAGTTGGTGAGGCCTCCTCGGACAGCCCCCCCGATGAGGGTCCTCACAAACGCAAGTGCAAAAGGAGGCACTTGGACTCACTTGAGTCCTTGACAGAGGACACAGACTTGGAGGAAGGGGAAGTTTCCCCAAGGTCACCCCCCCGAAGACGTCTCCTTCAGAGACATCATGGAGATGCTTCGGATCAGAGGGGGGTGGTCAGCCCCAAAACCTTCTTCTGATGAGTCTGTGTTTCTGGAGGCATTTGATGCAGGCCCATCTACCTCTTGGGTGCTCCCTCCCACCGACCCCCTGGTAGACCTGATTACTACCAGGGCATGGAAGGAACCGGACACTGTGGGAACCCATTCCAAAGAGGCCTGACAAAATCCTCAGCCCCCCTTCGGATAAGTCATGTTGGAGCAAGGGAGCCCCAGTAGATTCCATGTTGGTGGCAGCCGCCACCAAAAGGGAACTGGCTCAGGAGAGCTCCTCGGTCCATCCTCCAAACAAGGAGTCTCAGACGATGGACCATCTGGGGAAGCGGGTGTTTGCTTCAGCCACCTTCTCTGTGAGGTCGCTGAATTATATGGCACATGTGATACGACTCCAGCGGGATCTCATCAAAGAATATGCTGGGTGGCCCCCAAAGTCCATGTCGGCGGGGGAAGTGTTCTCAACCCGAATGGCCACTCACAAATCTATCTCTAATACCTCTATGCGGTTACTATCCCATGCCACGGAAGGAGCCGCTAGAGCCAGCAGAGCGGGTGTCGTCCTGCAGCGACAGGCATGGCTCCGTCACTGTGATTTCGCGGAACCTTTCAAGGCATCATTCGCAAATGCCCCATTTGATGGTTCTGCCCTTTTTGACAAGACTGTACACGACACATTGGTCTAGAGCGAGAAAGACGGGAAGACATTGTCTGCCGTCGGAGTCCGCTTCTCTGCTCCCCAGAGGTCCTTCTCGAGGAACCAAAAGGGACAGAAGAAGATGTGGTTCCAGAAGTCTCAACAATCCCGTTTCGCTCCGGACCCCTCGTCCTTCAGAAGCAGAGGAGGACAGAGTGGGTGCTGCCCTAGAGGCAGAGCGGGTCCGAAGAACTTCAGGTCCAGAGAACCTTTCTCTGATTGGCCCACGCAGCAACCCTGAAGGATTACCCGACTGCTCCACTCTGGAGGCAGTCGGGGGCCATTTCTTGAGGCACCTAGCAACTTGGAAGTCCATTACAACAGATCACTGGGTGCTTCAGATCATATCCAGAGGCTACAAGATTCCCCTTCTCAATCCCCCTCCCACTCCCCGAAGCCTCCCCAATGTCCCACCCAATCAAAGGGAGGCGGCAGCTGAGGAAGTTCTCCAGCTGCTAGAAAAAAGAGCAATCCAGCACGTCCCCCCAGACCAGTCCGGATCAGGCTTTTACTCCAGGTTCTTCTTGGTGCCAAAAAAGGGGGGCTTAAGACCAATCCTCGACCTGTCCTTCCTAAACCTGTCAGTAGCCAAAGAAAAGTTCCGGATGGTCACCCTCCAATCCATTCTCCCACTTCTGCAGGAGAACAACTGGATGTGCTCCATAGACCTCAAGGATGCGTACTACCACATTTTGATGGACAGATGGACAGACGATCCAGGAGGTTTCTCCACTTCTGGCTAGGAGCCAGCTATTACCAGTTCAGGGTCCTTCCCTTTGGTCTCACTACAGCCCCAGGGTGTTCACCAAGGTTTTGACAGTTGTAGCGGCCCACCTGAGACTCCAGGGAATTCAGGTCTTTCCGTACCTGGATGACTGGCTCCTGACCGCCCCCACCAGGCATCTACTATGCGCAGCCAGAGACTACTTTCTCCATCTAGCTCCCCGGCTGGGGATCACGATCAACATCAGAAAATCTTCCCTTCTTCCAACCCAAATCCTAGATTTCATTGGAGCCAGATTGAACACAAACCAGCTTCTAGCCTTCTTGACTCCGGACTGGCTTCGAACTCTAAAACTCCACATACTGGCCCTTTTACAATCCCCAACTCCCCCTGTGGAATTGGTCCTGAGGGCTTTAGGCTCGATGGCGGCAACTATCAACCTTCTACCCTTGGCGCGCTTGAATATGAGAGTTCTTCAATGGACCTTGCAAGACCAATGGTCCCTCCTGCAACATCCCCTGAGATTCCCCATTCCCCTCAGCAGGGTTTGCAGGAAAGCCCTCTTATGGTGGCTCCAGTCCCCAGACCTCCAGAAAGGGCGCCCTTTCTTTATGTCCCCTCCTCTAACCACGGAGACCACGGACGCTTCTCGCCTCGGGTGGGGGGGGCACTGCATGAGCAGGACTGTCCAAGGCACGTGGACCCATTTGGAGACCTTTTTGCATCTCAATGTCCTAGAGATGAGAGCGGTGCTTTTGGCGTTGCAAGCACTTCACAGCCTTCTTCCCTTGGGGACAATTGCGATTCAGACAGACAATATGTCGGTTGTCTGGTATATCAACAAACAAGGGGGAACCAGGTCCTATCTACTTTGTCGGGAGGCCATGAGAGTGTGGGAATGGGTGATATCCAACAACTGCTTTCTCATAGCAACGCACATTCTGGGCTG
Organism: Protopterus annectens; assembly: GCF_019279795.1. Lineage (NCBI taxonomy): Eukaryota > Metazoa > Chordata > Ceratodontiformes > Protopteridae > Protopterus > Protopterus annectens. Next base: position 616,856,836 of record NC_056744.1, read on the forward strand.
GTCCAACATCTTGGCAGACAGACTGAGTCGAACCATCCTCTCACCGTACGAGTGGTCTCTGAACCCCAGAGTAGTGAAGCTAATCTTCTCCAAGTGGGGTCAACCTCATTGCGATCTTTTCGCCTCGCCTTCGAACGCAAAGTGCAGTGACTATGCTCTAATTCCCCCACCCGGGGAATCTCCCAGAGACGCTCTGGTGCATGTTTGGCCACCTCGTCTATTTTATGCTTACCCTCCTCTTCCCCTGATGCTAAAGTTCTTACAGAAAGCCCGACGGTTGGGGAGCAGAATAATCCTCATTGCCTCATTCTGGCCTCATCAACCTTGGTTCCCATGTCTATGGTCTCATCTAGTGAATCCCCCATGGATTCTAGATCCCATTCCGGATCTGATCTCTCACCCATTAGGCCTGTCAATCCCGAACCTGGACAACCTCAAGCTTACAGCTTGGTTGATCCAGTTCCACTGATAGCTAGGACTACCGGTATCTCGTCCCCTGTCAAGGCTATACTAGTAACCACTCACAAGCCATCTATGAGAAGGATTTATAATAGCAAATGGAAGCGTTTTTGTATTTGGGTGGAGTATCAAAACCTAGATCCCTTTACAGCTCCATTGCCAGCAGTATTAGATTTTCTGTCAGACTTATTTGACCAAGGTGCTAGCTCTTCTACGGTCAAAGTCCAGCTGGCTGCAATCTCCCGCTATCATGTTGGGAGTGATCTCGGTCCTTTGACCTCATCTAAATTATGTAAGACCTTCCTAAAAGGCACTTTTCTTTTAAGGCCTCCGGTTAAAGATGCAATCCCTCCTTGGGACTTAACCCTTGTCCTTCAGTCTCTGACAGCTCCTCCCTTTGAGCCTGCAACTTTGGTGGATCTGAAATACTTATCTTGGAAGACAGTTTTTCTTATTGCCATTACTTCGGCCAAAAGGGTTTTGGAACTTCAAGCCCTTTGCGCCAAGCCACCATATTTGATTTTTCACAAAGATAGAGTTTCACTCAGGACCAATCCCTCCTTTCTGCCCAAAATTGCTTCGGAGTCTAATATCAACCAAGCTATTAATTTACCAGTCTTCTTTCCAAATTACCAGAATAAAGGTGAATACAGGTTACACTCTCTAGACGTACATAGGCAACTGAGATTCTATTTGCAGAGGACAGCTGATCACAGGAAATCAGACCAGCTTTTTGCATCCTTTGCTAAACCCACTTTGGGAAAACCTGTATCAAAAGTCACTTTGTCCAGATGGATCTCACAATGTATCCTTTTGGCATATGAGAATTCTGGCGGGTCTGCACCTCAAGGAGTCCATGCCCATTCTACTCGATCGATCTCTACCTCTGCTGCTTTTCAATCTAGGGTGTCGTTGGATGACATTTGTTCAGCAGCCACTTGGGCTTCATCTCATACATTCATAAACCATTACAAATTGGATATTGTTTCTAGAGGGAGAGCATCATTCAGCTCTGCAGTGCTCCGGAACATCCTTCCATGAGGACCTCCCAAGAATTAGGTAGCTGGGGACTCTGTCCCATAGGTTGATGTACAAATGAAGTTAACTACTTCAGATTAAGAAGTTATGTACTCACCATAATGTTCCATCTGAGTAGTTAAACTTCATTTGTCAGCAACCGACCCTCCCTCCGTCCCCCTAACCCATATGGATACTCAAAGGAATCCTGCTTGTCATTGAGGATTGTCTTAGGTTAGAGTATGGAGGTGGTTATTTGGTGTTCTATGCTTTATGCTGATAAGTAAACTCGATCTGAGGTCAGGAAGGGATATCAGGGGGTTATGGGTAAAGGGGAGGAGCTTGGAGCTTGGATCTTAGCTGTTTGAAGCTGCCAGCTTGGATCCGATAAGTAAGATTGAAAACTATTATCAAGTGCTCACAAACACTGGCTAATCTACAATGTATGTACTGTACCTGTGTACTATGTATATATTCTACTTATGTTCCAAATTTCAGCTGTACACCACAAATCCATTAATTACCTTTATTTTTAAAATTAATATTTTTTTGTTTGTTCTCTCCACTGTAACTGTTTATGTGCCGCATACCATTGTAAAAACATGTCTCCTGTAATTTGTGTGTATACTGATCATGTCTAAATAACTAAATGTGTCTGTAATTTTTCTTTGTGGAGCTTTTCTCCCAGGGCCTCTGCTGAAAATAAGAAGTTATGTACTCACCATAACGTTCCATCTGAGTAGGTAAACTTAATTTGTCAGCAACCTATGGGTATCGGATCCATATCGGATCCAAGCTGGCTGTAGTGGTACTATGGGCAGGTCTGAAACCATGCTGAGTAGGTGACAGGATGTTGCTGTCTAGGAGATAGTTTAGCATCTGGGTATGGATGCATTTTTCTAGGATTTTGGCCAGGGGGGAGAGTAAAGCAATGGGTCTGTAGTTATTAAGTTCAGTGGAGGTCCCGCCTTTATGTATGGGTGTAACATAGGATATTTTACAGAGTTTTGGCACATAGTTTTCAACAATTGATCTGTTTATGAGAGTGGAACACCAGGATAAGAAGTCTTCAAGGCTAGCAGGTGTATTACCAGGTGGAATATAGATCACAATTGTGGTGATGACCTTTTTAGGGTGAAGTTGAAGTTGTGAGATAAGTATGTCCCAATTATTGGGGGAGGGGTAGGAGTTTGGTAATTGACGGACAGTTAAGTTTGACTTGTACAGTAAGGCAGTTCCACCCTCTTTACGAAGTGGTCTGTCTTGTCTAATGATATTGTAGCCGGTAGGGAGAAATTCTGAGTTAGCAATGTTTTTATTTAGCCAGGTTTCTGTTAAAGCAACTATGTCTGGGGAGTAGTGTGCTATTGTGGCCTGGAGTTCAGGTATTTTATTTTTGATACTTCTAATATTAATATTTAGCATTAAAAGATGGATGGTTTTGCTGCTGTTGTTGATTTGCCCAGGGATGAAGAAAGTGGGGGTGTTATGTTCTGACATTTGTGTTGGAGTAGTTTGAGTTGGACAGGATGAATTTGGGCCTGGGTTGGGGTGGATATCCCCACTTATGGTGAGCCTGGAGTTAAAATGGTTATACAGATGTTGGAGTTTGGTGAGGAGTGTGAGAAAGTATTGTGTTTTTTTGGAGTAGGAATGAGAGCATATGTGTTTAGTCCTGAATTGGTCCATTATGTAGTTCTTGAATAACTGTGGGCAGATATTATTATAATGTGTGGTGTCTGTATACGAGAGTGCATAATGCAGTGTTGTGCTACTAAGTTTAGGGATATTGCTAGAGTGATAACTTGTGGTGTTGTAAACAATTATGAGAAGACAGACTAGACTTAGTTGCGTGATAGTCATGGTTATAAAGTTTAAGTTGTTTCTAGGTGGGGGGGTCTTAATAGGAATTATAGGGTTGCACTATATGTGGATGGAGAAATAGTGTGGGTGATGTAAAAAATGCCTAGTGGGAATGAGAGTGATTGGGAGTATTTTGTGTGGAGCAAGTTGGTGTGGTATAATGTGATATGACTTGAGAAGCTGTGATTGGTGGAGGTGATGTGAGGGTGAGCTGTGGGTATGGCTGCACTATAAATGTAGAGGTAGTGGGGGTGGGAGGGAATAGGTCGATAGTTCCCAGGATCAGTGGTGGCTCCCCCTTTGTGGAGTGGGATAACTGTTGCTGTGCACCATTCAGTGGGCACAAAGCCTGATGCAAGGCTATTATTCAACATGGTGCTTAAGTGGGGAGCCAGTTCATTCTGAAGTTCGTGTAAAACGCAGCCTGGGATGTTGTCCGGTCCCATGGATGCTGTGTTTGTGACTTTAGAGAGTTCAGCTTTTACCTGCATAGTTGTGATTACAGGGACTCTGCATTCTTCCTGTATAGATATGGGACCTTTATGGGGTAAGGGGGGTAAAGTTAGCACTGAACCTATCTGCCAGGATGTTGGCAATATCAGTTAGTTTTGTAATTTTCGTGCCGTTGTGCTGTAATTCAGAGCAGATCTGGGTGTTGCCATCGAGATTCTTGACATAGCTATAGAATGCTTTATGGTTGTCCTTAGAATTACTGGCGATTTTGTTTTTGTAGCTAGCTTTGGAGGATCTTATAAGAGATCTCAGCTTCTTACTGAGGCTGACCAGGGAGCTCCTCCACTCATGGGATTTTACTCTCTTTTGCAACAGTTTCTTCCTTCTGTTGTACAGTTTGTTTATGGCAGGGGACCACCAGATTGGCTTCCATTTTTTGGAGGATAGTGTCTTGATTCTGTTTGGGATAGCAATATCCATGCACTTGTGTAAGTGCTTATAGACTGCATTTGTGTAGGATTCAGCAGTTGTAACTGTATTGTCCATCTACATGGGTATCATGAAGTTCACCACTTCTGTCTTAAGAAGCATGAAGTTGGCTTTGGAAAAATTTTTTACCGTGGTTTCCTTAATGGGGGGGTGGGAGCAGGATGTAGATATCAAGGGTGATTAGCTTATGGTCGGATCAAACCAACAAGGAGTTGACTTCAGGTGTGGAACACCGGTCACTCGTGTTGGTAATGACTAGGTCTAGGATATTGTTGCCCCTGGTGGGGTTGTGGATAAGTTAATCTAGGGCATTGGAGTTTATGAATTCCAGAAAGCGTTGAGCTAAGGAGTTGGTACATGAGTAGTTTTCCCAGTTAATGGTGGGGTAGTTGAAGTCACCCATTATTAGGGTGTTTGGTTGAACCCTAATATTTTCCAGTACATCAAGAAAAGAGGAGTGAGAATCCTGGGACATGGTGGAGGATCTGTAGCAAGCTACAATTTGGATTGCAGTTTTGCCCAGAGTTAGTTGCACTTGGATAACCTCGGATGCATTATGCTGAGCAACTAGCCTGGAGGTGTGGGTACCCTTAACGAATATGGACACACCTCCCCCTTTGGTGTTTCGGTCCAGGTTACATGGCCGAAAAGTGTGGTATGAGTTATAGCCTGGTAGTGCAGGGGTGCTCTCTGGAGCCTTAAACCAGGTCTCAGTCACTTCACAGATATCGATGCTCTCCATTTTAAGGAGTGCCTCGAGTGAGTGCATTTTGAAATTTAGACTTCTAGCATTGAGTAGCATTACCCTCAGTTTTTGCTTGCCTGTTCCTGTTACGGTGGTGAATTTGTTATTTGAACCTTGCCTAAAAAGGGCACTATAGGGGCAGCAAGAGCCTTAGCCAGTATCTGGAATCCCAGGGGTGACAGGTGCAGGCCATCTGTGGCAAAGGATCATGGTCTGTTGACTTGACCATGTCATCACAAGCAGACAGATACCGGATCCCCTTAGAATGACACCAGAAGCTTAGCCAATTGTTGAAGTCAATCATTTTGTCCTTGTACTGCGGTATCATTCTGGGTGATGGCAGAATGCTACTCAGGGCTAGGGTCATACCTGCCTGGGCTACAAGATCGGAAACTCTTCCGTGTCTCTTTTCATGTAGTCCAGGGAGGTATGTCTTAGGTCATTCACACCAACATGGACAATGACAGAGTCATATTTGTACTTGTTGTGGAGTGACCTGAGTGCATGGGTTATGTGGCGGATCCTGGCACCCGACAGGCAGCTTACAGTAACCTTCTCCTTGTTTAGCCTGGTGAGTGGGACATCAGTGTGTCTGACTATAGAGTCACCTACGACTAGTGTGTTGGGTATGTTGTTTTGCTTTATTGGCTGTGGTTGAGTGGCACACTGAGTCTGTGGGCTATGTGTCATTTGGGTTGTGTTGGGGGATGGAGGTTGCTTGCTTTTCTGCATTGGATGTCTCTGTTGCTTAGACAGATTATTATTGAGAGCCTCCGAGAATATTTTTGTGTTACTATGTGTGAATTTTGGTGGTGTAGATTTAGTGAGACTATGTGATGAGTGTGGTGTGGTGCAAATGTTTACCTTCTCCTCTTGACTGTCAAGTTCAGTCTTGGTTGGAGAGAGCTTTACCTCCAGTTTGGCTAGATAAGTGCATCTCTCACAGGTTGTAGTGTTGGGTGGTAGGAGGAGAGGGTTGTCTGTGTACATGAGGCAATTTCTGCATTGCCTCAAGGTGCCCAGATTCATCAGATAGACAGGAGAGAACACTGGGAGCTGACCCTTGGACATGCCTGAATAAAAAACTATTTTCCTCTAGATAAGTGAGGAAAGTGAGTACAAGAGCTGTTTTTCTCTAAGCAAGTGAGAAAAGTAAGTACAAAAACTGTTTTCCTCTAGGTAACGAGGAAGGTTGAGTGCTATAGTAATTAGTAGCTTATTTAATGCTTACAAGTTCTGAACAAGTGCTGAGCATGAATAAGCAAATTTAAGTGCTTCAACAGAGATCTAAGCAACAACTAACAGTACAAACTCTAAAACCAAAAATATATACTCAGCTCTGTATATTTGCAGATAGATTGGAAAGCAGTCTCTCAGAACACAGGCTCCAGCAATTTATATTTGAACCATGAGCAGAGATGAAGGAGGAAGCACAAACAACTAATAAAGAAAAGAAAGGAAAGGTTGGGAAAAGTATGAACATGTAAGAATTGTTTATGGTAGATTATATTAAATAAGTTATCTGAGAAAGGATTGATGATGTACAAACAACAGCAAGACATGAAATGTCATGAGTGTGGAGATTAAAAAATACCTGAACATTTCTTTGTAAGATGTGCTAGAGCAATAAACAAAGAATTTATGGGAAAAAAAAAGAAGTGAGAAAGAATCGATATGGTATATGTATGGGGGAATATGATTACAGGATTTTAAAGAAAGTGGGTGTTATGGATAAAATTATGTTTTCAGGCATGTTGCATACATATAAAACAACTTGTGATGAATTACTGTAGAAAAGATGGAAATAAGTATTGTTGTTCCAAATATTAAGTTTTGTTTATGAAAAAGTTGGGGGCTTAAAGCGATTTTTTTCTGTGAACATTCTTTTAGGAATCATCATACACAATATGATATAGAAGTGTTTCATATTGTTATGTAAATACAATGTTTTAATAAAGCATTTATACTCTTTTCAGTAAGTGCTATTGTATCTTTTACATCCACCTGAGCTATCTCAAACTCATTCAGATAGGATTTTGGTTTCATGTCCCAACTGGAGGGCAGTGCACTCAGGAAAGCAGCACTACTCTTATGCTGCACTACAGTGCCATCACTGGAAAATGAATCCAAATGCCTGATGTGGAAACAGAACCCACAACCCTTTGCTCTTCTGTTTCAAAAGTGAGCTTTTTACCTGCTGAGCCCCAGACACTGCTCAGGAGTAGAAAGGAAGTAAAATAAAAAGTATTAATCACTGCCTTAACTAGAAAATGTCTTCTGGAACAGAAATGTCCAAATGCCAGGGGAAAGATATAACCTAGGGACTTTATAAAATATAAAGAATAAACAAATAATAAAAAGAAAAGTAAATAGAAATACAACATATTGTAAAGGTAACAATGAAATATTAATCTAGTTATTATACTGCTGAAAAAGAAAGTCAAGGAAAATGGTGTTCAGAAATGACCACACTATCGTCCATATATACCAAATTAGTGAGCGCTTTAAATTAGCAAGCAAGCAATGATGCCCAACAAGGTGCATGTTACTGTGTAAATAACACTTTTCCAGGGGTTCATAGGTTGGTACTAGGCTATCAGCCCTAGGGCCTATACAAGCCTAATCATAACAATTCCCTAGATATTTCTTCCCACAATATTTGCTTCCCTGGACCCCTGTCTAGCAGGGCAATTGACATGATCCCCACTATTCTTCACAATATATGCTGTTTTTCCTGTGTCTCCTTCTCCTTGCTGCCTCCTCCTTTTACTTACTTTCCACAGTGTTATACCTCTGACATGTGTCCACATGTGTACACCATATAATTGTAGTTTCAAATACTGTATGGCTATACAGCTTTTTTGACACTTTCTGCAATCCTTCCAGGGGATGTACTACCAAGCACAGTTTGGCAAATACATGTACTTCTTTATTTATGAGAAGAGCTGCTCAATGAGTTCATGTTTTGGTTTTCCTGTACAACACGGCATGTGGTCGATGTATGGATTATGTGTTGTTCTTCTCTCTGCTGGATTTATTGTGCAGATAATGCCCACTAATACCTGGAGCACAGTTACCCATACAAGAGCACTGTCTGACCTGATTTGGATATTTAATTATCTAATGTGTTACCCTGTAGTGCTGCCTAGCTATGAGGGCAAAAATGGCTACCATCAATGTCTGTACTACGTAGTAGAGGCTTCTTATATCCCACCAGATAGGTTTTGGCCTTCAATGTTTTTGTTACACAGAATGGCTACTGCTAATGACTGTTTATCATAACACAGGTTTTCATTATGCTGCCAATGATGTTTAGGTAATTTATTCAGGCTGTGCTTTACAATGTAGTCCTCAGCAGACATGTCTCACAAAGCACAGCCATCTAATATGCCACCAATAATTTCCTTGACACCAACCACTAACAATACAACACACACACACACACACACACACACACACACACACACACACACACACACACACATATATATATATATACACACACACACACACACACACACACACACACGTGCCCAAAATATCACCATATTTAACTAAATTAATTAAAGAAACTGTGCTGACCCTCCCCTGGACCAGTAATCAAAGAGCCTCAATCCACATCACTGGCAACAGTGGAGGACCTTCACGGAGAGAATGACAAGTGCACACACACAACCACACACACACACACACACACACACACACACACACACACACACACACACACACACACACACACTCAGTATTTCTAGATGCAGCTCTCTGCATCAAGTGCAATTTCCCTTAAGAGCACACAGAGACCACAGTCAGTCCAGGGCTGGTTTCTCTCTCTTCTTCCAGATCCCTAGCAAGACTCTCCACTGACACAGCTATAGAGTTGAGATCTCAGCTGTGTGACCAAGCCAAAATCTCCAGCACCCTCTCTGTCCAACCAATGCTTCGTGTCCCTGCCCAAGTAGCTGACACATACACTCTCCGAGGTTTGATTTACACACACACACACACACACACACACACACACACACACACACACACACACACACACACACACACACACACACACACACACACGGGAAAGGCAGGCACAGGTTAACTAGCTATACCCCTTCTACCCAGACTATAAGGTAGTAGGTAGGTTTTCACTGCCACCAATCATTCCTTATCAGCTACTTTAGGGCCCTTAACAAAGGATGAACAATCTTACTGTGTAATATTAATATTAACACAATTGGTAGTTTGACCAAAAGCAAGGCTATTAGGAGTGGCCCAGACAGTGTCACATTTTTTGTGCTTTCTAGTCACTAAGAAAGATTACACTAAGTGTCCATGTAGTCTACACTTTGTTGTAACCTTTATGAATCCCTGTTAGTATTTAAAGCTGCAAGAATATCAGTAGGAAAACTAAAATTAGAAGAAGGTGTGAGTCATGTCTGTGTTGTCTGTTCACTCAGAACAGTGTACACTTAGTGTATACAGTGTAGGCATTATTGAATCCCAGACAAAGTGTTCCAAATCCCATTTGTAGTAAAGACTACAAGATCCAACAGAAAGGTGAAACTTACAAATTTTATGTCACTCTGACATGTAGGGATTACAGGTTCCTACAAATGCACTACTGGCTTCTCTATGTATAAAACATTTTAAGATATAGCTGGCAAGTTTACTAACTTGTATCCTCTACTTTACATAAATAGTTAAATATGCATAGATATTTTAGCCATGGGCAATGATGCCATTCTAGCCTGCTAATATACCAAAACATCATCCCAATAATTTCACCGCAGCTGTAGTATTTAGAACTTTGGAAGTCTGAATGTAATAGGCCAGACCTTTAGTGAGTAACATTATATGACATCATAGTTCATAGACTAGTTTGTACACAATGTGTTAGTGACAATACTACCACAAGGAGAGTCATTTTGCATTAATACTGTTGTGTACAGCACAGAAACCGTGTTAGCACATTTTGGAAAACTGCTTCAAATACGATTAACTCTGTGGAGAGCAGAACTAAAATATTTCTTTAGAAAGTTATAATAAGTTTACTGAGCTTTAAAAAGCTGAAAGTTAAGCTGCATTGTGATAGGTGACATAAACCACTCCTTGGTATAATTATTGCCAAATATGACATTAGGACATTGTGAATTAGGAGCTCACAACCTGCATAACTGCATCACCCACCATTATTCATTCAGTGAATTCAATTCAAGGAATGACTACAGAACATTATTCCATGGGCTAGAAACTATTTCACCTTCGAAATGGAAATTGGTTAGTCTTAACATAAGATATGCAAACATAACAGCACAGAAGTTGATGTAAAAAGAAATGCTTACTTTACAATGTCACCCCCATTCTGCTCATTCTACTAACCTGTTAAGGGTGTTTACCTCACTTCTTAAATGTATTCTTCCATATATGTATTGCTTAGTCCATGATGCCTGTGTAGTTTCTGAGGCTATTGTATTCTTCCAAGTGACTTCTCATATACGTGAATTAATTTCTTAATTTCAACACTGTACTGCATCATAATTCTCATTTCTTAATTTGATTTGGTTTATATCTAATGTTTACTTAAAATGAAAGAAGTAGGAATAGTTGAAACTATTTTAATGATTATGAATTTTATGAGGAAAGAAACAATCCTGGGACAGTGTAAATAGTAAGGGAATCTGCCAGAGGCACAAAATTGCTACTTTTGTTAGATTAATCAAAGGTCTACATTATATGCTGACTTTAACCATCCTTGTGCAAGACTGCAAAACATAGTTTTTTATGGTCTACCTCATGCATGCAGTAAATCATTCACATTTAATGTGGAGAATGATTCCAAGTAGCAAACATAAAATTGTGTTTCAAGGTGCACAGTAAAAATGAAATGGATCTGAAATATGACAAGTTGTGACATTAGGAAATAAAACCCAAAGAAAGGATGGCATTACAAGTTCTGGGATAAACAATGAAACTGTCAGACATACAAAATTGTAGTCATTAAATTAAACGTAGACATACAACTGGTGATTTTCAGTATGTGTTTTATATTTCAAGACACTGCTTTTGTGATCCAATCTGAAGGACTGCAAATTTCACAAGAGATGGAATGTAGTTTAAAACAAAACAGAGCCTCCTTTTACTGCACCAAAGCATTTAACAGGCTTTTGAAAAATGGGGCTTATTACATTTGATAGGGGCAATGAAAGAAACTGATAAGTTGAAAGACTGGGATAAAAATATTGAAAATCAGCAAAGTTCCAAGGTCATGCTCTACTTGTTTAGCAATGGCTTGTAACTCCACTGCTGTTCAATACTTTTGCGACAGAATTTTTTTTTTTTTTGCTTTTATTACAACCATACTTTGTGAATTAAAGTAAACCGAGTTATAAAAAGATAGTATTTCTTTTCCTATTTCATGCATTTTCAATAATGCAAACTTCACTTCTGGCTTGTAATCAGTTTTGTTTTTACTACATAGGTGAAGAGTTCTTGCAAGATATATATTGTACATGCATGTACCTCATGAATCTGAGAAAGTACAACTGTATTCTGAAGTACTTTTAGTAAACAGCTATACTGTCAGCTTTGGCAGAGAATATTAATGTTAAAACATTAAAAATGGAAATCGGATGTAAAGCAATAAAATCAAATGCAGACCATTTTTTTTTTTATCATTTCCCCTAAATGTAACATTTTCATCATCTAGCTTCTTCACATGAAATGAAGTACAGAAAATGCAAGTGTATAAAATGAACAAATACTGCAATTCACTGATTATAACTGCCCTAAGCAGTAGTTAGTGACAGAACGTAACTAAGGAATCGCAGGGCACTTCACTTGGTGCCAGGACATTAAAGTTCAATGAGCATTCATGGTTTAGGGCAGAATGTGTATAAAATCTCCCATCTAAACACTTAAAGCAGATTAGACCATGTTGAAACCAGTCTAGAAACACTTCTGTAGATAAAATAAATAAGAATTAAATTATTACTCCACACCAGGAATATGAGTGTGATTTTGCAGGTTAGTCTTAATTGAAGAAGTCCAATCACGTAAAAAACTTACAAAACAGAAGCAATGACTTCATTCTGCTGTGCACAAAATATGACTGCCATTGTGATACTCTTAGGAGTGAATGACAGCTTCCAATGCAAGACTTAGCTGAGTTACTTCTAAGCACCCTTATATTTGAAATAAAATTCTTCTGTCACTGCCCACCTCTTGGCAGAAAATGCAAAAAAAGGCTTATTCATGTAGATCAGTGCAAACAATACTAATTCCTAAAGAGAACAACTTTAAATATAAAGACTAAAAGAGCTTCCCATAGAAATGTGGTGCACCAAACTCTAAACCATTACCTTTCAGCTTGTCTATCCATCAAACATGTGAAATTAGAGTTTACATAAGAAATAAAATAAATATATATTTTTTTCTTTAAAGGTTATCCCTCTGTATTCCTTTTGCAGGAGAAAACCCTATGTAGCCTATATTTAACATAACAAACTGCAAGGTCAGGGTCCCTTAGGGAAGTTATGCAGTGACAATGCAGAAAAGAGAATGCACACAAGTGCCTGTGGACAACTGAAATATGATGAAGTGGTCTGCAGATATATGTGCAAGTTCCCTCTGTTCTTCACCCACCATATGGTACTCCTTAGCAGCATTTGTTAATTGTTCAAGTAGATCGAATTTTCCAAATAGCTATTGGAACAGCTTAATTCTTGATTGTCTTTTAATTTTTAAAAGTACTTCCTGATAACTCAGTTTTCTTCCACTTGTTTTTATTTGTAACATTAGCTTTCATCATATTTTATTTGTTTATTCATTTTATAAATTACATACTTTGTGTTTTTACATTATCTGCTATGGTCATGTCTTGGACTTTGCTTGTTCTGAATATTCCCCCGGATTCACTATCCTTCCGTGCACAGAATCGGCCGTTTAGAAGCCTGACGGCAGCACGCCATGCATATTAATGAAGGTGTGCTGCCTGAGCCCCTAATCCTACATGGACCGTGGACGAGTGCAGGGGGCAGAGCAGAGCTCTCAGAATAAACATGCCCCTGCATGCAATGTAGAATGGCAGAAAGTGGAAATAAATGAGCGAGGCCGCTCATAGGTGTCCGCATATCCCCACCAACAGTCCCTCATGTGTACAACAGCAACAGTACATCTAAATAAACTGAAGAAAACCCTTTACTGTTTTTTTTAAATCCGAGTACAGCTAACCGTAGGTGTGCAGGTGTGCCCATCGCTTAGTTACAGTTAAAGCAGCTTAAAAGGCTGAAGAGGATAACAAGGAAGATGTATGCAAATGAAGCAGCACAGCAATAGTGTAGTAGGCAGAGCATCCGCCTAATGAACAGGTAATCCCAGTTCGAGTCCCACTACAGCACATGCCATTTTCCATGTGAAATCTGTGTATGAACATTTTTGTCATGTTTTGCTGTATAACCTACTAAATAACATTTAAATGTGAACTGCAGTACTGCATGAAATGCACATGTGAAGTGTCAGTGTCATAATGAATAAGGCACTAGTAAGCAGGTCTAAGCTCAAATAAGCAGTAGCAAGCATATATAAGCATTAGTAAGCGTGTCTAAGTACATTTGCGCACTGGTACGCATTACCTACACAGATTAAGCAAAGTAGAAGCTAACTGAGTGTAAGAAACTGTAACCGGAGGTTAGCATTGCTTACCTCTGTGCAAACCCGTGCAAAACCGTGCACACCCGCTTACAACTGCTTTAAAGTGCCTTAATCACTCTGTACCCAATGGCCCATGTTCTGCCCAGCAACAAAATCAACAGCTTCTGCAAGGCTCGAACTCAGGACCCTGTACACTACAGTCACAGTAGTTAACCACTAAGCCATCATAACAATACATATAAATGAGGTATCAGCAAACTAATCCTCACCACAAGAAAATCAAACCAAACATGTGAACTGAATCTATGTACAGTGTGATGTTGTATAACCTGCCACATAACATAAATATGTGAACTGGAGTACTGCAGTAAGCATAGATGTGAGGTGTTATTGTAATAACGTGTAGAAGTCTCCAGGACCCCATACAATGTATGTACACATGAATCATGGATACCAGACACATATATAACCTGCAATGAATAATAAATCACTGCCAAAAGGCAAATATAGTGCTAATTAAATGTTAAGCAATGCTAACTGCTGCACAACTCAACTTAGGAAGTGTAAGCAATGTGTAGAGTAGCCAATTCAATCTGCCCAGTGGTATACCTCTTTAAGCATTGCCAGCCTTAGGTAAGCAGGTGTGCGCATAGCTTAGCCTTTTCAAAACCTGCCAATGACAGAAAAGTGTGGGAAATTGGCTGTATTTAAACCCCACAGGCGGGAATACTTTCCATAACTGGTTGTAGCATCCTACTGCATGCAGAATGGCTGGTGTGAGTGAAGGCACTCGATTTAGAGCGCAGTGCTGCGGCATCCAGGAGTCAAAAATCATGGTATTGCTCCTGGTAAAACACCATAAGCAGAGACTACTGCAGGGCCAGTACCAGGGCTCGCAGTATAAAATGGAGGCCTGGGACAGTCTCACCTGTGATCTCACCAGTACCACAGGTATCCCCCAGACTGGTGAGCAGGACATGCACCACCATGCTGACCTGAAGCGGCGGAGGAGGGATGTACTGGAACTGTGGATCCAGGAGTCTTGGCAGATGCCTAATGCCCCAGTACTGAGTAAGTATTCCTTCTACTAAGTAGTTACTAATTGCCTAGCTTGTGTATACTATGGATAGGTATGGCTAAATATCACTGTATTTCTCTGACAGCTGCAGATGAGCGGGCTGCGAACCAGCAAGCCCATGATGCTAGGTTGCAAAGGCTGTGTCGTGAGGCAGGTTAGTAATTATTCTACATGTACTGTCATAACAAATAAATATGAGAGCCTTAGAAAGTGTCGTACCAGTAGAAATAAACATGTAATATTCTGTGAATAAAGGTATAACCCCTGGAGTGCTTCTGTTTACTTTACTTTCATATGTTGTTGAACTGTTGCATACTATAAATAGTACTGTTGTAGTAAGCAGTGTTACCCACACTGTGGTATGCAGATAAAGTGTGTATGAAGTTCTGTATAACAATGGTGGAAGTGCCAAGAGGTCAGTCATATTGTACAAGTGAGGGAGACTTAGACAGAAAACAGTAGAAAGCTTCATATCAGTTCCCAAATAGCACAGTGTACTGTGATGTTAACTATAACTTTTTTGTCACACACAGCAGGGGTTTGAATCCTGGGAGTGCTGTTAAGTTGTATGCATAATCATACCCCACAACTGTACAGATTTTGTTACAATGTTCAGATAGAAAGCTGTATGCATAATTATACCCAACAATTGTACAGAATTTGCTAGAATGTTCAAATAGAAAGTTGTATGCATATTCATACCCCTCAACTGATCCACTCTGTCCAGCATGTCCAGATAAATGTCCCACATCACCAGCCTGGTACCCTGTTCCCCTGAAAAATCAGTGTGATAATCCAAGAAATGTAGGCAGTCGTTAATGAGATATAACTGATAGGCGTGTCAGAGAATGTATATGAAAACAAACCTGTCATTCTAGCACCTCACCCAAAGTGTATGAGAGCAATTCTCAACATATGTTGCATTAACACCTGCATCTTGTCATGCCTGTATGTAAGACACAGGTCACATATATAATAATCTATAAACATACCAGTGTACAATATAAGGCCATTGGGCAGTGTAATAATACATGTAAGGGACAGATCACTGCAGTGACTAAGAATGTTGTGAAAACTACAAGGATATATTAGTTGTTAATTGAACTCTCTCTCACCCCTACCATATGTGCAAAAATAACCCAATGACACACCTCAGTTGGTATGTGTACCCTCCAAACTTTTGTTGGGACATATGCCCTAATGGTTTATAAATATTCACATTTGTTTCTATGCATGTGCCATGTTAAAATACCCCTATATTGGTGGCCTGTTGCCATCAATGAAACCCGCATGCTGTTGTAATGGCCACTGTTGTTCCATATATGCACGTGTTCTGCTTGCTCTGCAACTGTTTTAAATCTGGTGTTTTGGGTTAATGGGAATACCTATGCATGCTGTTATAACTAATCCTGAATGCCGTTGACTATTACTAACCCATATCTTTCATAAACCTGCTACAACATAACTCGTATGGGAAGGCCGGTCCCAGCGGACCCACCTGTCCCAACTCAGCTGGCCATGGCACCGGGCACCAGCACATCTGGGGCCCAGCCTGGGACATCCTCCTCTGTTGGCCCTGTGCCACCATCGGGTGGAACCGCCAAAAGGGATGGGGCTCGCCTCCCCACTGGGAGCAGGCACGGAGAGGAACTTGTCACCCGTCATCAGGTCCAGGACGTGGTGCATAGGGAGCTCGATATGGAGTTTTGAGACCGGCTATGCCAGCTTGAGGGCTGAGTGGCACAATTAAGAGGGTGAGCCTGCCACTCCTACACAGCCCCCAGCACAGCCACCTTTGGGGCCATGAAGGTGCAGTGGTGACTGCCCATGGGTGGGAACCTCAGTCCCACTGTTTCCATTTGAGGGCTCATGGGCTTGCGCTTCCAAACACCCCTCCCCGTCCAAGGTATTCCCCCCACATGTCATATACCGCCCCTGTATGCTATCTTGTCTGCCATCCTACCCAACTTATCCTCCCCGAGCATACCTACTCTCTCCTTCCCCAACATCCCACTCTCACCTTAAAAAAAAAAAAAAAAAAAAAGGGCAATCTGTTCCCAAAAAAAAATCACGCCCCATACATAGCTCTCCATTCTGCATACATTTCCACTGGACACATGTAATCTGGTCTAATTGGCATCACAACATATTATTGTTGTCTTCACCCCTCTCCCAGGGGTTGGAGTGTTCAAATGTACCTCAAAATTCATTGCATATGCACAGCTGTTGCTGTAGAAGAAATGGGCAGGTATGGACCCTTCCTGCACATCCCTAGCTATCCTGCCTACTGTCTTTCCCTCATTGTGCCCCTTTTTCACCACTTTCCTATCACCCCTTTTTCCTTTCTTTTAAAGAAATTAGCACAGGGGTAAGCAGGAGTAAGCACTTTTAAGCAGCAGTAAGCCGGTTTCAGCCTGTTTGCATGGGTGTAAGCAATGCCTACACCGGTTAAGCAATCTAGAAGCTAACTGAGTATACTAAACTGTAACCAGACGTCAGCAGTGCTTACCTCTGCACAAACCCGCTTAAAGCCGCTTATAACTGCTTAAAAGTGCCTTAATCACTCTGTATCCAACGGCCCTTGTTCTGCCCAGCAACAAAATAAACAGCCTCTGCAAAGCTCAAACCCAGGACCTTGCATACCAGAGCCAATGTGATTTACCACTATGTCAAGGCAGATATACAAAACTCTGATCTTTTCACAAACATAGCATACAGCAAAATAAGTCAACAGTACAGGGAATGTACATAGCTGTATGTGTGTGTGTGTACACATATATGCACAACTAAATAGATATATAACTCTCTCTCTCTCTATTATATTTATCTATCTATATATAAATACCTACATATATATAGATATATCTATACATATGCTTACAGCTAAGTATATATATATATATATATATATATATATATATATATATATATATATATGTCTCTCTCTCTCTATATATATATATACATATATATATATATATGTTGAGATATGTATATATATATATATATATATATATATATATATATATATATATATATATATATATATATATAATGTATGTATAGGCTCATAGGTAGGTATATATATATATATATATATATATATATATATATATATATATATATATATATATGTATCTAATGTATGTATAGGCTCATAGGTAGGTACTAGGCTATTGGCCCTAGGGCCCATACAAGCCTAGCCAAAAAATATACCCTGGCTTTCGCCACCCAAGAAATTTATTTTCCTGTGCCCCTGTCGAGCAGAGCCACAGAAGTGATCCCCGGGGTGAATTTCCCATTTCCCATCCAATCACCAAGATTTTTCTTGAAGAGTGCTAATGAGGAGCTCTGTTTGACAGATAGGTAGTCTGTTATGGGAAGTCTCTGGGACAGGAATCTATCCCTCCAGCATGTTCTGTTTATTGTGGTGACAAGGTTTAGGTCCCTAGAGCGTGTAGCTCGGAGGGATTGGGATTTCTTTAAGTGGAGCATGTCCAACAGCTCTGGGTTTGACATAGCTTTGTATGTTAGACAGAGATCGCCCCTGAGTAGGTGATATGCGATGGAGTAAAGCTGTAGTTTTTTGAGACGGTCTGCATAGGGCATCTGTTTAAGGCCAGTAATCCTCTTTGTGAGGTATTTCTGTGGTCTTTCCAGTTGTTGTAGATGTCTTGTGAGGTACATCTCAAATGGGGCGTTGTACTCTATAATGGGTCTGATGAGTAGAGGGGAACAATGACCTCTTTTTTTCTGGATGAGAATCCTTTTGTGATGAGATGAACCACTTAGAAGGATTTCCTGACCACTGTGGCGATGTGATTATCAAAGGAGAGACTACTGTCCACCTGTGTCCCAAGGTCTCATCACATTTTCGGCATTAAGTAGACTACCAGCTATGTGGTAGTTCATGGGTACAGAGTTTTTACCAAAGGGGATGACAATACACTTTTATATATATATATATATATATATATATATATATATATATATATATATATATATACACATGTCGATATGTATGCATATATATATATATATATATATATATATATATGTGTGTGTGTGTGTGTGTGTGTATGCTTTATATATATATATATATATATGTATATATCTATATATATATATATATGTGTGTGTGTGTGTGTGTGTGTGTGTGTGTGTGTGTGTGTGTGTGTATGTATGTATATATATATATATATATATATATATATATATATATATATATATATACAAATATATATCTATAGATATAACAGAGCATATAACAAAGACATATATGACCACAGGCACTGTTAATGGGGGTGAGGGTGTTCAAGTATCATACGTCTTACATGTAACACTACCCCCCCCATACAAACAGGTCTGCCCTGCATTACAATACCAACTTTTGTGAATCCAATAACCAGGACCTGACAAGACATGGCCACAAGAAGTTTACAGTAAGCCATGCCACCTGTATGATGTGAGGCTGGTATTGATAACATATCATACATTACAGTCTGGCTACCATAGTGTAAGTACAATGTGGAAGCAATACAACATTCCTAAAATACATATACACAGACACAGGTATGGAGATACATATATATGTCTATAGATATATATATATATATATATATATATATATATATATATATATATATATATATATAGCTACAAACATATTTAGACATGTATGTAACTACACATACACACACAGACGTATGTCTAGGAAGTTACATTATTAGAGGGTGCACACCACACTGAACAGCCAGTCACCCTGCAGTTGAAGCTTAATCAGATGGACAGTGTATGACTCACCCATACAAAAGACAACTGTTGCCTGAAACATACCAACAGAGAAGTCAAAGGATGTAGCACCACACACATGTTTGCATATGTTTTAAAGCTTTATTTGTGTACAATTACAGTTTTATATGCTATGTCATATTGCAGTCTATACTTTGAAATACATACAAACAGATAAATGCAAATGTCAAACAGATCATTTAAGACAGTAATCTGAAAGTATAACATATGTTGCTGTCCAGGCCAAGGCCTTCAGGTAGTACAAAAGAACATACCGACTGGCCCGCAGGATAACAATCAATCAACAGTAAGTAATGCAGATGTATAGCCCAGCACCCTCTAACTACACTCTACACAATCCCTAGGGTGAAAAGACCTAGTTTACACATTGGGATGTATCTGTTTCATAACAAAACTTAATTCATCACAATTGCACTGACAAACAGAACAAGCTGCATGGCAGTAATCAGTAGTCCAGCAATGTTCACAAGGTGAAGTGCATGGTAATGTACAGCCATTACTACTGATATACCTCACATGTTTTTACACCTTAGGTTAATGATGGTGCTTACCCCCCCCCCCCACTAGACTGACCTACAGGAGCATAAAACACTGT
The DNA here is from genome assembly GCF_019279795.1 of Protopterus annectens. NCBI lineage: Eukaryota > Metazoa > Chordata > Ceratodontiformes > Protopteridae > Protopterus > Protopterus annectens. The sequence goes on from NC_056744.1 coordinate 616,876,990, forward strand.
TACATACACTAACCTCTGCAATGCAAAGGGCCATACATGTGTTGTGCAGATGAAGCCTACATATATATGGACCCTTCCCCACAATATGTGTGGGTGCCCAACAGCACTGGAATGATGGCAGGAATGGCAGCAAGACATTATCTCTGACCAACACATAATAACCCCTTACTGCATGTCATTTGGACAAAGCTTGGTATGTCGGTGGAGGACAGAGGCCAGTACACAGGCACGGGCATTACCATGTGAAATAGTGTTATCATACACTGAGCATGTTGTTGTTGCTGTAGGATAGTCTGCAACACACATTTAGACAAAAATATGACCTCATAAACACAAATGGATGTAGTCACCTACTGATAGCACTCAACACACACACTGCCAGTGATATATCTGACACAAGACATGTGGTGGACAGACAAAACATAGGCCCACATATGAGAACTATGCAGACACATTGCAGTCCATATTAAACTAGTATGTACACACAAACCCTGCAACACTGGTGCTATACAATGCATATACCAACACTAATCATACCGTGTCTGTAGTTATTGAACCTGATACAAATATGTAGCTGCCTTGAGACTGCAATTCCACTTCTGAGAGGTCTTGCTACTGGGAACATATTAGCACCTCACATATAGGGACCAAGCTCACAGAATCTCAACATATACAGGGTGAACACTGAATGATAGCAGTAAGGCTATGTACAAAGTACTACATTCAGGTCATGGACTTAATGGAGTAACAGGCCTTGAGTTATGGTTTTCTCTGTAGGCATTTAGAGGAATGAGACGTTAATGAGTGGCATTAATGAGTGTATGTCAACAGGTGTGATGTATGATGGGCATCATATGGGAATAAACATGGGAATGTCTGTAGCATCACAGACAGGTAGGTATTAAGGTGGAGAGTGTGTGTGTGTGTGTGTGTGTGTGTGTGTGTGTGTGTGTGTGTGTGTGTGTGTGTGTGTGTGTGTGTGTGTGTGTGTGTATTGTTATGAAATGCTGGACAGGTCTTAAAGTGCATTTCTATCTTCCCCCCACAGGTGGCGAGGTGGGTCGGGTTCCCTCCTGCAGGCTTCCTGATGTTGGTTTGCACACAGACACTGACAGTGATGAGACTATGTGTGAGGCACATGTGGGTTTGTCAGGGGTTGACACAGTGTCAACAGTTGACATCCCCCTCTTAGCCACCCCACCCCCACACACAGTTTCTGTGCCTATACATACCCCATCACCAGTGGCCATAGCTGATGGACAGTTGGTAGCTAGTGGCAATGCACAGGGTAGTGTGGTGACCATGCCAGCTGTGTCTGTCCACAGCAGGCATAGCTGGATGTCCGGAAGGCCACCACATAGGCGAATGTGTCAGGGTTCTCATGGTAGGGCCACTGTTCATCCTGCCCCTGGCAGAGGTGCCGCAACTGGTACCTCCAGGCACATGTTTCAGGCTATCATGGAGGCACAGGCACATATGGAAATGTACACCAGACAGGGCCTGAGGCTGCAGAGGGCTGCTTACTCATCTGTAAGTGACAACATCCATGAACTTGCTGCTGCCCTCCATGAACACAATGAGATCAAATAGATGGTAGGGTGAGATGGTGGGCCTCCTTGCCCATGGTATGTGTGTGCTTGAACACCTGGTGGGAATGGTGCGACAGCCGCTTGGACGTAGCCATGATACACCAACATCTGGCAGTCAACCTGGACATGCTAGGATGCCAAGCAACTCCCATAGTGGAAGTAGTAGCCCCAGCAAATCACTGGGGATGCTGTCAACACCACACCAAAGCAGGCCTTGTGCACATGGCCCTGGCCAGTCCCATGTGGGACATGGTTCCATTGGACACCTATCATCATCAGGGGAGAGCAGCACCTCAAGGCCTGTACCTGCATGTGCCCATGGAAGCCCTGGCAGGCACAGTCACTGTGTCCATGGCTGGAGGCAGTGAACTGCACACCCTGCCATGTATGGTCTGCAGCTCTCCAAAAACACCTGTATAGGGTAGCCACATTGCAGAACTGTGTGCATGCATACTCACACACTATGCACACACCTAGGCTGACACCATACCGACAAGACACCACATCAGCATGCCCTGTTCTGATAATTCAACCCCTCACCCACACACATGGTGTCAACTGTATGGACCACCCTCGGTCTCTGGCAAACCAGCAACACCCCCTGTGCATATGATGATACCTGTGTCACATCCCTGTCATCCATAACATCAATGCAGAGACAGACTAATCTGCTTCTGATGCACATGGTGACTGCAATACAGTGCAGCAATGTACTGCAGTATAACATGTTGTTTGTAGTAATGTGTAATGCATAAATGTCAGGTAGTGTAGACATCCAGCTACAATGCATGTCAGCTGTTAGTAACAGTGGGTGATTGTGATCTCCATAATGTTATCCATATGTGTTATAGGTGTACATGTGTCAGCAGGAGGATGGTCTGCAGTCAGATTCCTCAAGGGTTATGGCACTGTGGTGACACCATGGCTGTGACATATCTGGTGTACAGTTGCACGCATGTCACATGTTTCTGTAACAGTTAGTGTCTGTGCCACATAGACAGGTGGCCCGCTGGGACATGTATGATCTGCAACCTTATGTAGACCCATCTACATACACGCACACTCTTATTTGGCAACACTCTGACTAGACCCCTACCTAGGTATGTAGTGCTAATGAACTGTGTAGCTTTCATTGCACACACCACACAACATGTAGGGTGAGGTGTGCACCAGCTTACATGTTACTTGCAGAACATACACAGACATGTACAGTATGGTAATGGGTGATGTAATGGTTGTATATGGATAATACATAGTGTGACATACCATCATACACACATTGACAGACACATAACAGGCAGACACACATCCAAGAGACCTGGGCCTATTGGTGATAACTAACTAGTCCGTGTGTCCAATGTGTTGCAGGTAAGATGCACACAGCACATGTGTAACTGGCCTGTATTGTGGTGTCACTTACCTGTATGGTTGATGGTGGCATTGGTCAACATAAAGTGGTACATGGGACATATACTGGGTGTACCATGGTGTAAAAACAGTATACACAAGACCCACATCCCCCATTGGTTATTGTACACACTGCAGCCCATGATGACACTCTGATATACCCACTATCACACATTGGGCACAACTGCAATACAACCCATTGTATATCACAACAGTGGTACTACATGGATATGCATGTAATGCACATGCCACAGGCATAGTAGGGTGTTGCATCACCATGCCTCACCTATGGACAGCAACAACAGTATCTTTACTACTTTGTGGCAATGTGTAGTGTAATAGGAATATGTGGTCTCAGAATGGTGTACCCTACAGATATGCAGACATGCACGCATACACACACTTGCCAGACCTCAATAGGTTCCCATGCCTATCGACCCATTTGTACAACATGGTTGTGCTCATACTGCAAGGCTCATGTAGCCATTAGGGAGAGGAGAGTAACAGGGTACATGTCATGTCCAACACAGCTGCAGCAACATCTGACTATGTCATTGTCTGTTGAGGTGGTTGTGAAGGCTGTCATGGAATTCCCAACTACAGGTGTACTAACAAACAGACACTGCTATCATCAGTAATGCACACATACACGTGTCGGTACTGTGGTGCATTGCTGCAGGTGGTCATACCTGTGTACCTGGTTATTGTCCATGGAGAGATGGGTTGTGAAGGGGGTGTGTTTACATCTGTATCATGCCATGTGGCAGCAGGCAGTCTATCTATACACATCATGTTGGTGACTATCGGGGTGATAATGACATGTATCAGCCAATCCTCTGGGTGCCCTCTGCACATGGTCACTGAGGTGATCCAGTTGACATGTATGCAATATACACTACAACACATGATTACTGTCTGTGATGGAGACCTGTACCCAAGCATGTTCTGTTGACAGTGGTAGTGTAGTGTAGGTACTCATGGCATGTTGTCCATACAGGGTGCTGTCCCCTATATGTGCCAGTTAGTACACAGCTGGGCAGACATGTCAGTGTCAATCAAGCATAGGTTGTCTGTATGTTTTCTAGCTGGATACATGTCATCTGCACATCTGTAGAGGGACTGACAGACATCAGTTTGGTAAGTAGCTATGCATTTGGATGACTGTGTCGACAGATGGATGTTTGACAACAATATGTATGCCATTACTACATGTTGTAAGCCCTCACTAACATGTGCTTTACAGATGGTATTCCACAGTTACATTCTACATCTTGGGTCATTTTCCAGTAGGAGATATATACACTGACACAGCCCACACCCCAGAACACCACAGTGAGGCCTCAGAGTCCAGCTACGCCTACAGGTGTGCTTGTTGTCATTAGTACTTTTAGCAGTCTAACCTTGCCTGGGACAGCACTGTCAACAGTAGTACCGCCATGTTACACTACATACCAGTGTGGCAGCATGCACCCTGGGTTACTATCCCTGCATGTAACACATTTACACAGATAACAGTGCTGTGCAGGTCTCATATACTAGTGCATCCCAGACATGACACTCACACCACTTGCTACTGTAATGACAGCACATAGACTGATGCAATGGACATACACCTATGATAGATGTCATTACACAGGGCTTGGCATGGCCTTGTATGTTAAGCAGAGATTGCTTCTGAGTAGATGATATGCCACAGAGTATAGCTGGATGTTTTCGTGATGGTCAGCACAGGGCATCTGCTTTATGCCTGTGATCTCTTTAGTGGGGTATTCCTGCGGCCTTCCATCTGTTGCAGATGTCTCGTGAGGTGCATACGAAATGCTGTGTAGTACTCTATAATGTGTGTAATGAGGGATGAGTACAGTGGACATTTACCTCCTTTACTGTGGATAAAAAGCCCTTAGAGATGAGTTGTGCCACATAGAAGGATTTCCTCATTGTTGTGGCAATGTTATTCAAGGTGAGAGCACTATCCACCTGTGTCTGTAGGTCTGTCATCACACATTTGGTATGTAGTGTACTTGCACATATGTGATAAATCACGGGTATATGGTATTTCCCAAAGGGGATAACTATAGATTCCTTGGCAGTAAGCTTGAGCCCATGGCTCTGGCAGCAAGCATCTGTGTCTGCAAGGTCCTTTTGTAGAATAGCCACATCATGTGGGGATTCAGTAATGGCTCCCAGGTCACTGTGATCCATGACATTTGTTAGCCAGAGTCCCATAGTGTTGGCCTGTACTTCAGAGAAGTAGATGCCAAACAACAGCAGTCCCAGGACTGAACCCTGAGGTACTCCATTTATCACTAATCTGGAGCTGGAATTGTTGTCGGCTACTTCTACAGTCTGGATTCTGTAAGTAAGCCATGTGGCAACCCAATGAGTGGCATAGGACTTTATTTCCAGCTTAGTAGGTTAGTCTATGTTTCCAAGTGGGGGATGGTGTTGAAGGCCTTGCCAAGGTCCAGATAGGCTGTGTGGACCACCTTACCCTCTTCCACAGCTCTGGAGACTGATCCAAATAATTAAATCAGGTTCAGGTGACAGGATCAGCCCTCCACCAGGCCAAATTGGATGAGGTCCAGTGTTTGAGGTTGGCCAATGTCTATGTTTATAAGATCCATGATAATGCATTCCATGCAGATCAGGCTCGTCAGACTGATGGGACGGTATTTCCCGTGATCCAAGGTGTATCCCCCCTTGTGGAGTGGGATAACTGCAGTTGTGTACCACTCATTGGACACAAGCCTGAGGTGAGGCTATGATGAAACATGACAGTTAGGTGTGGTGCCGGTTCATGTTGTAGTTCATGTGTTACACAGCCCGGGATGTCATCTGAGGGGGAATGTGTCACTAAATTGATCTGCCAGGATATTGGCTAATTCCTTGGCATCAGTTCATTTTAATGCCTTCTCTTGTAACTCAGAGCACTTCTGAGCATTGCCATGTCAAATCTGGACATAAGCATAGAATGGCTTGCAGTTAACTTTGGAATCTTTGGCAAAGTTAGTCACATAACTAGCTTTGGAGGATTTAATGAGGGATCTCAGCTTCTTACTGAGGCTGGTTAGGGAGTTGTTTACATCCTTGGGTTATCCTTTTGTTTCCGACATTATCTTCCTTTTGTTGTATATTTTGTTTATGGCAGAGGATTACCAGACTGGCTTCATATTTGTGGACAAGAGCATCTAAATTGTATTTGATATGGCACAATACATGCAGGAATGGATGTGCTTATGCAGTGCCTTATTGTAGGATTCAACAGTTGATCTTTCAGCTCCCGTCTCCATGGGTGTCACAAAGTTTGTCACCATTGGCTTGAGTAGCATGAAGTTGGCTTTAAAGAGGTCTTTTACAGAGGTTTCCTTCCTGGGGGGTAGGGGTGGGATGTGGATGTCAATGGTGATGAGCTTATGGTCTGACCTGACCAATGATGGTGGTGGTGCATCTATCTCCCATGTTGGCAATGACCATCTGTAGGGTATTGTAGCCCCTGATCAATGTTTTAGATGATCCAGGGCACTGGAATGTATGAAGGCTAAAAACCATTGGGAAAAGGTGTTGGTACCCGAGTAGTTTTCCCAGTTAATGGCAGGGTAGTTAAAATCACTACGTTAGGTTATTTGTTTGTAGCTAAATATGTCCAATATGTTTAGAAGGGTGTGGTCAGAATTTTGGCCCATGGTGGGGGATTTGTAGCAAACTACAATTCTGATTGCAGTGTCACCTACTATTAGTTGCACCTGGAGATTTCCAGATGCATTATGTTGGGAACTAGCATGGAGGTGTGCATACTTGTTTAATATGGAGACCCCTCCACCTGTAGTGTTGTGGTCCTGTTTTGGTGGCCCAAATGTGTGGTAGGGGTTGTAGCCTTGTATTGCAGGGTTGCTCTCTGAGGCATCGACCCAGTTGTCTGTTACTGCACAGATATCAATGATCTCCATTTGTAGGTGTGCCTTGTGAGAGTGCATTTTAGGTTTACACTTCTAGCATTGAGTAGCATTATGTACAGTTTAGCAGGCATGTATCTGTTACAGTGGGGGTGTAGTCCTTTGAACCTTGCCTAGAAACAGCACTATGGGGGTGGCAAGGGCTTTAGGCAGTAACCTGAATTCCATGGTCAAAAGGTGCAGACCATCTCTGGCAAAGCATCTTGGTTTGTCAATCATGTTGTCCCAGGCACACAGATACTGGATTCCCTTTGAATGACATCAGAAGCTTAGGCAATTGTTGCAGTCATTGTTGTGTATATGTTTATATGTGAGTGTGTATGTGTATATATCTGTACATACATATCTCCATATATGTATGTGGATATGAATATGTGTATATATCTCTATAGATATGTGGATAAATATGTACACATGTATGTTTACCATATGTCCAGGACATGGAGTGTAGATGACCCTCAGCAGCATTCTTTTCCACCTAGAGATTGAGTACAGAGTGCAGTTAGAGGCTGCTGGCCTGTATATCTGCATTACGTACTGTTGATTGATTGTTAACCTGTGACCCAGTCTGTCTTTCCTGTTGTACTACTTGAAGGCCTTGATGTGGGCACCAACATAAGTTATTCTTTCAGATTACTGTAATAAATAATCTGTTTGAGGGTTTCATTCCTCTCTTTGTATGTATTTCAAAGTCTAACCGCTATATGACATGGCATATGCAAATATATTAGTACACAAATAAACCTTTACAACGTATGCAAACCTGTGTGTTGCATCACATCCTTTGACTTCTCCATGGGTATATGTTTCAGGCAACAATTGTCTTTGGTATGGGTGACTAATACACTGTCCATCTGATGAGGTTGCAACTGTAGGGATACTGGCTGCTCAGTGTAGTGTGCACCCTCCAGTTATGTATCTTCCTAGACATACATGTGTGTGTGTATGCGTAGTTGCATATATGTCTATATCTATATGTAGCTATATATATATATTTAGACATATATATATATATATATATATTTAGACATATATATATATATATATATATATATATATATATATATATATATATATATTTAGACATATATATATATATATATATATTTAGACATATATATGTATGTACATACCTGTGTCTGTGTATATGTATTTTAAGAATGTTTTATTGCTTCCACATTGCACATTCATTATGGCAGCCAGACTGTACTGTATATGTTATTGATACCAGCCTCACATCATACAGGTGGCATGGCTTACTGTTAACATCTTGTGGTCATGTAGTGTCCGGTCCTGATCATGGGATTTGCACCAGTTGGTATTGTATTTCAGGGCAGACCTGTTTGGCTGGGGGGGTAGAATATCGATACGTGTAAGATGTATGTTTGCTTGAGCCCCCTTACCCCCATTAATGGTGCCTGTGGTCATATAAGTATTTATGTGCTTTATTATATCTATAGATATATATCTGTATATAACTCAGAACGAACTTCGTGACAGAAAAGCATTCAAAAGGAATTAAAAGGAAAACAATGGCAACTCGTATTATTTAGTGCTTTTGTCTTATTTAATAACAAGACGTATTCAGAAAGAAATGTTGCAGTAATACTAGCAACCATTTAAACATTATGTACATATTTTGAGCTGTTTATTTAAATTAGCTAAACAGTTCCTGTCCAATGATAAAGCCAAACCTATGGTCCTGCAAGGTGCTGTGTGTATCTTCATTATCATTACAAAGGAGAAACAGACAGAAACCTGTAGTGTCATGTGTATACAGGGGACGCGTCCATCACGTATACTTGGAATCTAACCTTTTAGGAGTCATGTGCCAACTGGGGTTGTGTGCTCCTTGTATACCTGAAAGACAACAGGAAAACAACAGATGAGTGCACGTCGAGGGGGCGTGCTACACGCTCAGGAGGTCAGACCTGGACCGTTGGTTAAGTGGAACCAGGAAATGAGGCTGGGTAGGGGTGGGAATATATCACTGCTGCTCAGACTGGTGGCCAGATACTACCAGTGGGATAAATACTGTTGACTCACTAAGTGTAATCTTGAAACCAAGACAGGTCCATCCCGAACGTGATGACCCACAAATACAAATAGATTATTTAGGTTAACTTGTGTCTCCAAAGGTAGAGATTGTATGTGTGTAACGTGGACTAGGATGTAGGCAAGCCTGAATATGCTTGAGTTGAGACAATATCCATGTTGGGTCCCTAGCAGTGGAGAGAGGTTAATGTGTAGAGGTGTGAACAGGCTGGCCTAGCACCCGGAGGATGGATGGTTAATGTGGACATGGGGGGGGGGTTGCATGGAGCAATGGGTATGAAATTATGGATTGAGGCATATCAGAGTTGTATGGACCGGTTTTAATAAGACAGCCTTGTTGAGGTAAGTGAGAAAGGGGGGTGGGGGGTAATCGGGAGAGAAACAATGTGTTTGAGTAACAAAGAGATGAACATATGGCCGGTGCTGGGAGGGTGCACCAGAGGTAATAGTAGAGTGGAGGCCGAGGCACAAACCTCGGGCTTAGTCAAAAATAAAGTACTTTCCAACATAAATAGACCTAGTTGGGTCACATTTCAATACATTAGGTGTTAATATGACACACTTCTGATCAGATCAAGTCCCACTACATTTGATTACTTTCAATTCTTGTTTGATTTTGTCATACACACGCACACACACACACACATATATATATATACATATATATATATATATATATATATATATATGGTTCTACCTGACTTACGACAGACAGCGCGAAGACCGACAGCGAATTGATCCAGAAGAGAAGATCAAAAAAAGAGAAGACTCGGTGGCATCGCGTGGCAGAACATCGACAATGCAGAACGACCACACAATGACAACCTGCCCGCCAACACCGACCGAGGAAAAGGCTGTGTGAGGTGTGTGGAGTAGTGACGGTGAGGACGGGAGCAGGTAAGGAGAAGATTGGGTCTGTGGTGGACGGGGGGGTGGATTAAGTGAGTTAGGGTTAGGGTTAGGTAGGGGAGGGGGGTGGTGGTTAAGGGTTAGGGTTAGGAGCCGGGGTTTGGGTTAAGTGGGTTAGGGGTTTAGGAGCGAGGGGTGGGTTAAGTGATAGGTTTATAGGGGCGTATAGTGAGTGGGTTAGAGGAGTTAGGGGTAGCGGGTAGGTGTGTGGACCCAGATGGACCTTAGGGGGTAGGGTAAGGTTTAGTGTTTAGTGTGAAACATGAGGGTGTGTGGGTGTGTGTTGTGTGTGGTTTGTGAATTGGGGGGTGTGTTTGTTTTTTTGTTGTTATGGTGTGTGCAGTGTTGTGTTCGTGTTTTGTTTATTTGTGGTGTCGGTTGTTCGTTATCGGTTGTTTTACGTTGTTTGTGGTTGGTGTCTTTAGGTGTGAGTGATGTGGTGGATTCACTATGTCAGGTAGAACATATATATATATATATATATATATATATATATATATATGTAGTGTGTGTGTGTGTGTGTGTGTGTATATATATATATATATATATATACACATATCTATCTATATATAATAGCAAGAGAGGTATATATCTATTACATCTACATGTATAAGTACATTCCCTGTACTGTTGACTTATTTTGCTGTATGCTATGTTTGTGAAAGCATCAGGGCTTTGCATATCTGCTATGGCTTAGTTGTAAATCGCATTGGCTGTGGTATGCATGGTCATGGATTCGAGCCTTGCAGAGGCTGTTTATTTTGTTGCTGGGAAGAACAAGGGACATTGGATACAGAGTGATTAAGGCACTTTTGAGCAGTTGTAAGTGGGTTTGCACGACAGTAAGCACTGCTAACTTTGGTTAAAGTTTCTTACATTCAGTTAGCTTCTAAATTGCTTAACCTGTGCAGGCAGTGCTTACCCCTGCTCAAACAGGCTTAAACCCACTTACAACTGCTCAAAAGTGCCTTAATCACTCTGTAGTCAACGGGCTGTGTTCTGCCGAGCAACAAAATAAATAGCTCCTGCAAAGTCTTGAACCCAGGACCCTGCAAACCACAGACAAATCAATTTACCACTAAGCCATGCCAGATGCAAATAAATCCAATGTTTATGGGAACATATCATGCAACAGTATAGAGAATGTATACCAACATCTAGATGTATGTCTGTCTAAATATATTAATATCTAAACAGATATAACATATCCAGTCCTTGGCTTTTGAATACTGGCCAACGCTCTTCCTGCCCACATACTGCCTTTTTTAGGCAAGGCTCAAAATTCAAACCCACCACCGTAAACAGCATAAGTAAAAAAATGAGGGTTATGCTACTCAACGCCAGGAGTTTAAATCTCAAAATGCATGTGCTCGAAGCACTCCTAAGTATGGAGAATGTCGACATCTGTACAGTAATTGAAACCTGGATCAAGGCTCCAGAGAGCACTCCAGCACTACTGGGCTACAACTCATACCACACATTTTGGCCACAGAACACGGACCGAAACACAAAAGGAGGGGGTGTATCCATATTCATCAAGGATCACACCTCCAGGTTAGTGGCACAGCATGATACCTCTGAAATCATCCATGTGCAACTAACATCGGGCAAATCTGCAATGCAAATTGTGGCCTGCAATGCAAATTGTGGCCTGCTACAGATAACCCTCCATGACCCAGGACCACCACTCCGCCTTTCTGGAGACACTGGAAAACGTGAAGGTCCTACCGAACACCCTGATATTGGGCGATTTCAATTACCCTACCATTAACTGGGAAAACTACTTAAATACAAACTCCCAGGCTCAGCGCTTCCTGGAATTTATCAACTCAAATGCCCTGGATCAGCTGGTAAACTCCCCTACCAGAGGCCACAACATATTGCACCTGGTCATCACCAACATGGGCAACAGGTGTTCCGTACCAGAGGTCAACCCATCACTGGTTAGATCAGACCATAAACTAATCTCCCTGGATGTCCACACCCCACCACCACCCCCAACCAAGGAATCCACAGTAAATAACTTTTCTAAAGCAAACCTCACCTTACTTAAGGCAGAGGTGGTAAGTTTCACAGCCCCCACGCTAAAGGATAACACTGCCTAAGATGCAGAATCCTTTGCAATTGCACTCTATGAGCACCTGCGATCATGCCATCCCTAGCAAGACCAAGACTCACTCCCCTAAAAGAAGGGAACCAGTCTGGTGGACCCCTGCCATAAACAGGTTATACAACAGAAGGAGGAAACTAGTTCAGGAAAAAAAGCAAATCCCAAGAAGGAAAGGCATCCCTGATCAGTATCAGTAAGAAACTAAGGTCCCTCATAAAATCATCCAAGGCTAACTTCGAAAGAAAAATAGCCAAGGATTTGAAAGATAACCACAAGGGCTTCTTTAGCTATGTCAAGAATCTAAGTGGCAACTCACAGATATGCTCTGAGCTAGTGCAAAATAGCAGAAAATATACTGAATCTATTGATATTACCAACATCCTGGCAGATAGATTCAGTGCAAACTTCACCTCCCTCTCACCTTCAAAAGGGCTCACAACAATACCAGAAAAGTATAGTGTCCCGGAAATCACAGAAGCACAGGTGAAAACAGCCCTTTCAAAAGCCAAAAATACAGCATCAATGGGGCCAGATGGTGCCCCAGGCTGCATCTTGCACGAACTACAGAACAAACTAACCCCCCACCTAAACACACTGTTCAACCTCAGCCTCTCCACAGGCTATGTGACCATAGAATGGCACACAGCAACAGTTATTCCACTCCACAAAGGAGGGGCCACAACTGAGCCTGGTAACTATCGCCCCATAAACCTGACTAGCCCGGTCTGCAAGGCTATGGAGTGCATCACCATGGAACTCATTAACAAAGACAGTGGGAACCTCCAAACACTTGACCTGACCCAGTTCGGCTTTGTTAAGGGCAGATTGTGCCTACTAAACCTGGTTGACTTCTTCGAGACAGTCACCAAGGCCATAAACGAGGGGAAAGGTGGTTCACACAGCCTAACTTGATCTCGCCAAGGTGTTCAACACCATTCCTCACTCGGGTATTATAGAAAAACTCACCAGCCTGAACATAAACCCGTACGTCACAAGATGGGTTGCCAACTGGCTTATAGACAGAACTCACACGTTAAGAATAGCGGGCTCCAGGTCAGACTCTAAACCAGTCACAAGTGGTGTCCCACAAGGCTCGGTTCTGGGACCCCTACTGTTCGGCATATATTTCTCAGAAGTACAGGCAAACAGAAGAGGACTATGGCTAACCAAGTTCGCAGATGACTGCAAACTGGGAACCATAATTGACTCTCCGGCTGACATGGACATCCTTCAAAAAGGCCTTACTGAGACAGACACCTGGTGTCAAAGTCATGGCCTCAAGCTAAATGCCAAAAAATGCATAGTCATCCCATTTGGGAAAAACAAAATACCCATGAATTACCACATAGGTGGCAGCCCCCTTAATACAGAAGAGGTAATAAGAGATCTGGGGACACAGGTAGATAGTAATCTCTCCTTTGACAATCATATTGCCAAACTAGTTAGGAAATCCTTCTATGTGGCCCATCTAATTACTAAGGGGTTCGCATCTAGAAATAAAGAGGTTATAGTGCCCCTCTACTTGTCACTCAGATATATATATACATATACATAGATATACATGTGACTACACATAAATACGCAGATATATGTACAGTAAGATACATATGTATAAGATGCACACAATATGGAACAGCCACTATGCCTACAGTTAACACCTGAACAACTGGACACTGTATGGACCACCCATACAAATGACAATCGTTGCCTGCAACATGTACCCACAGAGAGGTCATAGGAAAAACATCACACACATGTTTGCAGAAATGGACAAACTTTGATCGTGTACTATTACAGTTCTATATGCCATGTCATATAACTGTTCACACACTGACAACCATATGAACAGAGTAATGCAACTGTGAAACAGTTACACTAATACAGTAGTCTGGAAAGGTTCACTACTGTTGCTGTCCATGCCAAGGCCTTCAACTTGTACAATAGTGAAGACAAACTGGGCCACAGGATACCAAACAATCAACAGTATGTAATGCAGGTGTATAGTTCAGCAGCCTCTATCTACACTCTGTACAAACTCAGTAGGTGGTAAAGACATCATGTGACCACATGGGTTGTAATTGTTACACAACAAGGCATAACTGCCACCATCACGAGCACACCGACAAATAGAACAGTCTGTATGGCAGGAGGCAGAAGGCTTGCATTAACCCAATTCATGTAAGTAATGTAAATATAGGTGAAGTGGGTTCCGGCATGTAGCTCACAAGGCATTTCCCTGCGAGCTACATCGCCGATACCAAATGGCTGCAGCAGCAATTTGCTGTAGAGCAAAATGGCTGAATAGCATAGCCGCTGCTGCTGTAACCTATGCACAGAAATATTTCTACTGGTGGCGATCCTTACAGACAGCTGCCCAACTGTATTCTAGCAGGGATGGCCATACTAGATGTGTACCACATTCCGTATTCTCATGTAAGAATGTGGTACACATCTATTACGGGCATCATATATATATGGCTATCTGGATAAGTATATGTACATATATTTCTACCATATGTCCTGGATATGGAGTGTAGCCCTACCCCATTCCCTACAGTCCCAAAGTCGTAGTGCAAGGGGATGTCATGTATGTATAGCAGGTATATAAGTAGACTATTGCTACTGTCATTGGGATTGTCTTCACAGACATGGTGTGTGTGGGAGGTCACATCTGCTTATAACATACATTAGTTAATAACAGACATCCTAAGGACATCATTGTAAAGTACTGCTGCTAGCACGTAATGCCCCTGTGGACTGCAGCAGAGATTGGCCAATATATGTGGAAATTCTGACACACTCTGTACAGTCTAGAGGTATACACATAAGCCCTTAATGTAAAACATGTGTACCATGCCTGACAATATGGATGTAGACAGCCATGTAGATGGGTATAACACATAATGACTGGTATACATATGCCACCATAGGTTATGCATTCACACACCCCTGTCTGGCCTGACACAAAATGACCGCTGGTACAGGGGTACCATGGCCACATACTACCCAGTACATATTGACATATATCTGTACAGCATCCCACTGCTCTGTCTGACATACATGACTGTTAATGGAGGCCCATCAGCAGTACATCTGGCAAGTATCTGCACATGACATCTCACTGTGAAAGTACACTTAGCTGCTAGGCATGTAACAATGCACTGTGCAGGCTATAGGCAGACTGGCTCAACACTGGCCTACATCTCCTATGGGGGAATGCACATGTACCTGCATATATAGCAGGCTCAACAGGCATGTCATAGCACAGGGTAAGATACACCTGTGTGAAAGTGCATAACCACAACCAATGTGAACACAGCCACAGCCACATATGGTAAGCTAGCATAATATTACAGTATATGGACTATCTATTCTACACCGTCCTCATATGTGCCACTCATAGACTAACCCTACATATACTGAGCTGCTACACAGTTTAGTCTGATGGTTGTCTGTGGTATGGGACATGTGTGTGTATGGCCCTACAAACATGTACTTCAATACAGTACCATACAGTGAAGCAGCATGTAACATCAGATAGGAGGGAAACTAAAACAATGACATCAACCACAGTTTGTATACAGGCTAAAGTACATATTAACAATACACACACTGTTGACATTCACCATACATACACAGACCTCAGTACTGTACAAACATCCACAGAATGTCCAGGTTATGTCATGTAATATAACCCCTACTGTACATAGCATGTGTAGCAGTTGGATAGATCACTGGCTTGTTATCAGATATGATGACACTAATTATGGTGTACAGCACATATGCACCACTTCATGCATGACATATGTACAAAGATTGACAGAAGTGTGGCTGGAAGCACATACACAGGGCCAATATTGACATGTTGCTGTGATAACCTCATACATTTACTGTTGTAACAGGGTTTGTTGCAACATATTTCCTATGAGGGATATGATGTCAGCGACTATCATGTCTGTGATCATCTACAGACTGCAATCCTCACACTACCTTCTGCAGTCCAGAGATAGATGCTCCATGGTTAACACATGAAACCAAAGGCATAACACTGCCCAGTCTGCAGATGACCCTGCAGATGGGGAGTTCTTATAAATATGGAACTGACATGGCAGGCATTGAGACATGTACAACAGCCATATCCACACAAACACTGTTAAACCAACATTACTCCAAATGCAGTATAGCAGCACTTACAGCCTGTAGTCAGTTCAGGCACACCCCCCTCCTGTTTGTTGCCCTCTTTCCACAGTGTATGTTGTTAGAGGTAAATCCGCAATCCATCTGAGATGCTGTTTGCCAAATGACAGATCTAGTTCCTGCTTACAGTGAATGAAAAGGGCCAACACCACCATGATGTTCCTAGATATTGGAGTGTGTTTCCATGCAATTGGCTATGGGAATGTTACCGCAGCTGTTTCACATGCAATCAGCTAGGGGAGGGCTGCAATTCATGCAGAGGCCATCAGCTGATCATGAGCAGCACTTAAAATACACATGCTGCTGCCTAAGCAAAGCAAGTGCAGGTCTCTACATCCACCAGAGAGGGAGTGGGAGAGGCAGACAGAGGCAAAGACGTGTCAGGGAGGGGTGGGAGAGTAAAACTGAAGCATGTTTGTGCCACACACCTACAAGCACAGGGTATCAAACCCCTGACAACTATGTAGTGCTATCACAGTTCGATGCAGTTATTGGATGTGTCACATGGGTTACCTGTTTTGGAGCACTCAGAACATATATGTGATAGTGAGTGACATCTGCAGCAGGGATATGGTAGCTATACGGTAGGTGATGTACACGTGCCTGTCCGCATGAACAGGTGCCAGTGTCAACACAGCCGCACTCTCACAGGGACACACACACATTGACACATTTGGCAGGGCCAGGAGTACAACTCATCAGTAGTGGGACTGCCACAACACATCACTGTGCAGGTATCACATGCACCACACGGGTCATATGGAAGTTGTATGGGCAAAGGGTATGAGGAGGTGTCTGGCATCAGACAGCATGCTTCAGTATGCCCATGGGGGTTGTAGTGAGTGTGGATGTGAACATACACACCATACAACACACACAAACACACAGTATGCCAGTACTGACATGCATGGGTGCATGTCTGCATGGGTATGTGGTGGATGACTGTGCCCGCAGGCTATACAAGGGTAGGTGATGGGTATACCTTAGCATCAGGCCACATGACAATGGTCTGCATTGTGGCTCAGGGCTGTAGTGTTTGCATTTTCCCACACAGGTGGGTATTGTATCCCCATCCAGTCACCTGGGTGACCATTGTGTGTGGCCAATGCTGTGCATCGCTTGCCATGTATGTGTTCCTTAGTCCATGACATGGACAGTGTCTGGGATGTACACACCTCCCACATGCATGTACAGTGACATGTGGAACTGTACCTGGGGTGTCTGGCCCATGTTGTAAACACAGATTATCATCAGATGTGCCAGTCTTGCCTACCTGTGGTAGGAACTGGTAATGTCCATCAGGTTTGCCCTGCACCTACATTGATAGCATGCTAACAGCATTCTATGGTGTCAGTGGCATCTGTCCATACAGGGCATGTGGTCAGGCATGGTATGTCCATTGTGGGTCAGTTGTGATGGCACCACAGGTGGTGCAGGTGTCCACTGGGAAACATGGGGGTGGTGCACTGTCTGCATGTACATGCATATTGGACAGATGGACAGGGGTGACATGCCCTCTGTAGCCCACTGCTATCACTCCATAGTTACTATTAGTGGTCATTATTCAGTGTACTACCCACATATTGGCTGTTGCCTAGGCATGTGTGTGTGTATGAGACATGGGTTGAGAGTGTGCTCTGGGTAATACTGGGGTTGCTAACTGTGATTGCCTGGCCTTGATGTCACATGTATGGGTATGGCTTTGCACCACAGCCTCTCAGCTATTTCACATCTGTTATCCCTGTACAGTGGACATTGTGATACATAGTTGGGCTACCATACAAGAAATATGCAAAATTAGCTCCACATTGGCCACAGGTGTCACACACTCACAGCCACCTCTACACAGGATACGAGTTACAAACACACACACACACACACACACACACACACACACACACACACACACACACATATACACACACATACCGGATATGTCTGGGAGCAGAACCCCTACCTAACTGGTTTATTACACTACAGCACTACGCAGTTATAGTACGTGCCATGGACATTACTGGAGTACGCTTTCCCCAAAGGTGTATTTCACAATGAATGACATCATCCGGATTACCAAAGTAGGGCATTTGAAATGTACTGTGAGTGACTAGCCTAAAATGCAGGGCTCCCTACACAGACATTGAAACACACACAAAACATCCACAGCTGACATGTGTGGTTATAGAACCCCTGACAGAGGTCTATATTACACTACAGCATGGAGTTGTTATAGGATGCACCACGGGGATTACTAGAAAACGCCTTCCCCAAAGGTGTATTTCACAATGAATGACATCAGCAGTATTACCAAAGTAGGGCATTTGAAATGTACTGTGAGAGACTAGCCTAAAATGCATTGCTCCCTACACAGACAGAGAGAGACACACAAAACATACACAACCTACATGTGTGGGTATAGAACCCCTGACTGAGGTCTATATCACACAACAGCATGGAGCTGTTATAGGACACACTACAGGGGTTACTAGAGAACTTCTTCCCCAAAGGTGTATTCCACAATGAATGACATCAGCAGGATTGGCAAAGTAGGGCATTTGAAATGAACTGCGAGTGACTTAACTTATAATGCATTGCTCCATACACAGACATTGAAACACACACAAAACATCCAGAACTGTCATGCGTGGGGATGTAACCCTACCACAGTTCTAAATCACACTACAGCGGTATGCAGTTACAGGACACACTACAGAGATTACTGGGCTGCTACCTTCCCAGAGGTGTATTTCTAGGTGGATGGCATCAGCAGCCATGCCAAAGTTGAGTATATGACTTGTAAGGAGAGTTTATCACTGAAGAAGGTTTGTTACCGAAACCAGTCTGAAAAGAAGGGAAAGGAGTAAACACTGTTTGCCTCTGAGTGCTGGCTTTTTCTTTTTTCTTTATCAGTTTGGGCATGCCGTGCACCAGTTGTACCTGCTAGCTCTTTTGGAGGTGTCTCTACACAGTCAGACATGCACACAAACACACACACACACAGTTGTCAAGTCTGGGGTTAGAACACCTACCTAGCTACTTTTTCACACTACAGCAGTATGCAGTTACAGGATGCGCTACAGAGATTACTGGGTTGCAACCTTCCCAGAGGTGTATTTCTTGGTGGGTGACATCAGCAGCCTTGCTAAAGTTGAGTATATGAATTGTAATGAGTGTGAGTACCCTAAAAGCATTGCTCTCTACACAGCCAGAGACACGCACAAACACACACACACACACACACACACACACACACACACACACACACACACACACACACACACACACACACACACACACTTGCCAAGTCTGGGGTTAGAACACCTGCCTAGCTACTTTTTCACACCACAGCTGTACGCAGTTACAGGATGCGCTACAGAGATTACTGAGCTACAACCTTCACAGAGGTGTATTTCTAGGTGGGTGACATGAGCAGCCTTGCCAGAGTTGAGTATATGAATTGTAAGGAGTGTGAGTACCCTAAAAGCATTTCTCTCTACACAGTCAGAGACAGAGAGACATGCACACAAACATACACATTTCTCAAGTCTGGGGTTAGAACTCCTATCTAAGTAGGTTATTACACTACAGCAGTACGCAGTTACAGGACACACTTCAGAGGTTATTGGGCTACAACTTTCCCAGAGGTGTAATTCTAAGTGGGTGACATCAGCGGCCTTGCCAACGTTCAGCATATGACTTGTAAGGAGTGTGAGTACCCTAAAAAGCATTGCTCTCTACACAGTCAGTGACAGACAGACACACACACAAAAATACATACACAGTTGCCAAATCTGGGGTTAGAACTTCTATCTAAGTACTTTATCACACTACAGCAGTATGCAGTTACAGGATGTGCTATGGAGATTACAGGGCTATGACCTTCCCAGAGGTGTATTTTAGGTGGGTGACATCAGCAGCCATGCCAAAATTGTGTATATGAATTGTAAGGAGTGTGAGTACCCTAAAAAGCATTGCTCTCTACACAGTCAGACACACACACACAATTGCCAGGTCGAGGTTAGAACACCTACCTAACTAGTTTATCACACTACAGCTTTACATGGCTTTGGGATGCACCACAGAGATTACTGGGCTACAATCATACCAAAGGTGTATTTCACATTGGATGACCTCAGCAGGCTTGTCATAGTAGGGCTATGGGGAGGTCAGTGTGTGAATGGGACAGGACCTGTTCATCTAGGGGTTGACACGCCACATGCAGGTACACACGGGGTCATATGTCACAGGTACGTGTATACAGCTACTAGATGACTACTTCCTTGTACAGTCATGTTGCAAAGCTGGCACGTGCACCACATAGTCTGTAATGCTGACAGATACTGGTGGCTGGTATCTGCAGTGAGTGACATCTGCACCTCATGTGTTTGGGGCCCTTTGGCTGTGTGATGGGTGGGGCAGGCCTGGGTGGCTCCTTGTCACAGTCACCCTCTTCCACACATCTACGTATGTCTACCTTTGGCTTATTATAGTGTGTTGTCCTGACATATATGTCTGTATTCCTGTCCACTGTGTGTGCAAGACTTGAGTGGTGCATACTGATGAGTGTCTACACTAACAACTGCAACTGCCAGATATGTCTGTCCACTGGTGTTTGCAGTCATGGAGTTCATGCATTTAAGTATGTGAGCATGCCCAGCATGACCTTTCAGTATGTTGATGACTGACATTGCCTTCATTTCTCTAAGTGTGTGAGCATGCCCAATATAGCCATCTGTATTGACTGTGTGGATCGTGTCCAGGTAGTTTGTGCTGCAGTGCTGGCCTTTGTGTTGTACACTGACAAGTAGCATGCTGTCTCTGCAGGGTGTCCATCGATCATTTGGCATTGACTTTTACTATATTTCTGCATAGCAGGGGGGGGGCACACCTGACTGTTCCTACATTTATACAGAGGTATGGGGAGGCACACCTGACTGTTATCACATTACTATGTAAGATGGGGGATGCACACCTGACTATTTCTATATTTCTACACAGGTTTGGGGGGGCACACCTGACTGTTAACTATATTTCTATGTAGGATGGGGGGGCACACTTGACTATTTCTACACAGGTTTGGGGGGGCACACCTGACTGTTACTATATTTCTATGTGGGATGGGGGGAGGGTACGCCTATTTCTATATTTCTACACAGGTTTGGCGGGCACACCTGACTGATACTGTATGTATATGTAGTATGGGGGCACACTTGACTATTTCTATATTTCTACACAGGTTTGGGGGGGCACACCTGACTGTTACTATATTTCTATGTAGGATGGGGGAGGGCACACCTGACTATTTCTATATTCCTACACAGGTTTGAGGGGGGGCACTCCTGATTGTTACTATATTTCTATGTATGATGGGGGAGGGCACACCTGACTATTTCTATATTTCTACACAGGTTTGGGGGGGTACACCTGACTGTTACTCTATTTCTATGTAGGATGGGAGGAGGGCACACCTGACTATTTCTATATTTCTACACAGGTTTGGGGGGCACACCTGACACTTGTACACATTTGCTAGGACTGTATTAGTATGTCAAGTACTCCATTTCAGTCTGTAGTCTTACCTAGCATGCTGGCTAGGGCATACCAGTGAACTACAGTTCTTATCTTTTAATTACCTACATATTAGTTTCTGACTTCCTAGCCTTCAAAACTGACTTCCCACTACCTGGCCTGCTGTAGTCGGTCTGTGTAGGCCTGGGGGGGTGGTTACCCATAGGCCTCATTCAAAGGCCATAGGACAGCATTTGTTTGTGTTTGCCTACACCTGTCCTGCTGGCTGTGACTGTTGTTGGGTATGTAACTGCCCTCCTGACTGGCATGTGTGAGTCCCTTAGCTTGTGGGTGTCCCATTATTGAGGGTGGTGCTGCAGGGCTGCCTATGTCAGATGCACATAGTACACTCCATATGCATGGTTAGGCACAGGTAGTGTAATGTTTGGCATCCCTTTTAATGTATGTGAGAGTCAGAGAGAGGTGCTATTCCCTGGGTCCCTCCCATGTCAGAGTATGTGCTATGCATTGCCTCTTTGCCAGGGCCAGGGCATACTGGGCACACCTCCTTCTGCCTACTGGGGCAAGCTCAGGTTGTTCCTCCTCCGAGTCACTCTGTGCTTGTGCAGCCCTTGGCAATGGTGGGGGGGGGGCTGTGTGGCCCTGCCCCATGCTGCTCCTGCTGCATCTGTTTCCGCAGGATCATATTGTGTAGCATGGCACATACAAGGACGATTTAGGTATATGTAGTTGGTGAGTACTGCAAGGCTTCACCGGATGTGTCCAGACCCCAGAACCGTGACTTGAGCATCCCAAACACATGCTCTATTATGATTCTTGTTTGTGCGTGTGCCTCATTATGGAGGCTCCAGTGCGTATCCAGCATCCCCCACTAGGTGACTGTGTGGGATGTCCCCATTAGCAAATCTCTGATACAGCTGCATCAGATGCCAGATGTGGGAATCCTGATAGCTTCCAGGGCAGCCAGCACACATGTTCAGTATTATGCCCTGGGCATTGCACATGACCTGGGAGTTGATGGAGGGGAAGCCCTTGTGGTTGATGTAGACCCTACCCTGCTCACCGGGTGGTGCTTTGATGCGTATGTGTGTGCAGTCTATTGTACCCACTACCTCAGGGTATTCTGCTATTTGGTAGAAGAGATGCATATTGCTGGCCAATGCCTCACGGGTGATGGGGAAATATACGTGCTCATCGACATGTGCTGACATGGCATCCAGGAACTGATGGAGTACCCTGGATGCTGACACCTGTAAAATCCCCATCATATCCCCAGTTGGCCTTTGGAAGGTACCTGCAGCTAGTATTCTTAGGCCTATACATACCTTGGTATCCACTGTGATGGGTTCCACTCTTTTAGTTCTGTGTGTGAGGCATGGTTGGCACAGCTCCACATTTGAAGTAGGACGGCCCTGTCCACCTTATAGTGCTCCACTATCTCCAGCTCATGTAGCCCTTGGTAGGTTACCCTGCATCTGTACACTCTTCTCTGTCTCCTCACTGTGGGTTGGTCAGCAGCATTCACATCCTCACCACCCTCAACCTCTTCCATAAGTTGTATGATAGCTACTGCAGCCCCTAACATTTTGCTGTTGTGAGTGTTAAAAGTTCCTCGCTTGTTTATACTGGTGGTGTAGAGTGTGGGAAAAAACAGAGGGGAGGGTGTTTGCTTAGTTTTTAGTTGTCTTCTGGGCTGGGCTGGGCTGGTCTGCTGCCTGTGTGATTGGCTGGTTCTGATACATTTCACCTGGCAGCTAAGCTAGTTCTCCTTGATTACCTACTGCTGTTTTCCCTTCCCACTGCCTCCCTGTTTAAGCCCATGTGCACACCGCGTAAACACAGTGCTCAAATGTGCACAGTGCTGCTATTTCCTGGTTTAAATTCTTTTTTCTTCCTGTAAAACCCGTTGCACGGCGCGCGCACCCACTTAGGCAATGTAAAGAGTGCTAGGCAGGTTCAGACACACCCCCTAGCTTAGCTGTGCTAAGCTAGG
Source organism: Protopterus annectens (assembly GCF_019279795.1). Classification (NCBI taxonomy): domain Eukaryota; kingdom Metazoa; phylum Chordata; order Ceratodontiformes; family Protopteridae; genus Protopterus; species Protopterus annectens. Next base: position 616,900,729 of record NC_056744.1, read on the forward strand.
AGCAAACCCAAGCCACAGGGCTCCAATCCACTTACAGTATGCCTGACACCCTCCCCACCCCATGATGTCAGCTACCTCCTAGTCTTGCACTCAGCTATTCATACTCTTACACTGTTGGGATCTGACTCACATGCTAGGGAAAACTGGGATTCATTATCCTTTCCCTCATTTGCATAGGATTGCCTGCTAATGCATAGTTACATGTGTCACACTGAGCCTCCCCCCTTAGCAACCACTATTCACTGGCCAGATTGTCTTCTGCCTGCCATTGACTTGCATGGCTGAATACTGATTTTAGGTAGAATGCTTATTTTAGGTTTATTTTCTTATTTTCCCACTGATCGCATTTGTGCGCTGCTGCCCTATGCTTAAACAGCTGAGATTGGCAAAAAAAAATTAAACTTTTTTTTTCTGAACACTTTGGCATGCCACTGGCCATATATTTGGCCATTGGTATGCCTTACACATGATATACACCCCTTATTTGGAGCTGTCATGGCTCTGTTTTGCAGTTTGCAGGAATGAACTCGGTTACTACCCGAGTACATTTCTGCAGACTATACTAGTTATGCACGGACAGCTACCAGCTTCCTGGATTGCAGATTACCCTCATTTGCATTATTTTCACCTGTAAATGAGGTAATTTGCATCCACGAGCACGGTCCGTGCAGGATTAGTTTTATAGCTCACGTGCACATGCCGGGAGCTCGTTCCTGGATCACACGCCGGCCATATTGCCAGGATTAGCTCTAAAACTGATCCTGCATGGGATCAGCAGCTTCGTGAATGCGGGGGATTGTATTAGTTAAACATTTACTTACTTAAAATTGTTTTGCCAAATACCTGTTCTTGTTTATTTCTAATGTTATTGAAAATTTGCTTACATATAATGCCTTTGGTCTTGTATAAAACTAAAACTGGTCCCGATCTATCAGTGTACTAACCAGGTTGACAACTATTAAATATATACATGCAAATTAAGTAAGTCCATTGTGCATCACTGGGCATACAAATGCTGATTTTTGCAATTCATTTCAAACAGAAAATAATAAGGGAAGAACTTTTATTTCAGGAGAAATGCAAGTCATCAGAGATAAGTAAACAGAGGCAAAATCAACATGTTAAATGAACAAGGATGCAAGTGAACTTGCAATATCAACTTCCCTACACATCATCAGGTTATAAAAGGAACAAAAACTAACTCACCGCGTACATACAACTCACCAGTGCTGAACTCCGCAGTTTCTATTTTCCATAACAAATTATGGACAGTGCAGTCTTTGTGTGTATCTTGACACTGATTCCCTTCTTTTGTGGAGATTCACTTTCTTTGAATTTATATGATTGTGTAGTTGGAATCTATAAGCTGGGATTGTGAACTTAATTTTTCTTGAGTTGCATTCTTGATCAGCTGAACTCTTTGGGCCAGTTTCAGAAAGATTACTGTGAGGTATACACCTTGTGTACGTCTTGTGGTAACTATTTCTGATTCACAGACAGCTCTACCAAAGTGTTGCATCAAAAAAGATTCAGCACTATGTTGTTGGGCCAGCCTTCCACAAATGCTAATGACACATTCCAGATTTATAGCCTATGTGTATTAGCCGTGCACTGTCCCCTAGAAATGCCTTTGGTAAGGCATTTAATCAGCCAATCACTCAGATGCATAAGGTACATTGGTCACCTGTGTTAATGAATATAGCCAAAAGCTCATGTTCACCCATCAAGTTACAGGTTAAATGCCAGGAAGTTTAGCAGACATGTGTTGTGTTTATGCACATGTGTGCATGTGTGTGTATGTGTGTGGGTATATGTGTGTGCATGTGTGGGTGTGGGTGGCTGCATATGTGAGTGTATTTACAAGTATGAGTGGTGTAAGGTGAGTGTGTAAGCATGTGAATGCCTGCTTGGGAGGTCACAGTAGGAGATATTTAGGATAGGTGTGTGTGTGTATGGGCGGATGGGTATACGCATGAATGTATGTGCGGGGGGGGGCTATCATACCTCCATCTCTGATAGACTAATGAGCAAATCCTGCAACATTGTGGGGGAATTAGACACAAATGATACTCTTTTGATATGTTTTAAAAGTATTTAGAATTTATTTGTATTTTATTATTGGTTTGACAGCATGAAATATGTGGGGTGGGGTAACATTAGATACCTAGGGATACTTTCTTGACATTGTGCCTTAAAAGCACTTAAAAATTCAAACTCTGAACCTTTGGCTGTGAGGTACAGCTTTTATAGTGGTGCATTTACTCTCTGTGCCACCACAAGACCCCAGGGATAGTTCTTACACAAGTCTTAAAAAAATGTGAAATGAAACAGGATGAAAAGCTTTGAACTCATCAGGGTCATTAATCTGTGGCATCAAGTACATCTCCCCACACCTCACATCTGCCATGCTCCCAAACTAACCAAAAAGTTAGTGCAAGAGGGTAATTTTTGTAATAAATGTGAAGATATGTGAAGGCTGCCAGCCTAGCTAGATAACAATTTTGTAGATAATGCTGTCATTTGTAAATATTAACATAAGCCACAGGCTTGTTCTCTTAAAGAAGAAAATTGTATGGGATGTTGAACTTCAAAAATGTAACCACATTGCACTCTGCTGGAGGGAAAGCTGATAAGTCAAGCATTGTATAATTGTTTGATCTCAAAACTCAGAGCCGCAATGTCTGGATGAAGGAATTCTTCCTATTGTTTTGAGACCAGAATTAATTGCTATAATTTATATTTATAATTTTGTTTATTGCTGTGTTTCCTGACCAGGTGCAAGTTTACTAAGAAATGTTAATGTAGAGTTTCTGTTAACCTGGGAAACCAGAGAATTGTTAAGAATGATGTAATCTAAAATGAGAGAGCAGGATGTATTATCAATTTTAAAGGACTTTTTAAGAGAAAGAGAGAGAGCATTTTGCATTTGTCTTGAGAACATCCAACTCACCAGCACTCTGCCTGTGCTCTGTATGTAAGTAGGATCTTAGACTTTAGTGTCTCTCTTAGAAATAGCTAGGAAATAGGAAGATTAGACTAGCTGTTTTCTGTACTGATGTCAGAACTATTCTACAATGAGCATTTTCCTGTGTCTGAACTCTTGATTATCACTGTGTAGTAAGAAGAATTGTCATTTATTTATTATTAAATATTTTTAAACCTTTCAACTTTGGCTGTTTTGTGTAGAGATAATTTAAGCCCTAGAGTACATTGCATGTATATAGTGATACCGTACAAAGCCACTCCAAATAAGCCTTGCTGCTCAGTCACACTTACCATTTGGATAATAATATTGTACAGTAACTGGACACCCTTTGACAAGGGCCTTTTTAGTAGCTGATAAGTCAGGGTCCTGGTGGCAGTGATTACTACCTTATAGCATGGACAGAAGGGGCACAGCTAGTGAACCTGTGCCATTCTTCCCCAGGAGTGTCTGTGTGGTTGTATATAAATCATATCTCAAAGTGTGTGTGTGTGTGTGTGTGTGTGTGTGTGTGTGTGTGTGTGTGTGTGTGTGTGTGTGTGTGTGTGTGTGTGTGTGTGTGTGTCAGTGTCAGCTACCTGGGCAGGGACACAAAGCACTGGTGGGACAGAGAGTGCTAGGAGGACTTGGCTTGGCACCCTGGCTAAGGACCCCACTCTATAGCTATGCCAGTGGGGAGTCTTACTGGGGATCTGGAGAGAAAGGGAGAAACCAGCCCCATAGTGACTGTGATCTCTATGTGCCCTTAAGGGAAATTGTACTTTACTGTGTGTGTGTATTCGTTATCCTTCCCAATATGGATGCACCTCACTGGTGTTAGTGGTGAGGATTGAGGCTGCTTGATTACCGGGCCAGTGCATGGGCATCACAATAAGCAAAAGTCTCTGATGCCTGTCCGTGCCTTGAGTTATGAGTGACAGGGCACCTATAAGATGTTTTAACATTACTTAACTGTAAACTGCTTTTTCATTCTGAGAGTTGTATTTTCTGTTTGTGATTGCTCTATCCGAAACTTTATGTGCATTTTTGTCTGTTAAAAGCATTCTCTAGTCTGCTCCTTGATCTGTTTAAAACTTTCATTTAGTGGCTACAGCTAGGAACTGTAATAGTGTGCATTACTATAATTGTTTTTGTTTTATTTAAATTATTAATTGTAAACTGCTTTTTCATACTGAGACTTGGATTTTCTATTTGTGGGTGTTCTTTCTATGCTTTTAAAGTGAGGTTTCTGTGTTCTGCTCAGGTGGCATAATCTTGATAGAGGCCTGTTGTGTAGGCTGGAAGTTTTGTTTGTGTTTCTGGCAGCCATTTTCTGCCGATTGTCTTCATTATTGAGAGTAACAAGGCCTCCTGAGCTTCTGTAGTACGAGTGATTGGGTAATAACAGGGGCTGAGGAGTAATCTGATCTTCCCAACTCTTCCATTCTTACTGCTCTATAAACCCTGTGTCGTATAAAGGTTCTGCTTGTATTGTCAGGCTCTGGATTGCATTGCATAAGTGGAAATTCCTTAAGATTCCAAGAGCAGGCTAAGTTATTTCTTACACTTATTTCACTGAATTGCACTTCTAAAATGCTTATAATTGTGATATACAGTTGATCTACTGTATGTTTGCACTGTTATAAAGCTTTTTTTATTGTTTCACTGCATTTATGTACTGTTTTAAACTGTTTTAACATTACTTAACTGTAAACTGCTTTTTCATACTGAGTGTTGTATTTTCTGTTTGTGATTGCTCTATCCGAACCTTTATTTGCATTTTTGTCTGTTAAAAGCATTCTCTAGTCTGCTCCTTGATCTGTTTAAAACTTTCATTTAGTGGCTACAGCTAGGAACTGTAATTTTTTCCCACCCACCTTCCCTAGTAGTGTGTTTTTATACTTGGTGGCTTTGCAATTGCCCGCCCATACTGTATATTTGATCTGTGACACTCCTCCCAGTCTAGTGTCATTAGTTCACTCAATCTAATAGAGAACATTTGTGAAGGCCAACCCACTCAGATTCTTAATGTTGAATTAACTTCTGTTCCAGCTTTCTCCATTTCCACTTTACTGGAAAAAAAAATTCTAAGCTTGCTTCTCCCCTTTCCTGTGGCAGGTCAGATACGGATTTGCTGTGTCCAGGACTGTTTGTGAGCTCCTAAGCCCCCCCACACACACACACACACTTAACTGGGGTTAAACTATTCTTGGCGCCATAAAGTCTGTTTTTCAAAATTTCCCTTGAAACTAGCCAGCTTTTTAGTTTTAGCACTCATCTGTTTCTTTGATCTCAGCACTTGTTCAGAACTCATTGTAATCACTAAATAAGTTATAAATTACTACAGCACTCAACTTTCCTCACTTGTCTAGAGGAAAACAATTTTTAGTACTTAATAAATAAGCACCTATTCAGGCATGTCTAAAGGTCAGCTCCCGGTGTTTTCTCCTGTCTACCTGATGAATCTGGACATCTTGAGACAATGCAGCAATTGCCTCATGTACACAGACAACCCTCTCCTCCTACCACCCAACACTACGACCTGTGAGAGATGCACTTATATATCCAAACTGGAAGCAAAGCTCTCTTTACCAAAGACAGGCCTAGACAGTCAAGAGGAGAAGGTAAACACTTGCACCGCACCACACTCATCACATAGTCCCTCAAAATCTACACCACCAAAACACACACACAGAACCACAAAACACACACCTACATTCATGGAGCCTCTCTGTACTAATCTGCCCAAACAACAGAGACCTCCAAAGCAGAAATGCAAGCAACCTCCACCCCCCAACACAACCCAAATGACACATAGTCCACATACTCAGTGTGCCACTCAACTACAGCCTATAAGGCATAACGTACCCAACACTCTAGTCATAGGTGACTCTATAGTCAGGCACACTGATATTCCACTCACCAGGCTAAACAAGGAAAAAGTTACTGTCAGCTGCCTGTCAGGTGCTAGGATCCACCACATAATGCACGCACTCAGGTCACTCCACAACAAGTACAAATATGACTCTGTCATTGTCCATGTTGGTGTGAATGACCTGAGACGTACCTCCCTAGACTACATGAAAAGAGACATGTGATCTTGTGGCCCAGGCCGGTATGACCCTAGCCCTGAGTAGCATCCTGCCATCACCCAGAATGACACCACAGTACAAGGACAAAATGACTGACTTTAACAATTGGCTAAGCTTCTGGTGTCATTCTAAGGGAATCCAGTATCTGTCTGCCTGGGATGACATGATCGACAGACCATGCTGCTTTGACAGAGATGGGCTGCACCTGTCGCCCTTAGGATTCCGGATACTGGCAAAGGCTATTGCCACTCCTATAGTGCCCTTTTTAGGCAAGGTTCAAATGACAAATTCACCACCATAACAGGTACAAGCAAGCAAAATCTGAGGGTAATGCTACTCAATGCTAGAAGTCTAAACCTCAAAATGCACTCACTCGAGGCACTCCTTAAAATGGAGAACATTGACATCTGTGCAGTGACAGAGACCTGGTTCAAAGCTCCAGAGAGCACCACTGCATTACCAGGCTATAATTCATACCACACCTTCGGCCACCAAACCCGGACCGAAACACTAAAGGTGGAGGCGTGTCCATATTCATTAAGGATAGCCACACCTCCAAACTAGTTGCTCAGCATAATGCATCCGACATTATCCAAGTTCAACTAACTCTGGGCAAAACCGCAATCCAGATTGTAGCTTGCTACAGACCCCCCACCATGCCCCAGGATTCCCACTCCTCTTTTCTTGATACACTGGAAAATATTAAGGTACAACCCAACACTCTAATAATGGGTGATTTCAACTACCCTACCATTAACTGGGAAAACTACTCATGTACCAACTCTTTTGCTCAACGTTTTCTGGAAATCATCAATTCCAATGCTTTGGATCAACTTATCCACACCCCCACCAGAGGCAGCAATATCCTAGACCTGGTCATCACCAACATGGGTGACCGGTGTTCCACACCAGAGGTCAGCTCCTCGTTGGTCAGATCTGACCACAAGCTAATCACCCTAGACATCCACATCCCGCTCCCACCCCCCATTAGTAAAACAACCGTAAAAAATTTCTCCAAACTTCACGCTTCTTAAGACAGAAGTGGCAAACTTAATGACACCAATGCAGATGGACAATAGAGGTACGACTGCTGAATCCTACACAAATGCACTTTATAAGCACTTACACGAGTGCATGGATCGTGCTATCCCTAACAGAACCAAGATGCTATCCTCCAAAAAAAGGAAGCCAATCTGGTGGTCTTCTGCCATAAACAAACTCTACAACAGAAAAAAGAAACTGTTGCAAAAGACAGTAAAATCCCACGATTGGAGGAACTCCCTGGTCAGCCTCAGTAAGAAGCTGAGATCCCTCATAAAATCCTCCAAAGCTAGTTATGAAAACAAAATTGCCACTGATTCTAAAGACAGCCACAAAGCATTCTATAGCTATGTTAAAAATCTCAATGGCAACACTCAGATCTGCTCTGAGTTACAGCACAATGACACTAAATATACAGAACCAACTGATATTGCCAACATCCTGGCAGATAGGTTCAGTGCTAACTTTACCCCCCTCTCACCCCCTAAAGGGCCCATCTTTATACCGGAAGAATGCAAAGTTCCTGTAATCACGGCTGCACAGGTAAAAACTTCACTCTCCAAAGCCAAGAACACAGCATCCATGGGACCTGACAACATCCCAGGCTGCCTTCTACATGAACTACAGAATGAACTGGCACCCCACCTAAGTACCATGTTCAATCATAGCCTCACCTCAGGCTTTCTGCCCATTGAATGGCGCACCGCGACAGTTATCCCACTCCACAAAGGGGGGGCCACAACAGACCCTGGGAACTACCACCCGATTAGCCTGACGAGCCTCGTCTGCAAGGCCATGGAAAGTATCATCATGGAACTCATAAACAAAGACATTGGAGATCTCCAAACCCTGGACCCTACACAGTTTGGGTTTGTAAAAGGCAGATCATGTCTCCTAAACCTGATAGACTTCTTTGAAGTAGTCACCAAGGCCATGGATGAGGGTAAGGTGGTTCACACAGCCTATCTAGATCTCGCCAAGGCGTTCAACACCATCCCCCACTCTGGAATTATAGATAAACTCACTAAACTAGGTATAAATCCCTATGTCACAAGATGGGTTGCCAACTGGCTTACTGAAAGAACCCATACTGTGAAAGTAGCAGACTCCAAATCAGACTTCAGACCAGTGACAAGTGGAGTACCACAAGGTTCAGTCCTGGGTCCTCTCCTGTTTGGTATCTACTTCTCTGAAGTACAGGCTAACACAGAAGGTCTTTGGCTAACTAAATTCACAGATGACTGCAAACTAGGAGCCATAACTGAAACTCCTAACAATGTGGACATCCTACAAAAGGGCCTCACTGAGACAGATGCCTGGTGTCAAAGACATGGTCTCAAGCTCAATGCCAAAAAGTGCATTGTCATCCCCTTTGGTAAAAATTCTGTACCCATGAACTACCACATAGGCGGTAGTCTACTTAACACCGAAAGTGTGATAAGAGACCTTGGGACACAGGTGGACAGTAGTCTCTCCTTTAATAATCACACTGCCAAAGTGGTCAGGAAATCCTTCTACGTGGCACACCTCATCACAAAACATTTCTCATCCAGAAAAAAAGAGGTCATTGTTCCCCTCTACTCATCACTCATTAGACCCATTATAGAGTACAACACCCCTTTTGGTATGTACCTCACAAGACATCTACAACAACTGGAAAGGCCGCAAAAATACCTCACAAAGAGGATTAATGGCCTCAAACAGATACCTTACGCAGACCGTCTCAAAAAACTCCAGCTTTACTCCGTTGCATATCACCTACTCAGAGGCGATCTCTGCCTAACATACAAAGCTATGTCAAACCCAGAGCTGTTGGACATGCTCCACTTAAAGAAATCCCAATCCCTCCGAGCTACATGCTCTACGGACCTAAACCTTCTCACCACAATAAACTGAACATGCTGGAGGGATAGATTCCTGTTCCAGAGACTTCCCATACTCTAGAACAGACTACCTATCTATGTCAAACAGAGCTCCTTATTAGCACTCTTCAAGAAAAATCTTGATGATTGGATGGGTAATAGGAAATTCACCCCGGGGATCACTTCTGTGGTTCTGCTTGACAGGGGCACAGGAAAATAATTTTCTTGGGTGGCGAAAGCCAGGGTACATTTTTGGCTAGGCTTGTACAGGCCCTAGGGCCAATAGCCTAGTACCTACCTATGAACCTATGAGTTTCCTGTAAAATCTGAGGCAGACACTTGAGAGCAATCAGGCGTGTTCTTGAGGTAGACTTCAGGACAAAGCAGGGAGGAAACACTAAATAATACCAAGGAGATTTTTTTTCACTATTCTTGGACTCACTTAAAAAAAATAAATAATAGAAAAAAGGTTAAGCATCATGATGCACTTTACAACAATAAGAAGGATGAAACTCTGATATATAACATTATTTACTGACTGAGGAACTGCAATTTACCAGGGCAGGGGCAAAAAATATGAAGAGATATCAGGGGCATTTTGTCATGCTAGGGACAGGTAAGAGGTATAACAGTTTGTGTGTGTGTGTGTGTGTGTGTGTGTGTGTGTGTGTGTGTGTGTGTGTGTGTGTGTGTGTGTGTGTGTGGTGTAGGTGAATAAATGGGGAGGTTGCCTGAACCAACTAGATGTGTGGGCCACCAGTAGGACCTGTCACAGAAAAGTGCTGATTTGCTCTCACAGTAGTTAAGGGGTATTCAGGAATTATGCAAATTATCTGATAATGGTGTCTTTCCTCATTGCAGCTAACTTTCTCTGAATCATAATTTCCCACACTGCATAACAGTTCTTTTTGATCGCAGCTCTTACTGCCAGCAGTGGGGTTCTTTTGAATCCCCAGGACTGAGCTAGATCTTCCCTGAATTGTAACACAATGGTTCATAGGTGAAGCTAGAATACCAAAGTCAAGCTTTTGGAAGTAGTTTATAAGTTGCACATTCAATCTACATTTTCTTATTTCATAGTAAACCACATTTAGGCAAATGCAAAATAAAATCTTTTTTTGAGTTCTTTTGCAGGAAACGAAGCTTGCAGAGTGAAAAGTATGAAACTGCCTTTTACCTTCTGAACTGCAAAGTTTTGAAAAGAAATACCAAAGGCTTATCCAGCACATTCCGTTGGGGATGGGCAAAGCACAAGTTCTGCCCTGGCCTAAGATGAAGGCACATCCTCTCCAGAGGTGGGCTGGAAATCAGGCTTCATCAAATAGTAACCTTAGGATTTAAGGTGACAATTTCATCCTCAGTTATAACCCTCCATACAATTTATGAATATGTATATTTTTAGGATTTTACTTTTTTATTTTATACATTTCTTAACCAGGTTAATTTACTTGACACAAGTGTCCCTTTTCAGGGGTTATTTGGGAGCATCGTTGTGACTTGCTCAGAGTCAGTGAAAGGAATCAAATCATGTACTCTGGGCTTTAGGAAGCATGTCATTAACAACTCAGAATATGAATTCTGTGTACTAACTGCCAGACAAACTTTCTAATTACAAAGTACATTACAACTACTTATCAAAGAAAAAAAAATCCAAAGGTGAGTGGAGAATGGTGAAATCTGTAATAAATCACCCAGACAATGTGACCTGTCTACCAGTGCTGTAGAAGCTAAAGTAGTCCTCTGAGTCAAACCCTCCATGAGATCCTTAAGTGCACAAAAAGAAAGCACAGTTATAACTTTAGACACTCTGGGCAGGATTCACGAAACCTCCGTGTAAGAGTTAGCAAGTCTTACACGGAGGCTGCAGTTAAACGGGGTGATGTCAGCATGCCATGCATATTCATGAGGGCATGCTGAATCACACCCTAGGCTAACACGGTCCGTGTAGGAAAGTAGGGGGCGTGTCTGCACGGCGAGTCCTGCAAAGGGACACGCCCCTAGAAGAGTCACAGTCCTGAAAGGAAACTCCCACGAGCGAGTCCGAGGAAATGTCAAGAAACACAACACCACACATGCCCCCACAGACTATAAACCCAACTGTAATGTAAAACATAAAAATTAACAGTTTCATTTTTTTTTTTATAATTTCAAAAAAGTTTGCCCGTAATTGCGCTCGTTTGCGTGGGTGTGCCCTTCGTTCAGCCACACTTAGCAGTCATTGGAAAAGCATAAAAGATCTAAATATGCAAATTAAGCCAAGTAACATTAGCGTAGCGGTAGAGACGTTGGCCAAAGAGGAGGTAGTCACGGTTCGAGCCCCAACAACATCATTTTCTATTTTTAGTGAAATAAGCATGAAACAATCCCCTGACATATATGTACATATATACAACTATAATTTAAGTAAAATGTAATGAAATGGGCCATGTATTTTTGAAGAAATCTGATACAAAAAAAAAAATTATAAGTGCCCATAGCTGAGCAGCGCTCTACCAAGCTGAGTATGACTGCCTGCAGGTGAGCAGTGGTTTAACAAGTGTAATATGAGTGCCTGGAGTTGAGCGGCGCTTTAAGATGCTGAAACTGTGTGCCCGTAGCTGAGTAACACCTCACACAGCGTAATATGTGTGCTCATAGCCAAATGACATGTAAACCAGCGTAACCAGTTTGCGTGGAGCTGCGCAGTGCGCCAACCGGCTTACCGGCGGGCAACGTTGAGCAAGCTGTATCAAAGCTGCCTTTACACAGACACACCTCCTAGCCTGTCTAGACAGTAGTAAAATAAAAAAAAAGCAATGCCCAGGCTCGAACCCAGGATACTGTGCATCATAGTCAAAGTACTGAACAACTAAGCCATGACAGTTGTACTGAGAAATGTAGTATTAGCATATATATAGGAATGAAAGGAAATAGAAGCATGACAAAGCAGGTTTCTTTAAGCTGATACATTTCCAAAATGGCCAATCACAGATAAGTGCGGGAAAAACGGCATATATAAGCCCCATAGGCGGGAATACATAGCATAACTGATTGTGGAACCTATTTGCAGTCAGGATGGCAGGTGTAGGAGAGGGCAGTCACTTCCGAACACAGAGGTGGGGTGTTGAGGAGTCCAAATATATGGTTTGGCTCCTAGTCCACGATCATGAGGTTCAACTCATGCAGGGCTAGGTTCTGTGGGGTGCGTACAAGGCAGAGGCATGGAACCGGTTGGCACATGATCTCACCAGTGCCACAGGCATACCAAGGACTGGTGAACAGGTCCGTCACCACCATGCGGACCTGAAGAGATGAAAGCAGGACCAACTGAACCGTTGGATCCAGGAGGCCCGGCAAATGCCCAACGCCCCACTACTGAGTAAGTATCCATGTAATTACGTATATAAAAAATTATCCTAGCTGCTATTATGGAGATGTATGTTCCAATATTACTTCATTTATATTACAGCTGCAGGTGTGCGTTCCGTGAATTGGCGAGCCTATGGTGATAGGCTGGAGCGGTTGCGCCACCAGGCAGGTTAGTAATTATTTTTCTGTAATTGTTATACAATATAAAGTGAGACAGCTTGTAAAAGAGTTCAGTGTAGTTACATATTAATAAAGTTCAAATGACACAGGAAGAAAGATTCTGCTAGTACTGTATGATTAGATAAGTGATGCAGCCTGTAATCCAGAAATAAAAATGAAACAAGTCTGAAATAGAGATTTTTCCACCTGTATTGTAATATCAGATAACCTGCTGCAGCCTGAAAATTAGTGGTAAACAAGCTAAAGACAATAGACATGTGTCAAATACATCCCCTTTTAAAATCTGCCATATGAAACAAGTGAGTCTGTTGGAAAGGATTGTTGTAACCAAGTAAGACATGTTAATAATGCCAAGAATTAAGTACCATCTTGAATTGTAAAAATAAAACAAGTGAGAGTGTGAAAAAGAGGTATGAATGGACCAAGAAAGCTGTAATAACTCTTGAATAAAGTATACTGCAGTCAGTACATAATGAAATGAATGAGATAGCCACAACCAAACAGTGAAATGTTTGTAATAAAGTACTGAAGCTGGAATGTGTCTGTCCCACAATTTGGATATGTTGCTGTACCCTTGCAATATGGAGATAGTATAGTTGTATGAAATAATGAACATCCACAGTTGTCTAGAGCCATATAAATCAAATGTAGCAGGATGCTGTACCTGAACACAGCCAAATATGAACGTGTATGAATAAAAATGCAATGTATATTAATGTAGCAGTAACAGTCCCATCACCAACATTCCTAAGGTTACATATAGGAAACTGTACTAAGACCTGTAGGGTATATATATATATATCTGCAGCTACTAGAAATGTACAGCATATGTATAGGTAGTTGAAGTTGTTAATGAAATATTTCTTCACCCTACCCTATATTCACAAATAATGTCATTCCACAACAAACTGGGTATGTGTATTCACAATTAATTCCTATGGACATTTGTCCTGTTGGTTCATACATATTTGCACGTACGTTGATGCATGTGCCCTGTTCATATATCCAAACCTGATGGCCTGTTGCCATCAATCAACCCTGCATGTTGTTGGATTGTGTACTGTTGTTCAAAATATGCATGTGTTATGCCTGCTGTTCAATGTTTGGAATTCATGGGTGTTTGGTTAATGGGAATACTGATGCATGCTGTTACAACTAATTTTGAATGGTATTGTTTGTTACTAACCCAAAATGTCATAAAATATTGCTAAACATAGGACAACAGGGAAGGCGGGTTCCAGCGGATCCACCTCCCCCACCTCAGCTGGCGAGTGCACCTGGCACTAGTGCCCAGGCCAGAACCTCCTCCAGTGGCCCTGTGCCACCTTCGGGTGGAAGCGCTGCAGGGGATGGGGCTCATCCCCCTCTGTAAGCGTGGCCGGAGGAGAACGTCCACTCACCCTCCAAAGTGTCCGGTCTGTGGTGTGTAGCGAGATCAGGCATTCTGTGCTTGAACCCCTATGCCAACTTGAGGCACGGGTGGTGCAACTCATGGGTGTGCCTGCTGCCCATCCTACACAGCCCCCAGCACAGCCCCATCCTGGGCAGTGAAGGCGCAGTGGCAACTGCCCATGGGTGGGGATCTCAGTTCCACTGTTGCCATCTGTGGGCTCATGGACTCGTGATATCCAAACATCCATCCCCGTCAATTGTGTTCCCCCCCACGTGTCATACTCCGCCCCTGTATGCACCTTGTTTGTCTTGTCTGTTAACCTCCCCTACCCACCTCCCCAAATATACCTACTTCCTGTACCTCACATTCCACTCTCACCTGAAAAAAAAAAAAAAAAAGGGCACTCTGTTCCCGCAAAAAAATTACGCCCCATGCATAGCTGCCCATTTTGCAAACATGTCTGCTGGACATGTGAACTGGTAATTACAATTGGCTGTACAACATATTTTGTTGTCCTCACCCCTCTCTCAGGGGTGGAAGGTTTCAAATTTCACACCAAATTACACACATATGCACAGCTGTTGCTGATAAAGAAATGGGCAGCTATGGGCCTTTCCTACATCCTTCCTGCAAATCCCAAGCTTGTTTTCCTACTGTCCTACCCTCTTTGTGCCCCCTTTTTCACCACTTTCCTATCTCCCCATTTTCTTTTCTTTCAAAGAAATTAGCGTGGGTGTGCGCGAGAGTAAGCACTTTTAAGCAGTAGTCAGCGGGTGTGCGCTTGTGTGCGCTTAGCTATGCGTGTGTGCGCGAAGCTAAGCAACATTGCGCATGTATGAGCTCCGCGCAAACCAGCGCTAACTCGCTTACAACTGCTTAAACATGCCTTAGTCACTCTGAATGACAAGGCCTGTAGTCTGCTCAGCAGCAAAATAAAATTCCTCTGTCAGTCTTGAACCCAGGACCTTGGAAATACTAGTCTGCATGACTTACCACTAAGCCATGACTGATATACAAGAACTTTGTGCTGAAAGCAATATATCATTAAATAGTAGGAATGAATGTAAAGGGAATATAGGAAGGCTATTACACAAAGCTTTTCTTGTATCTTTACTGGCAATTCTTGTGGATATGCATTACATTAGTGTGAGAAGAGAAACAGCCATGCTAGTAAGTAGCTAGTAGGTAATAATGTGACAGTAGCACCTTGCAAACCACACACACTATCAGAGCAGGATAAACACTGCCATATTTGAATAGGTAAGAGGCCAGACCTCGCAACTGTGACTGATTTACAGGGATGTTCCTGATTTGAAAACAAATGTTAACTGTGCCCCACTGACTCCCTGTGAAATGTACTAACAGTAGGCAGAAAGGTGTGGAATCCCACGTAATGGTAACTGTCAATTACTTGAAGTATGCACTACTTGCATGTCAGAAATGGTGTAGTAATACATATGCTCAAAATACCCCACAGTCACAACTGGAGAATATCTGAAATATATCACGGGTGTATCCCACTGATATGTACCATTCCCTGAGGCTGATAAAAGATACACCTGAAAGTATCTGAGGCCTGCAAGTGTCACAAACTCACAGGCATATCATTTTGTCTGCTGTCACACACCCTGTGAATAGCTGTAGAATTGCTTCCACAAGCACACCTTCATGTAGGAGTACAACCCAGAAATATCAAAGGATGTAGCCAACTAATAAAATAAGGACAGTATAGCAGTTTACAAGCACTGCATGTGCCTGCTATCCATAACTGTTAGTACAAAGTACAAGGCCCCACTACTGCTCAGTAGCAAAATAAAATAACCTTGTAGGTGTCAAGCCCCACACCTTGGCCAGACCAGACTGCATGCAGTACCACCAAACCACACCAAACATCTAAGGAATTGCTGCTGAAAGAAATATAGCAAGCATTACAATGGGTGAATGTAAATGGAAAATAGGAAAGCCATAGCAACACATTCCAGTAAAGACACCTAGCAGGCCTTCAAGGAGTGAATGTAAAGGCTAAATAGTGAAGCCATAGCAACAAATTGCAAGAGCCACTGCTGTATACCAGTTAATCCACAAGTCCCACAGGAAAGCACATACTCCCATTTAAACAGTATTAGTATTATCAGGTGTCAGTTAACATACACACTGAGAATAATGAACTGGAGGAAAAGCAATAGTCAGGTTTCAGTACAACATGCATTTCAGTGCCTACAACACAGCCTTAAATATGAGAGACATACCAACCTTTACACTCACAGAACAGTGTCCACAGCATACCAGCATGGTCCCCACCTTGAAAATCTGAAAGGGCTACGCCTACCTAACCTAACATTTTATAGCACTGTCCTGAAATCACAGTGAGAACTGCAATTACCACACAGCAGGCTGCATGCAATTAGTAAATGCTGGCTAGCAATTGGTGCAGAGGCCATCACATGCACATGTGCAGATACCTACAAAAGCAGCCTGTACTCCTAGTCCACACATGCAATAGTTAATTGCAACAACCGGAGGGAGAGACAGAGAGAGACACCAAAAAATAAATAAAAATAAAAACCATCAAGCTAACCATCAGCAGGCCACCAAGCAGCAAGCCATCACAAACAGCAGTGAGAAACAAAGGTAATGTAAACTACATAATCTAATAATCTACATACTGTGAACCCTCCATATGTGTTAGCAGTCTGTATCTATATATATATATATATATATATATGAAGATGTGCATAGGGCAGGGGACATACTGCAACTGTTAGTGAAGGCTGGACATACATATGTATTTGAAGGTTGCTATGTGCACATATCAATGTAGGTTGTAGTGCAACGTACAATGTAGGTTGTACAGTAATGGATGTTTAGCAGTATGTTAGTGTGTGTATTCGTATGTGTAAATATATATATATATATATATATATATATATATATATATATATATATATATATATATATATATATATATATATATATATATATATTTATATATGTATATATATATATATATATATATATATATATATATATATATATATATATATATATATATAATATGCATATATGTGTACATAGATAGAGAGGGATGTATAAATAGATAGACATATATAGATAGATAGAATATGTATATACATATATATGTAATAGACACATACATATATAGATATATATAGATACATACACATATACAGACAGATATGAATGTCTAGAGATATGTATGTATATGAATATCTCTCTCTCTCTCTCTCTCTCTATATATATATATATATATATATATATATATATATATATATATATATATATATATATATATATATATATATATACTGAGAGAGGCACATGTGTGCAGATGTATTGCAACAGGTGCCTGATGACAAAGGCATGGACTGAACACCAGTGTGGATACTGGAGTACCATACCCCATTCCATAACACTGTCACCACCAACCACCACATAGATGGTTGCCTGCCTACTACTGGATGTGTCAGAAGGGAACATGGGAAACAAGTGTACAATAGCCTCCCCTTTGATATTCACAGTGGTACACTAGTCTTGTAATCCCTGTACATGGTACGTGTCAGCACAAATGGTGTGTCGGCTAGGGAAATGTAGGTCATGTACCCATCTACACCTCACAATGTCCTACACGGTATGTACCTCCCGTGACAACTACAGAAAGGGAGAAGGACACAGTCATACCTAACAAACAGTGATAATGCCCTCAAACACATTACCTATGCAGAGTGCCTTTCATACTACCTACACAGAGGTTACCACTGCTGGATATACATAGTTAAGTCACACCCATAACAGTTGTCCAACAACCATGGTAACACCTCGCAATATCCCCAGCCTAAATGACCTACGTCTGTCATCCTTGGCACCGCAGTAAAGAGCACATGGTGGAGGTACAGGTTCCTACCCACAAATAAGCCATACCCTGGAATAAGCCACCCAGCATTAAGAAGCAAGGCTCCTCATTAGTAAATGTCAGACATACCCCTGTTGAATGTTATGCAGATAGGTAATATGCCATATGAGTCACCCTGTGTAACTGTTTGACAGGAGCAAGTACAATCACATTACATGTGTCCCAAGGGGCAGGGTAGCATAACAGTATGCTGCTGTAGGCCCAGGGCCAATAGCATACTACCTACCTATGACACAATGCACACACACATGTACTCATTGCAATACCAACTATGTGAGGTGGAATGAGTGTGCCACTGACTGTGTGCAAGGTCTGTAATGGTGTGATTGCTCAGCATGACTTTGTGTCTGTCATGGTAGTGTGTGTCCTTGGTGTGAGGCCAGAGAAAGATGTGTCAGGTATTGGGATGCAAACATACTACATTGCCATATGTTGTGCTGTGGTTCCCTGTATATCACTGCGGTGTAGGTAGGGGTATGGCCGCAAAGACTAGGGTGCATTACCATTGAAATTTTAACTGTGCTTTGCATGCATTGCATGGGTTGACAATGTTCCCCATCCATTACCTTGATACATACCCCCAGTGTGAGGTTGCGCATTGGAGCTCAAACAGTGTGCCGACTGCTGGTGTATACTAGTTTGTTGTATGGAGTGTGCCAGGCACTGTCACACAGTTGTTGGCTGAGCACTGATATGTGGTCATTTACATGTGTATCCCCCAATAGACAGACAGATGCTATATATGGCAGTTCAGTGATATCACTACAGTAGAGTATTATGTGTGCCATATTACTTGCTCACATATTTTTCTTTTCCTTCCAGGGCGATGGTGCACCAGCACAACCCCTCGTACTCTGCTGCAGAGGATGAGGAGATACACCAGAGCCTGGTGCGGGATTTTGCCACACTCTTTTCCTGCACTAGCCAGAACCAGCAGGAGAGGGCTGCACTGTGGCAAGACCTTGTCCGTCGGGTAAATTACATAGGCATGCATAACTGGACATATGAGCAGGTACGCCATCACTGCAGTGATTTAATTAGAAATGTCTGTTAGCGTGCATCTGATATCCCATAGGCAACAACTTGCCACAGGTGGTGGGGCAGCTATACACCCCCCCCCACCAGACAGGAGGAGCTCCTCCTAAGTGTTGTGGCTCTAGCCCAACATCCGCAGACATGTGTAATGATGGTGGCTGGAGCCACCCAGCATGTGGACATGGAGCATGCAGGTAACATGCCATATCTGTAGTTGACTGTTCTCTACACTGGTAGTTTATGCATGTGTGAGATGTGTACTGTGTTTGTAGCTGTTATCCTGGAAATTATTGTGCAAGATTGATATTCTCAATATCAGCAGTAGACCTGTGAAAGACAACTGTTGTACTACTGTACTGTATCATACTCACAGTATCAATGGCACAGTTGTGCCCACTGACAATAAATGTCTTATATGTGCAGGTCCCTCTGGTGTAACAGCAAGGCAGCCAATCCATGCTGGTGAGTGTGTAATAACAATACTTTTAATACTAATGATAATAATAGTAATAATACCCTCAAACAGTATTGCTATGTGTTGGATTGCAGGTGTGTTTGTGTCTGTGTGTTTGTATCTCATGTACTGAGGAGTGTGCATGTGTCCATGTGTGCATGTGCCCATGTGTGCATGTGTGCATGTGCGCATGTGTGCATGTGTGCATTAGTGCATGTGCCCATGTGTGCATGTGCCCGTGTGCATCTGTGGTAACATTGTGTACACATTGTAAACTGTGTTTCCTGTCTTCCTCTCACAGGTTCTGGTGTTGCTCTGGTGGTGTGCAGCAGGGAACTTGAAGCCACTGCTGGGGATAGTGATAATGTTGATACATGTGTAATGGCACAGGGAGGTGTGACAGAGTCTGTTGTTGGTCAGCCAATTGACAGTACACAGCAGTCAACCCCATCAATGCGCACAGTCATCCTGCCAATACATCCATTGTCACCAATGTCCTTACGTGAGGGACAGCATACAGTGGGCATTGACCAGGGTAATGTGGTATCAGTGGCACATGCATCCCCTTACAGCAGCCATGGCCAGAGTCCTGACATGGTACCACACAGGCAGATGTCCAGGGGTTCCCGTGGGAGCATCCGTGGTCATATTGCCCCTGTCAGACGTGCCCACAGAGGTCTTTCAACCTCAGCTATGTTCCAGGCTGTAATGCAGGCACAGGCACGTATAGAACGGTACACCAGACAGGGTCTGAGGGAGCTTAGAGCACATTGCACTGCTATGAATGACACTATGCGTGACGTTGTGGCTGCCATCCATAATTTCACCAAGGTCATTGACAGACATTGGGGGGACACATTAGATCTGTTCCACAACTACATGTCCATGAGCCAGGGCAATGCAGGATGGCTGAGGCATCGACATGGACGTATGCCAGCAACATCAACAGCTGGCAGTCATCGCGGACGACAACAAACCCGCAGCCGCTCCCATAGTGCCAGTACCAGCCCCAGCAATGCTGGGTCTGTGCTGTCATCAGACCGCCCTAGGAGACCACATGCATGTGGCTCTTGACAGTCCCAGCAGGGACATGTGTCCACTCATCAGCCAACTGCTTCTGATGACAGTACCCAGTCTGACTTAGTACCTGATACTGTCCGTAGCACCCCTGCCAGGCACAGGTACCGTGTCCATGGCCAGAGACAGTGATCTGTATGACCTGGCAGGTACATTCTGTGGCTGTCCACAAACACCCGTATATGGCAGCCACGAGGTGGAACTGTGTGCATGCATACACACATGCATAATGCTAACACCTAGGGCTAACACATACATGCACACACCGCATCAACATTGCCCTGCCCCATCTTGTACTGTTGTCCCTCACTAACACACACACATACATATCGATTGGTTGTATCAGTGGCAGACTCAGGCATACCAAGTACACACCCTGTGCATATGATGAAACTGTGCCACCTCCTGCAATCTGTAACATTGATGCAGGAACAGGTTAACATGGTGCTGATGCACAGGGTGACTACATAGAAGTGTAGTAATATTATCATGTTGTTAACAGTACAGTGTAATGATATCATTGTGGGTATATCCCAGCATGCCTGATGCATTAACAGTATGATTGTCATTGTATTGTTTTGTACACCACCATTAATTACCATAGTGTAATGTCTGCACATCTTTGCATTCTGGTGGTAAGGCTGAAAACACAAGGCCACCTACATAGGTAGCACAGGGGATAAGAAAATGGAAGTAATGATACTCAATGCCGGACATGTAAACCACAAGGTGCATGCAGTCCAAACTCTACTCTGCATGGAGAATGTTGATATCTGTGCAGTAATAGACAACAGGTTCAAGACTCCCAAGAGCACCCTAGCACTACCAGGTTACACCTCATACCCTGGATGATATTTTTATAATATTTGAAGGGGATGGAATAGTTGGTGAGAACATTGTTGAAATGTTTAATTCCACAACAACGTTCTTAGAATTTACATTTTCTTTTAGTACTAGTGCAATAGCGTATTTGGACATTTTGTTAGAAAAAAACTTTGATTTGAAAGCTTTTGTATCTACCATTCATAGAAAAATCACTTATTCAAATTCGCTGTTGCATTACACAAGTTGTCACCCAAATTTCCAGAAGAAGTCAGTGGTTAAAGGGCAACACGTGAGAGCAGCCCAAATAGTGAGCCTGGATGTAGATTTTGGAAACGAATGTGAACATTTGAGATCTATGTTCACATCAAGGGGATATCCAGCTTCATTAGTGGACTCACTTATAGAAGAAGTAACCCTTAAAAGAAATTCAGGGGTATTTAAACCCATACTTAACAAAACTCACTCAATACCCATAATGGGTGAACAGCCAAACTTAAATGTTTCACTAAATTCATCAGATTTATCTGGTAATGTGTTACAAGACAATTCATCTGTTAAAGAGAATCATTCTAGACTTATTTTAACGTTTAATATTGATAGTTACATGATAATTGACCTTATTAGAAAGAATTGGGAGATATTTAAAACTAATCCCTTGTTGTATAACAAACTGGGATCTAGACCTGAAATTATTTTTAGGAAAGGAAGTAATTTGAAAAAACTACTTGAAAAACCTACACCCAGGTTTGTTAAAACCCCAGGAACTTTCAAATGTCAAAATTGTAACAGATGTAGTACAATTTTGGAGTCTAACAGGTTTATTATTTCTGATAAAACTTACTTTGTGAAGTACAGAACTAATTGTAATTCACGTATGGTTGTCTATTTGGCTATGTGCCAACAATGTCCAGGGTTCTACGTAGGTAAGACCGAACGTAGACTACAGGACAGAATTTACGAACATTTATACGCAATAAAGAAAGGAAGGTTAGAGAACGCACTAGCGAAACATGTTTCATTATATAAGGATCATTATTTTAAGTTTATAGTAATTGACCAAGTGTTGAATAATATCCAGGGTGTTCCCCTTCATTTATTGTTGGAAGAAAAAGAATTGATGTGGCAGATAAAACTAAATTCCTATGCATTTCCAGGGCTTAATGACCTGTGTTCTATTAGTTGCCTTTTGAAGTTAAAAAGTTTGAGACGCTAATTCTTTTCATTTGTTTGTGACAAGAAGGGTTTACTATGGATCGACGGATGAGCGTTGTGATTCTATTGTTTGTAGTGAAAATTTACTTACTTACACATAAAATAAGGGTTCGTTGTGTAAAATTAAAGTATTAAAATATTTTAATATTTAAATTTTTAAAATTTAATTTAGTTGCTTAGTTATTGTATTTTGTTTTGTTTCTATGGAAACAGTTTGTAGTTTGTAACACTGGCCAGTAACATCTGTTAATTGATGTCAGCTGATGTTTTTTATAGTATTTAAAGATGGCATTTTAATGTTATTTGTATTGTTCTGAGGAAGTCTACTGATGGCAGTAGACGAAAAGCGCTTCAACTTCGATTAAAGTGTTTGTGTCAACCTTGGTATTTATTTATGGACTTGGATTGCTATAACTTTTTGGTGATTTCTACAGCCTGCTACTTAGTGTGCTGTTTTGTACTTTCTCAGTTTTTTGTTCTTTGTGCTACACCTCATACCCTGCTTGACAGCCCCAAAACACGGAACTAACTATGACAGGAGGGTGAGTCTCATTAAATGTCAAGGATACTGTGGAGGCAGGACAGGTAGCTTACATCCTTCTAAGTTGGGAACTGCTGATTGAGGGCTCAGTGTCTGTTATTCTAAAAGTGTATTAGTTCTGGTTTAAGCACTTGGGCTTCAGGCGAGTTATTTTACATTAAGAAGGTTCATGGTCTGCACTCTTGTGAGAGGAGAGGCTGGACTCTGCCCTTCTGAGCTGGGAATTTCTGGTTAAAGGCTTATAGTGCCTGCATATATGAACTGTTTCTTACTGAAATTTGTACACCCTGTTTGCTGTAGCATAGACTAGATCCAGGCCTGCTGAATGTAGCTTTGTTTGTATGCTTGTTTGCTTGTTATTTCCCTGAAACGCGAATTCCACCTAAAACGCGGCTTTTCAGCGCTTCTGTGGATCCCTAGTGACATCTGCATTGCTTACTGTACTTATTTCCTTGTTTCACTTGAAAGAAAGTTACTGTTTGTCATTTTTGCATTTAAGTTACCTGGCACTTGCTCACTAAAGCAATTATGTAAGTCAGCACTAACAAATTAAAAGCACTACACCCTCACAAACTCCCCTTGAGTACCTTGTTCCCCATTGGCCCTTTTTTTTGTCAATTATAAAGGAATTCCCAATACTATTCTAGCATGTCCAAAGGACAGTTGTCAATCTCCTCTCTGGTCCAGCTGGTGAATCTGGGAATCTTGAGGCAATGTTACAACTGCCTCATGTACACAGACAACCCTCTCCTCCTCCCAAAAAATTCCAACACATGTGAGAGATGCAACCATATAGCCAAACTGGAGGCTAAGCTCTCTCAACTCAGTACTGGCAAAACCTGTCAGGAGGAGAAGGAAACCACACTCACTACAATTCCAGTCTCACATAGACCTACCATGACAGCAAACCAAACACATAAACACACAAAAACATACTCGGAGGCTCTAAATAAAAATCTGCCTAAGCAGCAGAGACCTCCAAAGCAGACACCCAAGCAACCGCTACCCCAAAACAATACACTTGCAACACATAGCTCGCAAAGCCAGTGTGCCGAACAGTCACAGCCCTTAAGGCTAAACAACACACCTGATACACTTGTAATAAGTGACTCTATCGTCAGGCACACTGACGTCCCACTCACCAGGCTGAACAAGGAGACGGTCATGGTGATCCGCCTGTCGGGCGCTAGGATCCGCCACATAACACAAGCACTCAGGTCACTCCAAGGCAAGTACAAATATGACTCAGTAATTGTCCATGCTGGTGTGAATGACCTGAGATGTACCTCCCTGGACTACATGAAAAGAGACATAGAGGAGCTCTCTGAGCATGTGACCCAGGCCGGTATGACCCTGATCTTGAGTAGCATCTTACCCTCACCAAGAATTATGCCACAATATGAAGACAAGATGATCAATTTCAACAATTGGCTTAAGTATTGGTGTCATTCAAAGGGGATCCAATGCCTGTCAGCCTGGGATGACATGCTCGACAAGCCACAATGCTTTGCTAGGGACGGCTTTCACCTGTCACCCCTGGGCTTTTGGATATTGGCAAAGGCTCTTGCTACCCCCATAGTGCCTTTTTTAGGCAAGGCTCAAAAGACAAACCCACCTCCACAGGTATCACAAGGGATAAGAAACTAATAATAATGCTACTCAACACCAGCAGTGTAAACCTCAAGATGCATGCACTGGAAACTGTCCTTAGCATGGAGAACATCGATATCTGTAAAGTAACAGAATCCTGGTTCAAGGCACCCGAGAGCACCCCAGCACTGCCAGGTTATACCTCATACCATGCTTTTCGGACCCAAAACTTGCAGCGAACCAGAACTGGAGGGGGAGTATCAATATTTGTCAAAGATACCCACACCTCCAGGTTGGTGGCACAGCACAAAGCATCAGAGACTATCTATGTGCAACTAACAGTGGGTAAAACTGCCTTCCAGTTTATAGCCTACTACAGAGCACCTTCCCAAACCCAGGAACCCCACTTGGCCTTCCTGAGAACACTGGAAAATATGAAGGTCTCTCCAAACACCATTATATTGGGTGACTTCAACTACCCAAACATAGACTGGGAGCATTACTCTAGCTCCAACACCCTAGCCCAAAGGTTCCTAGAATTTATAAACTCAAATGCTATGGAACAACTTGTTACCACTCCCACAAGAGGGGAAAACATACTGGACCTGATCATCACCAACATGGGGACTCTATGCTCCAGACCAGAAGTGTATCCCTCACTGGTAAGATCAGACCATAAACTAATCTCACTGGATATTCACATCCTGACCCCCACCCCCTGCCCAGAAAACCACAGTGTAAAACTTCTCTAAAGCAAATTTCACACTCCTCAAAACTGTGGTGGAATCCTTCAAAACCCCCGGGCCTGTTGAAAATATGGCCCAGACTGCAGAATCCTTTATAAATGCATTCTATGAACACCTTCATGAATGCATGGATCATGCAATCCCAAATAAAACCAAGACCCAATCCTCCAAAGTTAGGCGTCCTGTCTGGTGGACCACAGCCATAAACAAACTATACAATAGAAGGAGGAAGCTACTACATGACAGAGCAAAATCCCAAAAAGGGAAGGCATCTCTGATCAGTGTAGCAAAATACTACGGGCACTCATAAAATCGTCTAAGGCCAGCTTCGAGAGAAAAATTGCACAGGACACTAAGGATAATCACAAGGCTTTCTTTAGTTATGTTAGGAACCTGGGTGGGAATTCCCAGATATGCTCAGAATTAGTCCAAAATGACAAAAAATACACCAAACCCACAGACATTGCCAACATCCTAGCTGACAGGTTCAGCGCAAACTCCCCACCCTTCCCACCAGAAGGGCAAATATCTATCCCAGCAGAGTGCTAACCCCCTGACATCTCAGATACTCAGGTAAGAGCCGCCCTCTTCAAAGCAAAAAACACAGCATCAGTGGGACCAGACGGTGTCCCGGGTTGCATCCTACATGAACTCCAAGATGAGCTAAACCCAAACATAAAACTACTGTTCAGTCTCAGCCTTACCACAGGATATGTACCCAAAGAGTGGCGTACAGCAACAGTGGTCCCTCTACACAAAGGTGGTGCCTCAACGTATCCTGGAAACTATCGCCCCATAAGCATGACTAGCTTGGTCTGCAAAGCTATGGAAAGGATCATCATGGACCTCATAAATAAAGATATTGGGGACCTACAGACACTGGATCCTACCCAGTTCGGCTTTGTTAAGGGCAGATCCTGCCTCTTAAACCTGGTCGATTTCTTTGAAACAGTCACCAAGGCCATTGATGAGGGGAAGGTGGTCCACACAGCCTACCTGGACCTCGCAAAAGCCTTTGATACAATACCCCACTCGGGCATTATATATAAGCTCACCAGCTTAAATATAAGCCCCTATGTCACTAGATGGGTTGCAAACTGGCTCAAGGACAGAACCCACATGGCTAGAATTGCTGGAGCCATGTCAGACTCCAAACCAGTTACAAGTGGCGTCCCACAAGGCTCAGTCCTGGGACCTCTCCTGTTCGGTATATATTTCTCGGAGGTACAGGCCAACACGGAAGGACTGTGGCTGTCCAAGTTCGCAGATGACTGCAGACTGGGCGCTATAATCGACTCTCCAGCCAACATGAGCATCCTCCAAAAGGGCCTCATAGAAACAGACAACTGGTGCCAGAGCCATGGCCTCAAGCTAAATGCCAAAAAGTGTATAGTCATCCCCTTTGGCAAAAACAAAGTGCCCACAAATAACCACATAGGTGGTAATCCATTATGTACGGAAGAAGTAATTAGGGACATGGGGACCCAAGTTGATAGCAATCTCTCATTTGATAACCACGTGGCCAAAGTGGTTAGAAAAACATTTTATATAGCCCACCTAATCATGAAGGGATTCACATCTAGATCAGGGGAGGTCATCGTGCCTCTTTACCCATCCCTCATCCCTCATCAGGCCCATAATTGAGTACAATGCCCCTTTTGGGATGTACCTTACCAGACACCTGCAGCAACTGGAAAGACCCCAAAAGTACCTCACCAAGAGGATCAAAGGGCTCAAACAGATGCCATATGCTGCCCGGTTAAAGAAACTCCATACTCAGTGGCATACCATCTGCTCAGAGGTGATCTGTGCCTGACGTATAACGCCATGTCCAACCCGGAATCAATGGACATGCTGCACCTCAGAAAATCCAAATCCCATCGAGCTAAGCGCTCGAGAGACTTGAACCTCAGCACTGACATAAATAGGACATGCTGGAGGGACAGATTCATAACCCAGAGGCTCCCTTCACTTTGGAATAAAATCCCAGTCCAGGTTAGGCAGAGTCCCTCATTGACTCTCTTCAAGAGGAATCTTGATGAGTGGATGGGGGATCGTAGGTTTACCCCGAGTATCACTTCTGTGTCACTGTTAGACAGAGGCACAGTATACTAACCTCGAAAAAGGGCATAGCAACATTAATTTAAAATGGGTGGCGAAAGCCAAACACACTCTGGTTTGGCTTATAAATGCCCTAGGGTAGATAGCCTAGTATGAACCTATGAACCTATACCCACAACCCCAGGTTGTTGCCACAGCAGACTATCCATGTGCAACTAATAGTGGGTTAAACTGACTTCCCGTTCATAGCCTGATACAGACCACCCTCCTAAACACAGGTAACCCACTTGGCTTACTTAAGAACACATGAATATATGCAGGTGTCTCCAAACAACAATATATTGGGCAGCTTCATTTACCCACACATAGACTGGGAGCATTACTGTAGCTCCAACACCCTAGGCGAAAGGTTCCTAGAATCCATACACTCAAACGCTATGGAATAACTTGTTACCACTCCCACAAGAGGGGAAAACATGCTGCACCTGATCATCACCAACATGTGGACTATATGCTCCAGACCAGAAGTGTATCCCTCAGATGACAGTGTAGACTACTCTCACTGTATATTCACATACCAACCGCAGCCCCTGCACAGAAAACCACAGTCTAAAAGTTGTGCAATGCAAATTCCATGTATTCACATGAGGCAGGCTTCACACATGGAAACTATTTAAGGTCACAGGTACATATGTCTATGTGGCACACACATACCTCATGTGTGCATTGAAATTACTGATATAATATATGTCATACAATATTAAGAGCAACACCCAACACACATGAACAAACTGTGTGACAAAAATAGACATGGCATTTGTAGGATTCAAACCCCTACCTAACTATGTTATGACACTTAAGACAGATGCATTAGCAGAGTGTGCTATTTGCATTGCTAGGAAGTTTCCCTTCTCCTGCTATACTTATAGGGTGCTGACATCATCAGTGTTTAGAAGGAGGGATGTACATCACGTAGTGTGTTCTTCTAGTTGCCCAAAGGAACATTTCTTTCACACAGAATCGCACACACACACACTGTGCATTTGCAGGATTCAAACCCCTACCTAACTATGTTATGACACTTGAGAGAGCCACATTAGCGGAGCATGCTATTCGCATTACTGGGAGGTTTCCCTTCTCCTGCTATACTTATATGGTGCTGACATCATCAGTGTTTAGAAAGAGGAATGTACATCATGTAGTGTGTTCTTCTAGTTGCCAAAAGGGACATTTCTTTCAAACAGAAGTGCACACACACACTGAGCATTTGTAGGATTCAAACCCCTACCTAACTATGTTATGACAGTTGAGAGAGATGCATTAGCGGAGCGCGCTATTCGCCTTACTGGGAGATTTTCCTTCTCCTGCTTTATACATCAGGCACAGACTGCCTCTGGGCAGGCAGTATGGCACTGTGTGAAGCTGTAGTTCATTTAATCAGGCAACACATGGCATCTGTTAGAGCTCTTTGATCCTCCTGGTGAGGTACTTTTGGTGTCTTTCCAGTTTCTGGAGGTGTCTGCTGAGGTACATCCCACAGGGGCCATTGTACTCAATTGTGAGGCTGATGAAGGATGACTGAAGAGGCACAATGACCTCCCCTGATCTAGATGTGAATACCTTCATGATTAGGTGGGTATATGGTATGTTTCTTTAACCACTACAGGCACATGGTTGTCAAATGCAAGATATCTATCAACTTTTGTCCCCAGGTCTCTTATTACTTCTAAAGTACTTAATGGGTTAACACCTATGTGGTAATTGGTGGGCACGTACTGTTTTTCCAAAGGGGATGACTATACACTTTTCTGCATTTAGCTTGATGACATGGCTCTGGCACCAGTTGTCTGTTTCTATGTGGCCCTTTTGTAGGATACTTGTGTCAGCTGGAGGGTCAGATATGGTGCCCAGTTTGTAGTCATCTGCAAACTTGTTCAGACACAGTCCTTCCATGTTGGCCTGTACCTATGGGAAATATATACCAAACAAGGGAGGTCCCAGGACCGAGCCTTGTGGGATGCCAGTTGTAGCTATTTTGTAGTCTGACATGGCTGCAGCATTTCTGACCATATCAGTTCTGTCCTTGAGCTGGTTTGCAACCCATCTACTGACATAGGGGTTTATATTTAAGCTGGTGAGCTTATCTATAATGAACAAGTGGGGTATTGTATGGAAGGCTTTTGCAAGGTCCAGATAGACTGTGTGGACCACATTCCCCTCATCAATGGCCTTGATGACTGTTTCAAATGAGTCAAACATGTTTAAGGGGCAAGATCTGCCCTTAAGAAAGCCACACTGGGTAGGGTCCAGTGTCTCTAGGTCCCCAATATCTTTATTTCTGAGGTCCATGATGATCCTTTCCATAGCTTTGCAGACCAAGCTTGTCAGGATTCTGGGGTGATAGTTTGCAGTATCCATTCAGGCACCACCTTTGTGGAGAGGGACCACTGTTGCTGTACACTGCTCTTTGGGTACATATCATGTGGTAAGGCTGAGATTGAGCAGTAGTGTTATTTGGTGTTCCATTCTTCTTGGAGTTCATGTTGGACGCAGCCCAGGACACCATCTCGTACCATTGATGCTGTGTGTTTTGCTTTGAAGATGCTGGCTGTTATCTCAGCATCTGCAATGTCAGGGGGCCAGTACTCTGCTGGGATAGATATTTGGCATTTTGGTGGGGGGGGGGTTGCACTGAACCTGTCAGGTTGGTTGTTGGCAATGTGTGTGGGTTTGGTGTATTGTTTGTAATATTTGAGTAATTCAGGGCATATCTGTGAATTCCCACCAAGGTTCCTACCATCAGTTAAGAAAGCCTTGTGATTATCCTTAGTGTCCTGTACAATTTGTATCTTCATAGGTTCATAGGTACATACTAGGCTATCTGCCCTAGGGCATTTATAAGCCTAGCCAGAGTGTCTGTGGCTTTCGCCACCCCTTGCAATGTGAATATTATGCCCATTTAGGGTTTACTTTACTGTGCCTCTGTCTAGACGTGACACAGTGATGACCTCCGGTGTAAATCTATGATCTCCCATCCACTCGTCAAGATTTCTCTTGAAGAGTGTCAGTGAGGGGCTCTGCCTAACATGGACTGGGATTCTGTTCCAGAGTGTAGGGAGCCTCTGGGTTATGAATCTGTCCCTCCAGCACATCCTATTTATTTATGTGTTGAGGTTGAAATCTCTCGCTCTCACAGCTCTGATGGATTTGGATTTTCTGAGGTGGAGCATGTCCATTAATTCTGGATTGGACATGGCCTTGTACATCGGGCATACATCACCTCTGAGTAGGCAGGATGTGACTGAATACAGCTGGGGTTTCTTCAGCCAGGCAGCATATGACAAATGTTTGAGACCCTTTATCCTCTTGGTGAGGTACTTTTGGGGTCTTTCTAACTGCTGCAGGTGTCGGGTAAGGTACATCCCAAATGGGGTATTGTACTCAATTATGGGCCTGATAAGAGAAGACTATAGGGGCACAATGACTTCTCTTGATGTAGATGTGAATCCTTTCATGATAAGGTGGCCAATATAGAAGGTCTTCCTAGCCACCTTGGCAATGTGAGTGTCAAATGAGAGGTTACTGTCCACTTGTGTCCCTAGGTCCCTGATTACTTCTTCCATACATAATGGATTATCACCTATGTGGTAATTTGTGGGTACCTTGTTTGGTATTTGGAGAGACATTCATACTCTCCAGTGTCTTCAGGAAGGCTGAGTGGGGTTCCTGGGTTTGAGAGGGTGGTCTGTAGCATGCTACAAACTGTACAGCAGTTTTGCCTACGGTTAGTTGCGCATGGATGGTCTCCGATGCTTCGTGCGCTGTCAGTAACCTGGAGGTGTGGGTATCTTTGATGAATATGGATACTCCCCCTCTTTTTGTGGTTTGGTCTAGGTTTTGGGGCCAAAAAGCATGATATGAGGTATAACCTGGTAGTGCTGGGGTGCTCTCAGGAGCCTTGAAGCAGGTTTCCGTCACTGCACAGACATCGATGTTCTCCATACTGAGGAGGGCCTCGAGAGCGTGCATCTTGAGGTTTAGACTTCTGTCGTTGAGCAGCATTACCCTTATTTTTTTTCCACTTATGTTTTCTAGGGAGGTGAGTTTGTCTTTTGAGCCTTGCCTAAAAAAGGCACTATGGAGGTGGCAAGAGCCTTGGCCAATATCCAGAAGCCCAGGGGTGACAGGTGCAAGCCATCCCTGGCAAAGCAGTGTGACTTGTCAAGCATGTCATCCCAAACAGACAGACATTGGATCCCCTTGGAATGACACCAGTAATTGAGCCAATTGTTAAAGCTGATCATTCTGTGTTTGTACTGTGGCATCATTCTTGGTGAGGGTAAGATGCTGCTCAGGGTCAGGGTCATACCAGCCTGGGCTACATAATCAGGGAGCTCCTCTATGTCTCTTTTCATGTAGTCCAGGGAGGTATGTCTCAGGTCATTCACACCAGCATGGACAATGTCTGAGTCATATTTGTACTTGCTTTGGAGTGACCTGAGTGCTTGTGTTATGTGGCGGATTGTAGCGCCCAACAGGCAGCTTACTGTAACCTTTTCCTTGTTCAGTCTGGTGAGCGGGACATCAGTGTGTCTGACTATGGAGTCACCTATTACAAGTGTATCAGGCATGTTGTTTGTCCTTAAGGGCTGTGACTGTTTGGCACACTGACTTTATGAACTATGTGTTGCATGTGCTATGTTTTGAGGTAGTGGTTGCTTGGGTGTCTGCTTTGGAGGCCTCTGTTGATTTGGTAGATTTTTAATTAAAGCCTTCGGGAATGTTTTTGTGTGTTTATGTCTTTGGTTTGCAGTTGTGATAGGTCTATGTGAGACTGGGTTTGTGGTGTGTGTGGTTACCTTCTCCTCCTGACTGGTTTTGCCAGTACTGAGTTGAGAGAGCTCGGTCTCCAGTTTGGATAAATAGTTGCATCTCTCACATATATTTGTATTTGTTGGGGGGAGGAAGGGTTGTCTGTGTACATGGGGCAGGTGTAACATTGCCTCAAGATTCCCAGATTCAACATGTTGTAGCTGGTCTTAGTGGATTTTATGTGTGGCCATAGTTTTTTGCCATAATACTGATCAGAGATTACTTCCCTTTTTGGGTTTTGCTCTATCGTGTAGTAGCTTCCTCCTTCTCTTGCATGGTTTGGTAATGGCTGGGGTCCACCAGGCCAGATGCCTGCATGTATGGAATTGGGTCTTGGTTTTATTTGGGATTGCATAATCCATATGGTTTTATTTGGGATTGCATAATCCATACATTCCTGAAAGTGTTCATAGAATGCATTTATAAAGGGTTCTGAGGTGTGGCCCATATTTTCCACAGGCACAAGGCCTTTAATGGATTCCACGTCAGTTTGGAGGAGTGCTACATTTGCTTTACACATGTTTTTCACTGTGGTTTTCTGCCCAGGGACTGGGGTCAGGATGTGCATATCCAGTGTGATTACTCTATGGTCTGATCTTAGCAGTGAGGGATGCACTTGTCATCTGGGCATAGAGTACCCATGTTGCTGATTATCACATCCAGTATGCTTACCCCTCTTGTGGGAGTGGTAAGTTGTTCCTGAGCATTTTGGTTTATGAATTCTAGGAACCTTTGGCCTAGGGTGTTGGAGCTAGAATAATGCTCCCAGTCTATGTTTGAGTATTTTCAGTCACCCAATATAATGTTGTTTGGAGAGACCTTGATATTTTCATGTGTTCCGAAGTAGGCCAAGTGCGGTTCCTGGCATTAGGAGGGTGGTCTGTAGCGAGCTACAAACTGGGAGGCAGTTTTAGCCACTGTTACTTGCCCGTGGATAGTCCATGCTGCTTCTTGTTGTGGTACCAACCTGGAGGTGTGGTTATCCTTGACAATTATTGATAGTCACCCTCCTTTTGTAGTTTGTTCCATGTTTTGGGGCTGTAAAGCATGGTATGAGGTGTAACCTGGTAGTGTTAGGGTGCTCTTGTTTCTGTTACAGAACTGATATCAACATTCTCCATGCTGAGGAGAGTTTGGACTGCATGCATCTTGCAATTTAGACTACTGGCATTGGGTAGCATTACGTCTAGGTTCTTATCCCTTGTGATACCTATGGAGGTGGGTTTGTGTTTTGAGCCTTACCTATTCAAGGCACGGTGGGGGTGACAACAGCATTTGCCAGTATCCAAAAGGCCAGGAGTGATAGGTGCACGCCATCCCTAGCAGGTGGAGCATCATGTCTTGCTCAGCATGTCATCCCAGGCTGACACACATTGGATCCCCTTTGACTAACAGCAATACTTAAGCCAATTATTGTAATTGATCATCTTGTCTTCATATTGTGGCATCATGCTTGGTGAGCGTAGGATGTTAGTCAGGGTCATCAAGTTTGCATATACTACATGGTGTTACATTGCTTAACACATGGCAATCATGCCTCAGGTGGTGCTGCAGGGCTGTCTATGTTGGATGCACATACTACACTCCCTGTACATGTTTGAAAGAAGGTTGTGTCAACTTAGGTATCCCTTTTACTATATGCGTGAGTCAGAGAGAGGTATAATTTCCAGGGTTCCTACTGAGCCAGTGTATGTGCTATGCATTGCCTCTTTGCCAAGGCCAAGGCATACTGGGCATGCCTCCTTCTGCCTACTGGGGCAGGCTCAGGTTGTTCCTCCTCAGAGTCACGCTCTGGCTGTGGTTGGCTTGGCAATGGTGGGGGGCTGTTTGGCCCAGCCCTATGTTGGTCCTGCTGCAGCTGTTTTCGCAGAATCATATTATGTAGCACAGCACATACCATGACAATTTGGGTACATGTAGTTGGTGAGTACTGCAAGGCTCCACCAGATGTGTCCAGGCACCGGAACTGCGACTTGAGCAGCTCAAACACACGCTCGATTACATTTCGTGTTTGTGCGTGTGCCTCATTATGGTGTTCTTGTTCAGGTGTGTGTGCATTTCTGATGGGTGTCATCAGCCACGGCTCCAGTGCATAGCCAGCATCCCCCACTAAGTGACCATGTGGGATGTCTCCATTGGCAAATGTCTGGTACAGCTACGTCAAATGCCAGATATGGGAATCATGGTAGCTTCCAGGGCAGCCAGCACACACATTCATTATTATGCCTGGGCATCACACACGACCTGGCAGTTGATGGAGGGGAAGCCCTTACGGTTAATGTAGGCCCTACCCCGCTCACCAGCTGGTGCTTTGATGCGTATATGTGTGCAGTCTATTGCACCCACTACCTCAGGGTATTCCACTATTTGCTGGAAGAGATGCATATTGCTGGCCAATACCTCACGGGAATTGGGGAAATATACATGATCACTGACATGTGCTGACATGGCATCCAGGAACTGGTGCAGTACCCTGGATGCTGATGCCTGTGATATCCCCATCATATCACCAGTTGGTCTCTGGAAGATACCTGTTGCTAGTATTCTTAGGCCAACACATACCTTGGTTTCCACTGGGATGGGTTCCCCTCTGTTGGTTCTGTGTGTGAGGTGTGGCCTGCACAGCTCAACAATTTGCTGTAGGAGGTCTCTGTCCACTCTATAGCGCTCCACTATCTCCAGCTCATGTAACCGCTGGTAGGTGACCTTGGGCCTGTACACTCTTCTCCGTCTCCTCACTGTGGGTTGTCCAGCAGCATTTGCATAGTCACCACCCTCAGCAAGTTGCATATGTCTCCTTATAACAGCTGTGGCAGCCCCTAGCATTTTTGGTCTGAGTGAAGCTTTTTCAGTTTTCATTTCTAATAGCTTACTCCTCTGTTGCAGTGTCTCTTCAGAGAAACATACTGCACTGTTGTTTGCAGAGTTTTAAGTGCTGGGCTGGGCTACTGTTCTGCCTGTGTAATTGCCTGCTTCTGATTGTTTTCACCTGCTAGCTCTGCCAGTATTCCCTGCTAGCTTCCTACTATTTCTCCTGCTTCCTTTTTCCCTTCTGTTTCCTCAGGGGGGAGCAACGCACATTCCAGTGAAAACACGCTCACAGCGGCTAACACGCGCGCACACATGCTTAGATGGGCTACAATCTGCTTATTCTGGTTAAAACGCGCGCACACCAGTGCAAACAAGCTTACAGGTCTTTAAACATGCTCCTACATGCTTACTCTGCCTTAAACGCGCGCACTCACGCTTACACGCGAGCACTCTATCTTACTTGCACCTACCAGCGCGCACACGCGCGCATGCACGCCCAGCAAGAAACTTTGGTGTTATCCATAGTGTACACCTTCCATTTCTTGGCTTTCCCATGCCTACTTGTTGACACTCCTCTTTCCATGATGTGTGACTGACATCTTTCACATGCCACTGTGCTCCAATGAGCTTCATTTCTTTCATACATTCCCCCCTGTGATGTCACCTATCTCCTACTCTGTTACTCCCCCTTATCCTACTCCTATACTGCACGGAATGTTCTAATTTGCTATGCGACAGTACGATTCACTATCCTACCACTCATTTACATAGGATTGCCTACTAATGCTTAGTTACATGTCGTACACTCAGCTTGCCCCCATAGCAACCCCTACTCGGTGGCCATGTTGTTTTCAGCCTGCTATTTCCTTGCATTGTAAATTCATGCTTTGCATAAAATGCCCGTTTGCGTGGCGCTGCACTACGTTTAAACATCGGCGATCGCCAAAAAAAAAAACATTTTTATTTTATTTTTGCATCAGGGTACATTGCCAGTGGCCACATATTTGGCCATTGGCATGCTGCCTGGAACATTTGCAACCTTTATTTGGAGCTGACAAGGCTCCATTGTGTTATTTGCAGAATGGTACTCAGTTATCAACTGAGTACATTTCTGCAGATAACACGGCTCTTACACGGGCAGGTTTCTACTTCCTGGATCGCGAAATTACCTCATTTGCATGCGTTTCAGCTGCAAGTGAGGTAGTTAGCATATCCACGCCCTGCCCGTGTAACAGCCGTTTTAGGTGCTCTCTTACACGCACATACAGGCTGTTCCTGGATAGCGATGGCTGCATGGAGTCTTACACTACTCAGACTCCGTGCAAGCCATCGTGAATCCTGCCCTCAGTCTTCAATAGAAGACAAGTGAACCACAGAACAGAACAGAAGATTATGGTGATAATGGACTAGGTCAGTATGTCAGACTGCAAACAAAGTCAGTGTTTTACGTGCAAATAAAGGACATAGAAAAATGTAACCTTTTTCCCATGCTCTGATCTAGGAAATCACTTTGAAACAATGTAGATTTTGTTCTTTCTGAATGAAAACACAAAATAAATGGACCACAGTGGTTCAGCTGTACATTTTAACTGTTAGTTAATTTGATTAGATATGAATTAACCTTTTCAACGTTTTTGTCTACCTCTTGACAAAATGAGTAGTTTGTTTTTGGATATATTATTTGCGACTTGAGAGCATGTTTGGGGAGTCTTCCAGCTTTGATGCTAACTTGGACTTAGCAATTCATCTTGTCCCTGAGGAGTTTGTTCTGTTGACTCAGAGATTTACATCCTCAGTTTCAGACATATGCGGACTGTTGGAAAACCAAAAATCAAGAAGTTCAGCTACAGTACCTTCTGATTCATCATTTCATAGTACTTCTAGGGAATGTGTTCCAGTCCACGTATCCCCAGTGTCTATAAGCCAGAACCACCACCAGAAGCCAAGTACAGGACTGCACATTCCAGGTACTGACAACTTACTAGATTTTGTCATTCAAAAGGTTAATAATCCCTTTTCAGGTCAGAAGGGAGAGAATATTTTAAACAGAAACCTTGACACTGTGGTTAGTTCTTATAACTAACACACTGGAGAACTGCAAATGGGATATTTATCAATTGGAAGTATTAATCACTAAATACAAAACCTGGCAATACAAAATCCTGTTTAGAGGAGTGCATTTGGTTAAATATAGTACCTTTTGGTCTGAGAGTGTTCAGTTTTCCAAATGGCTTTACCTACAATGATAAGCTGTTCCATGATTTAGTTAAATTATTTAATGAATGTGGTTTATCTCTGCTTAAGTCACTGGTGGATGATTATCAAATTAAGTTGTGTGTTCTTGAAAAATAAATTCGCCAACTTGATGAGAATATCAAAAAACACAATCACTTTTCCCAGTTTAACCTATATACAGACATTTCAGCAAAGGTTAACAGATTAATATTGTCGCCTCACAGTTAGATGTTGCACGTTCGATTCTCAGTTAGAGCGTCTTCTGTATGTTGACATGCGTGAATGGGTGTTCCTTCGCTGAAGGTTGTGCGTTAGGCCCGGCAAGCCAGCACGTAAAAAAAAAATCTACTGCCAATCATTAGCGGACCGGAGTTCCGCTGTGGTGACCCCCTAACCGGGAAAAGCCGAAAGAGTCACACACACCCACACACATTAACAGGAAACAGTGAAAAATCAGCAGAGACTTAAATGCATATAAAACTAGAATGGCTTACAGTTTCAGAAGTTTTAAGGGTAACTAACTTGTGGAGGGCCTTGAAGACAACACTGGGAGACTACCTACAGGTGAGTCAGAAATCAACTTCTCCACCTTTGTAGAAAATCCTCCAAATACAGACACTAACATGCCTCCTATCATATCTCCAGCTCCCCTTTAAGTGCCTGCACCAGTGAACAGGAACACTATGAAATGGAACAACAAAGGGAAGAAAGCAGGCAGGGAAAAAGGCAAAAAATGAAGGAAGAAATTAGTTCATGGAACTGAAATTTTGAACATGAGAAAAATAGCCTTAAATAACAACATATTTCAGTACTGTCTAAAAGGTTTTCATTCATACCAGCACAGCCAGCTAATCTTACTGGAGTACTTGTTGATTTCAAGTTATATGCGAGTAAGATGAACTTGCACTGTATCTTACATGACATTTCTCAATTTACTTCCAAGACAAGTTACCTGACTAAGAAAAGTATTTACAATCCATCTTTGCATTCTACCCTACAGGCCTTTCATGACTGTTATGAAGAAGAGTTTAGGAAAAAGTTGGGTAATAAACCCTCCCCTTTGAAGAAAGTATGGCTCTTAAGGAACTATCTAAAAACAAGGAGGCTAAGGTCATGAAAGCTGATAAGGGGTGATGTGGTTGCCATCATGAACAGTGACCATTACCACACAGCCATTCCTAATATGCTGTAAGATGACACTGTATATGAGGAAACCATGGAGGGCAACATGAAGAAAAGTTTTTCCACTATAGATGGGTATTAATATGATATATTCACTCAGGACAACACTGACTATGAGATCTTCACATTTCTGCAAGTTGAGCTACCTAAGATGGTGAGGATCTTTGGAATAACCGAAGTGTATAAAGATTGTTTAACTCTTCTTTTTTGATCAGTAGTGGCAGCTGACAATTATAAAACTGAACCTAGCTCAGTTTATCAAGACTATATTCTTAACCCTATTGTGCAAAGATCTGAATTCTATATCAGGGACTCGTGGCATCTACTGGAGTTGCTGAAGGACATTGAGTTACCTACTAGTGAGTTTAAGCTTGGATCAATGGATGTTACCTCCTTGTATACCAGTAATGATCAGGAGACAGACATTGAATTCATCCAGAAATATTTAATAAGGTTTACAGATATTAATAACACCTTAATTAACACTGTCTGTTCTCTGCTAGAAATTGTCTTGGAGAAAAATTTCTTTACCTTTGCAAGAAAATACTACAAACAAAAGTCTGGGGATGCTGATGGGGGCCAGGGTAGCCCCTGTTTTTGCTAACATCATCATGTCATGGTGTAAACAAGAATACTTTAAACCTCCACCTCATCAGTTGTACTAAAAGGTGATATTCTACAGGAGGTTTATTGATGACCTGTTTATCGTATGGAAGGGTTCAGAGTTTGAATTCAATAAACTGCTCAAATGGTTCAATTCCAACACCTCTTCAATTCCAACACCTCTTTTCTAAAATTCACTATCAGTGGTTCTGGGAGGTCCATTAATTTTTCAGACATCAATATGACAGTTGATGCACGTGATCATCACATTGAGAGCAAAATCTATACGAAGGAAACCTTTGTGAATAACTATCTACATAGACAAAGACAGCACCCAGATCACATGAAGAAGGGTGTGGTAAAAGGAGAATTTATTAGGCTGATGACTGATGAATGATTGACAAGTAATAACAGAATTTTTGAGGATGAAACAGAGATATTAAAATATTACTTCATAGCCAGAGGCTATGATTCTGACTGGCTAGCCAACATCATTGCTGAAATTCATTGGTTACATTCTGGAAAGGCTAAACCCATCTTGAACAAAGACTGTGACAGGTGTTCAGTTGCCATGGAAGAGACACCCCCAGATGAGCCTTCTATTGGCTATAAGGGTGCTTTTCTACTCCCCATTTCCATTAATACGACTATCATAGAGATATTCTTCAGAACAACAAATTTCCTGGTTTAAATATATCTTTAAACAGAAAATGTTTTTTACAAGCACAAAAAAATATAAATTTAACTGTAGATAGTAACAATTGTAAGGCTTGCATTCATTATTTTGATTTATATTGGCATGTTACGTTAAAGATTAATTTAAAGATTAATTTAAGCTGGGACAAAGGGGATTGGATGTTCTAACCACATGATCTGTTTAGCACTATCTTTAAACCTAATCGTTGTTGCATTATATTAATCTGATGAAGCTCTTGGTGTATGAATAAAAGAACGAAAGCACTAATTTTACAAACAGGTCATGGTGACTTCCTATGTTTGCTTAGCAGAATGTGTTTTTAGTTCTTGCATAGAAATAAATTATGAACTACTGGTTTTCAGTGGTGAAAAAAATCTTAAAAGCAACATGAAAGAGACAAAGTACATAAAAATGATATTATATGTTTTTGCCATAACATTTTTCAGACTCTAGATTTTTATTTACTCATTCATTTCGTGGTAGACAACCAGGCATGAGGACAGAACCACATAGATCATTTTCGGCCGCAATCAAAGTCAAATAAACTACTGGGTTAGTAATTAGCAGAACGTTTTAGACAAAGGGAACACTTTGAAGCACATGTGCAATCTCAAAGCAGCACTAAGGTCCAGAGGTTAAACATTATCAGTTATATTACAGATAAACTCAAAACAATAACTACATCCATCCCAGAGGGGGCTGCCAGATGACACAATGCAGAAACTGTGTGTGTTAGACAGAAAAGCAGGTGATATAATTTAAAGTGGTTTTGTATGCAAAGCCTTAGCAGTGGTAAACACACTGTCATTTTACACCATTCTCCTGTCATCGGCATTCTGTGCAAATTGTTATGCTGTTTGACTTGGCTTATAATTCCTTGAGCATGACATTCAGCAACCTCTTCTTTACTGACTTTACAATCTAATATTTTATACACGTTACTGTCTGAGATTAGGATTAAATCATTACAAATACTATATGAATTCTCACAAATACTGTCTACATGATATAGAATTCTTTATATATAGCCTTGGTGCCCTTCTTTATGCTCTAAGTAGTCTTGATATGAAGGGTGTTCTAATGGTAAAGAAGAGTAAAACCATACCAAATGCATCAGTATATGAAAATAACTGCATTTATTTTATTGCAGAGTGTATGTGTCCACATAATCTCTTTCTCTTTGACCATCTGTCTATCTCTTTCTTTCTGCATATTCTTCTTTTCAGCTTTTCCCGGTTAGGGGTCGCCACAGTGAATCACTGTCCGCTCATGATTGGCAGTAGAGTTTTACGGTGTTGAGTTGCCAGCCCAGCTCCCAACCTTCCACAGAAGGCACACACATGCACGCACTCACACCTAGGGCCAATTTAGATTGTCCAATCCACCTACAGCATGTCTATGGGATGTAGGAGGAAACCGGAACACCTGGAGGAAACCCACATGACCACAGAGAGGACATGCAAACTCCACACAGAAGGCACCCCAGCATTGAACCGGAGAACCTCTTGCTGTGAGGCGGCAACGCTAACCGCTGCACCACCGTGGCCACCCTTCCATATTTTGTTAATTTGTATTTTCACTCTGCTTTATCTGTTTTCTCTTTATTACCAATGCTACTTTAGAACTACTGTTGATGCATTCTATATCTATGTAGCCAAAGTCATTTTTCTTGTCTGTTTATTTTTCCCCTACAGTCATGGCCCTTAAACATTGTATGGAAGTATTGCTCTGTACTTACACTGCCTATGATCTTGATCATGGCTGAGAAGAGCAATACATGTACCAATCAATACATTTCTAAATAACAATAAAGAAAAGATAGTTACTCCGAAAGCATGTTTTCAAACAGAAAACAAATGTAATTTGCAGCTACTGGATCACTGAGTCCAAAAGACAAAAATACACAGTTTGGGAGCTTGTATGGAGAAAGCATTTTTCATCCAATATAAATCTACTCGTAGCAATAGACACTGATTTGTGAAGACTGAAAATAATACATGTTCTGATTTTAAATATGTTTAGTGTGAACAGTTGTCATGATTTTGTGGTTTGTAAGGAAGGATACATAACAGCAGGAATGCTTCTATGGGCATGGACAGCAGGATTGCCCAAGTCAGAGTAGAATGGTTGTATTCTGTTGGGGAAGATGAACATTGTCTAATATATACACAAGTGAGGTAATTTCCAGCTCCCTGCTTGAGAGTACAGGGATATGGTGGGATATGGTCGCTCACTTTAGACTTGACTTCTTTTGACTTTAGAGGAAATGGTAATGTGAAATAACTATCATAACTCAGTATATAATACATCATTGCCAAGAGTGGGAAAAGGGGGAGCATATATCTATGTGAACATCTAGATGTGCATTTTAATTTTAGGTGAGCCAAGACCGGGATTAATGGCAAGCAATTTCCTAGTTCCTGGCTACCTGTGCTAATCTGGCAGTGGTACCATGAATCAAGGCTTTAGTTTTGTCCATGTTGATCACTAGTTTCTTAAAGGTAAATTAGGTTAGCTGAAAGGTAAAGGTTTGTGTAAAATTAGCTGATTACTTCAAAGTTTGTGTTACCTCTCAGCAGGGCAGCATCATTTGTGTGAAGCCTACAGGGCAGCATGGTTAGGCTTCAAGGGAGGTGATTAAGAAATGTCTAGAACAGCAGAGATTTGAAGACTGATCCTTGTGGGATACTAGATAGGACACAACTGATAACATAGGAAAGAATGTCTCTTATATTGGATATGGAACCAAGTCAGGATATAATAAGTCGCAGACTATTGTACTGTAGTATTTGCGGTACGGTGGTCAGCATAGCTGTCTTTCACGTAGCTGACCTGGGTTTACTTCCTGGCCAATGCAAGAAATCTGTATACTTAGACACTTGTCTTGATGGTGCAGTGGAGTGACAAGCATGGGGTGCTTATCTGGCTCATTTATTCAGAGCTTCCCTGTGTCTGGCTAGGACACTTGTGACTACAAGTCCTTGGTTTGCATCTAAAACCATATGTGGACCTGGAAAGCTGATATGAACATAAGGGTCTACTTCTAAATTTCAGATTTAAAAATGTCAACTTTCTTATGGTTGAGACCATAAGATCGAAGTTTTGAAACTTTGAGCCATTTAAATGGAGATTACCATACAGCGTGGAACAGTACATTTGCCATTTTCCTAATTGTAGTGCGATCTCAGAGTTGGTTTATTTAATTAGCAGGGGTGTTGGGAATCAGGGGGACTTGCCCCCTGAAAAAAACATAAAAAAAAAAGACAAAAGGATTTTTTGTTTTTTTTTATTTAAATTTTGAAGTTTCAAAACTTCGATCTTATAGTCTTGACCATAAGAAACTTGACATTTTGAAAGTTCTAAATTTAGAAGTAGACCCAAATATATATATATATATATATATATATATATATATATATATATAT
The DNA here is from genome assembly GCF_019279795.1 of Protopterus annectens. NCBI lineage: Eukaryota > Metazoa > Chordata > Ceratodontiformes > Protopteridae > Protopterus > Protopterus annectens. Next base: position 616,943,904 of record NC_056744.1, read on the forward strand.
ATATATATATATATATACAAGTGCAATATATCTATATATATATATATATATATATATATCTATATCTATATATATATCTATCTATATATATATATATATATATATATATATATATATATATATATATATTTATATTGCACTTGCTCTAACTATCTCAGTGCTATTTAACAGTTCGGTGCTGTATTTATTGATTTGATTGAATTTATCACCGTTTTTCAGCGTGCACTTGTTAAAGAAATGTAGTCTGTTGTTGTACTGCTCTTAGGTTATGTTAACAGTATTCTGATATTTCCCAAGCTCCTCTGATACTGCAAAAGCTGTTCTGAGTTTGCCAAACTTCTCCTGAGTTTGCCAAAATATTGCTAAGTTTTGCAAAGTTTTTCTGTGTTTGTAGAGGTTTACTTATTTCCAAGAATTCCTGATACTGCAGGAGTTCTGCCTTTTGGTAAAGCATTTGTTTACTGGATGGCACAGTGGTGAGCGGTAGCATTGTCACCTTACAGCAAGAGGTTCTCCGGTTTGATTCTCGACTGGGGTACCTTCTGTGTGGCGTCTGCATGCCTTTCCTGCGTTTATGTGGACTTCCTCCAGGTGCTCCTGTTTCCTCTCACGTTACAAAGACATGTATCTGGAGCATTTCTCCCCGGGCTTCATTCCAAGTCAGACTTTCCCAGTAGACAAATGTTAAATAAATAAATGTGTTACTGCATTTGAGCTCAAAACCAATTTGCTTACATTAAGAGGATTTTATTCTGCACTCTGGTGGGAGCAAAGGGCGGATTCAACCCATCAAAGTTGGGAACTGCTAGAGGAAGGCTTATTGTGTGTTTATCTGATTGGCGTGACGGCTTAACTGTGTACAAGTCTTTCATCCTGCTGGTATAAAAGCCTTACATTTTTGTGAAATTGTGCAAATGCAGTTACCAGTGCCCTGTATATAAGCAAACCAATCCAGTTTAAAATCCTCTATAGGAAATGCTCTCCATAGTCTCCCACTATTTATAGCTGGTCTAAGAGATACCAGTTTGTGCAGAGATGCACAAACTGGTATCTCTTAGACCAGTTTGTGCAGAGATGCACCACTGCATGTCATCTTATAGTATACTACTAAACACTCTCACGTAGACCATTAAGTGACTTTTCCCTACTCCTTCCCATCTACTAAGGATCTGTATAATTGATACATGCTTCCTTGTCATCTCTGTTTCTGGCCTGGTGGATATGGGCATCCCCAGGCAGTGTAGTAACTCCTTCATGTTTATTGACAACCATTTAATTTTAGAACAAACAAACACAGTGTGTGAGAGATGTAACTACACAATGTCACTGGTGGCAGAGCTCTCACATACACACACGAAGAATGCAAACCAGATTGTCAGAGTTGCACTCAAAACACACTCTACTAACACTGAGGAACAAACACATAGACCCATGTTTTTGAAGGAACTCACATGTAATCCACCCAAACTTCCAAGACCTCCTAAAAGCATCTTTCAGTGGTCCCCTCACACACTCAGAAAGATAGCACCTTACATAACACAACTCTAAAAATCACAGTAACCCAGCTTCCAAGCCGATAAGGCAACACACCACACAGCCAAACATTTTAGTTATTGCAGATTCCTTTGTAAGACATACTGATATCCCCTTTACCAGGTAATATGGAGTCAGAATCTGCCAGATCATGCATACACTTAGGTCTTTAAACCATATGTACCGGTAAGACATGTTCATAGTCCATGTGGGTGTAAACGACTTAAGATATACCTCACTGGACTATATGAAGAGAGACATGATGGAGCTTTCTGAATATGTGTTTCCAGGCAGGTATGAATCTAGCCTTGAGTAGCATTCCACATTCACCAATGATGGTAACACAGTACCAGCAAAAAATGATGCTGCTCCATGCCCAACCAACCATCAATGCGACCCCCTATCTTATCCTTGCTAGGTACAGATTCCTTAACATGAGTCTGGAGAACCACACCTACCTAAACGTACTGGAATCTCTTAACATTTAGCCTAACACCATACTTATGAGTGACTTTAACTACCCCTCCATAAACTGGGAAAATTATATAATCCATAATTCACTTACTCAGAGGTTTTTGTACTTCATCAACACAAACATCTTGGAGCAACTAGTTGGCTCCTCAGCCAGAGGTACAAATATGCTAGACCTAGTACTCACAAACATGGAGGGATGCTGCTCCCTACAGTGCATTAGACATGGGCATCTTGAGTTAATGTAGAAATTGTCTCATGTATACTGACAACCACTTAGTCCTAAAACAAACAAATACTTTATGTGAGAGATATAGTTATACTTTGAAATTGCAGGCAAGACTGTCACATAAGGACAAATCAAATGCCAAAACGGTTGTCAGCACACACACACACTCACACACACACACACACACACACACACACACACACACGCACACACACTAAATATGGATATGACACACAAACCCTCATATACAGAGGTACTCACTAGTAACTTACCAAAGATCAAGGGCCTCCCAAACGGGAAACACTTATACACACAGCAATGCAAAAAGCAACCACAACACATAAAAACACACACACACCAGTGTCTCAACAAATAAGCCCATATAGTGTAACACACAAAACCTAATGAACTGGTCATAAGTGACTCCATTGTGAGACACAGATGTTCCCCACACTAGGCTGGATAAGAAGCTGGTTACAGTTAGCTGCCTGTCAGGTGCCAGGATCCGTCAAGTCACTCAAGTCACATAACCACCAGTACCAGTCCATAGTCCATGTGGGGGTGAATGGCTTTAGATGTACTTCACTGGACTATATGAAGAGAGACATGGCTAAGCTCTTAGATTATGTGTCATAGGCAGGTATAAGCCTAGCCTTAAGCAGCATTCTACTTTCTCCAATGACAATGCCACAATACAAATACATAATTATTTACTTTAACAACTGGCTGTTGTCAGTCCAAAGGGATCAAGTATCGGTCAGACTAGGAAGACATGGTCATCAAGCTATGCTGCTTTGCCAAAGATGGTCTGCACCTGCCTCCCCTAGGTTTTCAGATACTGGCAAAGGCATTAGGCACCCCTATTGTGCCTTTTTTTAGGCAGTGTCAAATAACCACCCTCCCAACATAACAAAACCCTCTGTAGATAAACTCAAGGTACTGGTGCATAATTCTAGGAGTCTCAACAAGACACTGCACTCCCTGGAAGCACTCCATACTTTTGAAGATGCCTGCAATGGTGTAGTTATAGAGACATGGTTCAAAGGTACAGAAAGCACCCCAGCATGCAGGGCTACAATGCCTTCCATAAGTTCAGACCACAAACTGAGCATGAAAGAACCAAAGGAGGAAGTATATCCATCTTCATTAAGGGTAAGTACACCTCAAGACTGGCTAAACAGTAAGACTCTCTTGAGCTACTCCATGTCCAATTGACTATAGGCAAAGCCCTTTATCACATGATAGCTAGCTACAGGTCCGCCACCATGAAACAGGAAAAGCATAAATCATACCTGGACTTACTGGAATCATTTGCTATACAGCCCAACACCTTACTCATGGATGATTTTAATTATCTTACCATCGACTGGGAAACATACATAACCACAAACATGCTGGCTCAGAGGTTCTAGGACTTTGTCAATACAAATGCTCTGGAACGGCTAGGCAGCACACCCACAAGAGGTTCAAATGTCCTGGACATAGTACTCACTAACATGGGAGAGCATTACACCCCCACCCCCATGTGATGTCCTCCTGCAAAGATTGGACCATAAATCAGTCTCGTTCAATGTAATTATAAGGCCAGATACCCCACCAAGCTCAAAAAAGCTTAAAATTTTTTCAAAGACAAATTATCTCTTACTAAGTGATGCTGTGAGAAGTTTCAAAGCCCCCTCAAACACAGATAACATGGACTCTTATGCAGAGGTGTAAACTAATGCCATATATAACCACTTAAGCAGTTGTATAGAATTGGCTGTACCTGGACAGATTAAAACCAGGTCTTGCTGAAAAAAAAACAAGCCACCCTATTGGACCCCCTAGTATAAACAGGCTATACAACAAGAGAAAGAAACTAATGTTCAAGAACAAGAGGTAACAGGCTTAGCAGAAGAAGAAAACCCTCTCTAGCTTAAACAAATTAGAGATCTTGTCAAGTTCTCCAAAGCTAATAAGTAAGTAAAAATAGCCTTCCTAGCTAAGTATAATCACAAGGCATTCTTCAACTATGTCCGAAATCTAAAAGGGAATACCCAGCTATGCACTGAACTGGTTGTGGATGACACCATCCATACTTAACTGGAGGTAATAGCCAACCTGCTAGCCAACAGATTTGGAGGAAACTTCACTGCCCTGTCTCCTCCAGTCATCCTCCAAAGTATACATGCCACCATCCCACAGCCTATTATCTCAGGAGAGCAGGTCACCTCGGCACTCTCCAAGGCCAAAAACACAGCATCAATGGGACCAGACAATATCCCAGGTTGCCTTTTAAACAACTTTAAACATGACCTGGCAGACCCACTTGGATCCCTGTTTAACCAGAACCTGCAAACTGGCTATGTTCCTGCAGAATGGAGGACAGCAACAATAATCCCTCTGCACAAAAGGGGGACCATCAACTGACCCCAGGAATTATAGGCTCATAAGCTTGACTAACCACTTCTATAAGGCCATGAAAATAATCATTATGGACTTTATTAAGAAGAACATTGATAATCTCCAAACTCTGAACCCAACCCAGTCTGGATTCATTAAAGTTAGAACATGCCTGTTAAACATGGTTGACTTCTATGAGAAAGTTACCAAGGCCTTGGGCAAAGGAAAGACAGCACATACTGCCTATCTTGACCTAGCCAAGGCATTTGACACAATTACCTACTCAGGTATTATAGAGAAACTCTCCCAGCTGGGAATTAACCCCTACATTGCTAGATTGGTAGCCAACTGGCTCACTGACAGGATACATATAAAGGCCAAGAACACTACATCAATGGGCCCAGATAATATCCCAGGATGCCTTCTAAATAGCATATAACATGATCCATCAGGCCTTCTGGAACTGCTATTTAACTGTAGCCTACAAAAAGGCTTCATGTCTCATGAATGGAGAGCAGCAACAGTCCCACTGCACAAAGGTGGGCCATCTACCTACAGACCCTGGAAACTAAAGACCTATAAGTCTCACTAGTCTTATGCATAATGCCATGGAAAGAATTATCATGGAAATGATCAATAGTGATATAGTAACCCTCCAGACACTGGACCCATCCCAGTTTGGTTTTGTCGAGGGCATGTTATGCCCACTCAACTTGGACATCTTTGAGAAGGTCTCCAAAGCAATGGATGAGGGAAAAATGGTTCACACTGGCTACCTTGACCTGGCCAAGACATTTAACACAATACCCCAGTTGGACATTGTTGACAGACTCAAGAAGTTACGTACAAACCTGTATGTCACCTGGTAGATAGCTAACTGGCTCACAGGCAGGACCTAGGAAGTTAGAATTGGGGAGTACAATTCTACAAAAAAGCCAGTCACAAATGGAGTCCCTCAGGGATCAGTCCTTGGACTGCTCATTTTTGGCATTTACTTCTCTGAAGTCAAGGCCTATTTCAGTGGTCTCTGGATGAGTAAATTTGCAGACAATTGCAAATTAGGATCTGTCATTGAATCCCACACTGACACAAATGTTCTCCAGGAAGGGCTAACACAGACAATCAACTGGAATCAGAGCCATGGACTAAAACTAAATGCCAATAAATGCATGATAGTATCCTTCGGGAAGTTATCCACTCTGGTAACTATTGTATTGACATCTCCCTTAGAGCTGACCCAGTAGTCAGGGATTTAGGGACACATATAGACAATAATCTAGCCTTGACCATCATGTGTCTAAAGTAGTGAGAAAATCATTCTATGTTGAGCTGGTCTATATTAGTTTATCGAAGATTCACTTCAGTTAAGCTCCATTCATCGAATAAAAAACATTGAACATTCACTTCAGTGAATGTTAACTTCACTGAATGTGTTACATGGGGAAAGTAACTACTTGCCCAACATTTCCTCGTAACACACACCGGAGTATTTTAAACCCACCCAGGTGGGGGGCTGCTCCCCCAATCCCATCACCCAAATATATACAACACCACCAAGATTGCACTACAGTGGGGAAAAGGGCAAATTTCCTTATGTTGGCCAACTAGTTCCTTTTCCTGTGTAAATCCTTCGCTGACGTGAACATTTGCTGAAGAGAATGTTCAATGTTTTTGTTCAATGAACAGAGGTTCGCTGAAGTGAACCTTCAATGAACTAATATAGACCCATGTTGCGCAACTTATAAACAAAGATATGGCATCTAAGTCCAAGGAAGTCATTGTTCCACTGTATTCAGCATTCATCTGACTTACCGTTGAGTAAAATGCCCCCTTTGGTATGTACCTAACCAGGCATATCCAACAAATGGAATGTCCATAGAGGTTCCTTGCTAAAAGAATGCAGGGCATAAGTAAAATGTCTTATGCAGATGGCTTCAAGGTCCTATCCCTGTATTCTGTCTCCTATAGGTTTTAGAGGGGAGATCTATACCTGGCATACAAGGCATTGTCAGATGCAACTTTGATGGAACTCCTCTAAATCCACAAAACAAACAGCACCAGAATTACTTGTTCTAAAGACTTAAACCTTGTCTATGATATAAATAGGACCTGCTGGAGAGACAGGTATGTATCCCAGAGACTACCCCATCTCTGGAACAGGCTCCCATCCATGTGAAGCAGAGTTCTTCCCTAAGCCAATTCAAGTGCATTTGGACAACTGGATGAGGTACAGGAAATTCATCCCTGGTTTGGCATTTATGTCTCTAATGGACACAGGCAACCTGTAAATGTTTCATCTCCCAGGCCCCTGCTTGTAAATGTTTCATCTCCCAAGCCCCTGCTTATACTTATCAAGTGTATCAGAACTTGTCAGAGAATTTGGATGAGTGGCTAGGTTTAAAAAGGCCCTTGTGGTTGTTAGTCTAGTAATCCTCTATGAACCTATGAAATGGCAGTCTAAAATCCTGCTGTTATACTTTAAAATAAGTAATAGGGTGTACAGTATTACTGGAATCAGTGACAGTCAGTTTTGGCAGCTTATTCAGATATCAATAAGTACCAAACCCATGGAGGTATAGAGTTAATAAGTTCTGGACCACTGACAGATGTCAATCAAGTTAATTTAGCAGTATTTTCCCATGAAGACTTGTTTACTTTAACCTTCAAGAATACATAAGTAAGTAATCTGCTTACAGAATAACTTTTTTTTTTATATCTGATGGTAGTTTGTTAATAACCAAAGACTGCCTGGTAGCATACCTCTCAACCTCTTAACTCAAGAAATCTGGACAAAGCCTAAAATAATGGGGGACAAAGGCCCAAAAATAAGGACAGATTTTAAATATTGCTGTTATAAACTTAGAAATCTTCTAGAATAGCAGAATTTGTGTTAGCATGCGTTTTCTGAGGGATATGAAGTCTGAAACTCAAGTATATGTTATTATTTGGTCATTTTTTGTGACTTCAGTCCTCCATGATTTGCCAGAAAACCACAGATTTTATGAGGAATAAACAAATATTTGAGGCATAAATCTGGACATTCTGCAAAAATCTCTACAGTTTAGAGGTATGCCTGGTAGGGATGCTGAGGAACACGTCTGTGGGGTTTACGTTAAATGAGAGTGGTTTATTAACATGTTAGTTATAATTAGTAAGTAACAGTGCTCTTTATAAGATACTTTTAAGCTAGGATAAAGTAGTTATGAGTACAGTGCTGCAGAGAAATTTAAGGAGTGAGCCATTAGAGAAAAACAGCAACTTAAGCTGCAGTGACTGTCATTTTATCTCTTCCCTTGTTTGGATTTTTTTTGTTTGCATTGTATAATGTTTCCAACAAGGGAAGTTAAGAATAATAGTGGACTATTTTTCAACAGGAAAAAAAAGTGTGTGGGGGGGGGGGTGGTAAATAGAGATAGAACTTACTCCATAAGAAGATATATACACACTAGCTAGTATTTAAACATAGTGGAAATGTACAACAAAGGTGCAAAGCTAATAAGAAATATGTGAATGAATTTTAATAAAATATGTTTTAGGAACTGGGCTCCAAATTAACTATGTTATGCAAATTGTACTTTTCACTTAATTTTAATGCACTACAGCTTTGCATTCATTCTTTCATGTTTTGCTTTATAAATTCGTTTTATATGAATGCAACACAGCTGCAATTTGCATTTGAATTATTCTGATTGTATACGGTGATACTGTACTGTTTGGATCACAGAGAGTTAATCAAACACTTTATTTGATTAAATTGTCAAATTCTGTTACACATTCCTAGGCCTTTTAAATACATACATAACCATTGACTTGTCTAACAAGTGGAACATTCACACCTGCAATACACACACTACTTTGTTGTGAGAGTCATAGTCTGCCCTTTTAATTAACCAGCAGCTGTTGTAAGCTAACATATTATACAAAGCTCTCTTGATGCCTTGCTACAGTTTTTACTGCCATACAGGGTGAAGATTGTTACACACAATATTTCTAAATCAGGCCATATGCCTACACCTAGTTCCCAAATTGCAGGATGTGGTTTTAAGTGCATACCTACACCTTGTTCTGACTCAATATATGCTGGACCGCTACTTATATAAACTCTAGCTAGCCAAGAATAGGGGGATATCTGCAATGGTTACTGTAACTTTCACCCTTTACTGTTTGGTTATTTGATCTTTATTCTAGTCACGCTGCTCACATTAGCAGAACCTACAGAAGATGCATTCACACAAAGTAATTACAAGCTTAGATTTTGCTGCATTTTTATTTTGTACAGTTTACACGATAATACCATATACATTTTATTTTTATAACTGGTGATATGCAAAAATAATAATTTGAGTTTTTTTACTATTATGAGCCTTAAATGTGCAAATTGCAAACATGCTAGATTTCAATAAGTGTTAATAAGGGATGTCCTAATAGCTGGTGTTTATTTATATCAACACCATAAATTGTTTATTTGCTTATTTACACATTTATTTGGTAAGAACACTGGTCCAAAATGACCCAGTACTGAGGAACCACACTTGCATTAGTAGTACTCTTGCTTGAAATTTGAATCATCTTGAATCACCGATACTGTAATCCATTTTATATATAATAAATATATATACACACACACACACACACACACACACACACACACACACACACACACACATTTATGGGTGTCCAAATTTCCACTTCACAGAATTGGAAATCACTGAATCCAGTTCAACGAAACTCCAGTAAACCAAAACAACGGACTACCGAACAGCTGTCCCTGGGAAACAAACCACTTGGCTACCAGGGAAAATAAATCAACGTAAAGAAATTAGACCCATTGCCCCTTATACCCCCCTAACTAAATATACCAACTCTGAGATCGCACTACACTGGGGAAAAGGGCAAAGTTTACCCTGGTGGCCAAGTTGTTCGTTTCCCAGGTAAAGCTGTTCAGTAGTCCGTTGTTTCAGTTTACTAGAGTTTCATTGAACTGGAGTCAGCGATTTCCGATTAGTTGAAGTGGAAATTTGGTAAGTAAAAGTAGACCTATATATATATATATATATATATATATATATATATATATATATATATATATATTTATATAAAGAGAGAGAGAGATTGAATGTTCTAAATAAGTCTTTTGATTCTACAGCTACAGCACTTTGAATGATCTGATTTCCATACAAAAGTCCTTAAGTTCATCAGACTGTATCAAAACCATTGGTGTTTCTTGGGTTAACTGGGTACACTTTAGTTTCCTACAAGTCTTTTAAAACTTTGACAGAATTATTTGGAACAGCATATGCTAGTCCATGAAGTATATGCTGAAATTAGTAATAGATCTGTATACAAAATCTGTATTTCTATTGATGAGAGCTACCCATTAAAAATATCAATAAATACCCAAAAAATGCTTCAGAGAACATCATAATCAGAGTTTTTTAGGCTCCAGGTTTTAGTTTGGCACACTATGGGATGTATGGGGTACCTTTTCAAATGTGATGTGAACTAAATCAAGAAACACTCAGATAAATTAATACTAAAACTGCAGACAAAAGGAGTAAGCCATTAAATGACTGCCAAAAAAGATGGTTCTATAAGGCAGTCAGAGGAAGCCGTGACTTCAGCCCAGATGATTTGAAATTGTCTGGCAACCCAGGTAATCGAAGATCCAAAACAGGACAGGTAGAAATGAGCAGCAAATGTCTGCTCACCCATCTTTGGGGAAATAGGCAGTCTGCTTTTCTGAAGTGTTGACAACTGCTGGAGGACAGTAGTACACAGAGCTATCACAAGAGAATTTGGCACCCTAGGAAACACATCCAATTTTGATGTCTACCCCCCCCCCCAATATCTATAAGCAATCAAGATTGCTTAATAACAGCTCACAAACTACTAAACCTTTTCTTAAGGTAGTGATGAATTATTAGGTTGCTAAATTTATAAATATGCTTTTCTAAATATTCTGTTCTGTCAGTAACAGCAAAGAAACTACTTACTTATACAGCAACCTAACAACTCACTGATACCTTTAAAAGAAAGAAAGAAACAGAAAGCATACAAGCTGTCACTTAGTAATCACTTACAGAAAGCTTGTAAACTGTTTGCTATTTTTTTTCTTTTTTAAAGGTATGCAGCTTGCAACTGTCTGCTGAACTGTTGTTCTTTCTTTCTCTCTTCCAAAGGTCCAAATCACAGAGGTTGGTACATTAAAAATTAAAAAAAAACTCTAACATTTTACAAACCATCATTAAGCTATTGGAACTATAGTTATTTACTAAAAGGTTACAAACTCTCTCAATCCATTCTGTTTTTTTTTTTTTTATGGTAGCATACAAGCTGCCATTTTAAAACATAAAAAAAGAAAATAGTCCGAGAGAGACTTACTACAGTTTTCTGGCTGCTCTGAGCTGCACAGCATTGCTGCCACTGCTGCATTTGGCCTTGCAACCATACTCGGTAGAGCTGGAAAGTGCTACACATAATACAGTAGAGTTGAGCAGAATATTATATATTGGTCGCTGTGTGTTCTTCTCATTCAATTGCTTGTACATTAACCATTAGACACTTCAGAATGGCACTGCACTGCACCTGGTTGCACCTAGTTGATACTGTCCTGCCCTGCAATTGTTCATTTAGGTTTGTGCATGGTTGTGTACAGCTGATACAGGGCACACCCAATTGTTCTTTAGTGTTTACTACCTTGTACTGGTTTAGTAAGCTTTGTGCACAATTGAACACATCAGCTATAGGATACACAAAGCTGTCCCTTATTGTGTACCACCTTATACTGGTTCTGTTGGCTTTGTGTATAATTGCAAACAACTGCTATAGGGTGTACTGAGAAATGTATTGTTTACTGTATCCTGTTGGCTTTTGAGATGCCTGAATCTAGTATGACACCACAGTCAGTTGTGCTTGTTTGTTATCATGTATGGTCAATGCCTGTTGCTACTACTGTAATGGACAGTTACTTTTGAGCTCAGTTGTACAGCGCCATGTGGTGCACTAATAGGGCCTGTGGTAAGATACTGCATTGTGTGCTCATCTTCTAGCCTAATCATTGCTGGTCTGCAAGGTCTGGTGTAATCCTGATTTCTCACAAGCCCATTATGACAAGTGCACTGTGCTTTGTTGTACTGTACTATACTATCTTACATTGAAATATACTGTGTTACATTATGTTAAATGTATTATACTGTGCTATATTGTGTCACCTGAGGTAGCTTTTATGCTACTGTGTCTGCTGTTGCAATACCCTGGCAAACAGTGTATATAATTATAATAATTTTATTTAAGACTGTGTTCTGCAGTGTCATATAGCACTGCTTTGCACATTTTTCTCCACTGCGCTTATTTGTCTCACAATATTACATTATCTCATTACTGCAACATCTGAAACATCTAGTTATATTACTCTACACAATTGTGTATTGCTTTTGATTTGGCAGACATAGCTAAAAAAATACCTTGTGCCTGTCCTTGGCCTGGGACACCAAATTGACCTCAAATTTGGCTTTAGTACACTATCTGTCCTCTGAGTTGTTTGTTTAGTTTAATGAGTGTGCTTTTATCCTGCTGGTGCTGCACCTACTAATTGTTGCCATGATTTTCCTTCTGTTATACAGCTGAATGATTTTGTGATAACACCAGGGTGGCTTGTTTTTCGTGTTGGTTCTGTACTTCTTTCTGGTGGTACAGCTGTCTCTGTGCAGCTATTAACATGCTTGTATAGGGTTTCTTCGAACAGTTTATTTATTTATTTTCAAATAGAACTTTTATTGATTTTCAATACAAATATTTCACAAAACAATTGCAGAATAAGAACGACATTCAGATACAAGATAACAGAGGAATACAATATATATATATATATATATATATATATATATATATATATATATATATATACAATATATATAAAAGTGCTGCATGGGGATATACCCGAGTTGCCAAAAGTGATAAACACAAATGTAAGCAGGTCAAAATTGTAACTGAGCTCAAAGTATTATCATTTATGTAACATCTAAAGAAGCAAACAGAGTAAGAGAAATTAGTTGAAAAACTGAGCCACACAACAGATGGGCAGTGGAAAAGGAGAGGAGAGAAGTCAAGGAAAACAAATATGGTAGGAGCGTTTAAGTTTGAATCCTCCCAGTTAAATAGGATGCTAATTATCAGATAGTAGTTCAAGTAAGGTATTCCAGAACTTCTGAAAATAAATGCATTTCTGGGGACTAGTTAATAACAGTTTTTGCGAAGTAATATATTTGATTGCCATGTTCCTCAAACCGTTCCATGACAACTTAGTACAATTCAACCAATTTTTGGTGATGTAGAGTTTGGCAAGAAGACAGAGGGTGATTAAAATGTGATAGTTTAATTTTAAGATACTAATATCTGTGATATGTAACACTGCCATTTCCCAAGAAAGTCAAGTCTCACCTTACGAGAACACCAGATACTGTGTGAATATCTACAAAACCAAATTACATGTAGGATGTCCGCTTGGGGGTAACAGCAGCATGGGCATGCAGTTGAGACATTCGGATTAAATTTATTTAGGTGGACAGATGTGAAGTATAGGTTATTGGTAATCATATATTGTGTATAAATAAGTTTTTTAAAAGGGGAGAAAGAAAAAGTAGATTTAATGGCAGAAATTTCTGTTCCTTAGAAATATTCAGACCATGTTGATTCCAGTAGTGAATACTAATTTATCTTGATGTAACATTGCACTAATCAGTTTATAGGTGAGGGATACCATGCTCTTATTGCTGATTAAAATTTCCATTAATTTAGAGACCTGATTGAGAGCTGGACCATCTATATTGAAATCAAAAGGGAGAGAGGCAATAGTTCCGTTATTTGTCACAGAATTATAGTGCATTTTTTAGATAAGTTTAGAACTTCCTGTAGATTTGTGAGTGATGAATCTCTATGTTTATGGATATCTCATAATGTGTATTCTTTGATTAGTGGGTAGTCATTCAGGTTAATCATGTTCCTATTCAGCTGGAGATTAGGGTTTAGATGTATAGGCTGGAGTAGCATAAAGGCTTTCTCAAGATTCAGGGATTTAAATAGTCTGTGAAAAGATTAGATTTTTTCCTTTAAGATATGATGTAGCCTTAATTTTTAAGGACTGTTGGGTTTATGAAGGGAAGAGCTTTGTGGTTAAAGTAGTTTTTTAAGGCGTGATTAAACCACATTTTAATCTAAAGGGGGGGGTCCGTATTTGATTGCTAGGACTGAAGTTAGCGATTTTAATTAGTCTGCTAGCGTGTAAAAAACTATAATACAGTTGTAGGTCTGGCAAACCAAGACCTCCTCTATCTTTTGGGAGAGTAAGTCTTTGATAAGATATCCTTACTGACTTTGGATACCAGATGAACTTAGCAAAACTTTGTGGATTTTAGAAAAAAATATATTGGGGATGAAGAATAGAGATGCATGAAAGTGATAGACAATTTTAGGAAGAATGTTCATCTTAATAATGAAGGTTTTGGATAGCAAAGAAAGTTTCACCTGTTGCCATCTAGACATGTCTTGGGATAATGTTGTCCATAATTTCGTTAGGTTGGAGTGTAATACAGAAGGTGAAGTGTGGTCATAGCAAACTTCTAAATATTTAAAGGAGTATACAATATGAAAGGGAGAATCTGGAAAGAGGTATTCTCTATGAGCTGCAGGGTTAATCGGAAAAATACAGGCTTTGTCTTGATTAACTTTATAATCCAATATATGTGCAAATGTATTCAATGTGGTGATTAATTTTTTGGTGTCTGATAAGGGATGTTCAAAATATAGGTTCAGGTCATCCTCAAATGTGGTCAGACTAATTTTGGTATCTAGAATTTTGGGGATTGAGTGGTGCGTTTTTTGTAATAGGGATAAGAAGAATGGTTCTAGGTATAAATTAAAGAGAAAGGGGACACTCTTGCCTGGTTCCATTTAAGATTTTTATTGGTTGTGAAGATTTTTTATTGATAAACAAGCACGTATAAGAGCTGTTATATAAAGATTTGATAACATTAATGAACTCAATGGGTATATCATATTGGGATAGCACTGAGAATAGAAAGTTCCAGTTAACACTATCAAATGCTTTAGATGCATCCAGAATCATGGCATATCTAGGATTTATGTCTTTCTTGGTAAGATTGATCATGGTTTCCATTGTTAAAGTATTATCCCAGGTGTGTCTGTTGGACATGAAACCTGCTTGTTCTTCAGAGATAAGGAAGGGGATTACCTTAAGCCTTTCAGCTAAAACAGATGATAAAATCTTTATATCAATATTCATTAGCAAGATTGGCCTTTAATTATTAGGATTTGATTTATCTAAGTTATTTTTGGGGATTAGGATGGTCTTGGAGTGATTGATATAAAGGTCCAATATTCCATTAATAGATACACTATTAAATAGCTTGAATAAAATGGGAGCTACAGCATCTTTAAAGGTTTTATAGCAGTCAGGGGAATATCCATCTGGGCCCGGAGCTTTCCCTGACTTGAGATTTCCAATGACTTTTACTATTTCTATTTGACTCAATGGGGCAGATAGAACTCCTTTCTGTTCTTCGTTTAGCTTTGGGAATGTGATGTTGTTAAGGTAGTCATTTATTTCTGAAGTTGGGGTTTGGTGTTCATAGCTAGCATATATTCCTGAGTATATTTGGTAAAATAAGTTTATAAGTTGGGTGTCCGATTTGTAAAGTTTACCTTGGTATTTAATCAGAGCTATCCTGGGTGAGGTCTGTTGGTTATCAATTAGTCTAGCTAGTGCCTTAGAGGGAGTACGTATCCATTCAGAATATTTAGTGATAAACCTTAGTTCTTGCAGGGAGTAATTAGATTGATGGAGACTGAATAATTCCCTTTGTTGACCTATCATCTCATTTTCTATAGAGAAGAATGATTCACTTGAAGTTTCTCATCTAGTTCTCTGATTTCGGATAAGAGATGGTTTTCTTTTTCTTTTCTTTTTTTTTAAGCTATAAAGATGTTTGAATAAATAATCCTCTAATTGTAGCTTTGCACGCTGCCCATTGGATGACATATGGGATATTTGAGTTTCGAGGATCATAAGTCCAATAGGGCTTGGGATATCTCATCCTTTACTGTTGGGTTAAGTAAAATATTGTTATTAAGAAACCAATGACAGCCGTTATGGTGTAGAAGCGAGTTTTGAGTAAGGATTATCAATAGGGTGATTTTCGAGTGATCCAAAAAAAAACTTGGCTCACATATATATTTTAATTGCCAGTTTGTTAGTATTTAGTTAGTATACATACTAGAGTACTTGATAATAGTTTTCTTTCTTACTCACAAACACTGGCTAATCTACAATGTATGTACTGTACCTGTGTACTATGTATGTATTCTACCTATGTTCCAAATTTCAGCTGTACACAATAAATCTATTAATCACCTTTATTTTTAAATTAATATTTTTTTGTTTGTTCTCTCCACTGTAACTGTTGATGTGCCGCATACTACTGTAAAAACATGTCTTTTGTAATTTGTGTGTATATTGATCATGTCTAACTAAATGTATCTGCAATTTTTCTTTGTGGAGCTTTTCTCCCTGGGCCTCTACTGAAAAAGGGCCTTTTCAGCTCAGTCAAACACTCCGGTTAACAAATGTAAAATAAATAAATAAATAAATACATTTCTGATATTAGAAAGAAATC
The DNA here is from genome assembly GCF_019279795.1 of Protopterus annectens. Classification (NCBI taxonomy): domain Eukaryota; kingdom Metazoa; phylum Chordata; order Ceratodontiformes; family Protopteridae; genus Protopterus; species Protopterus annectens. The sequence continues at coordinate 616,960,209 of NC_056744.1, forward strand.
TATGCGTGACCATGAGTTATGGCACCTGGAGAAGTATGTGTAATTATTGTTGATTTGAGATTCGTCACCAAAGGATATAGGGTCAACTATTCCAAAGTCTGAGATAAGATCCAACAAGGCAAGGGAGGCTTGTGAGTTGTATAGATTGGTTTTGTTAGAGCGGTCAATACTAGGGTCAATTGCTGCATTCCAATCTCCCCCCAGGAAGAAACAGTGATTTGGGAAATTTAATAGAATATTGTAAATTTTGAATATAAATTGCTGTTGACCTGAGCATGGACCATACAGGTTTAGGAACACTAATGGTTTGGTCAGCGGTGGGATTAGGCACGTGAAGTAACACCATCTCCCCTCCTGGTCTGTACCTTTGTCAATAATACTGGGTTTAAATGAAGTTTTAGTAATAATTGCCACCCCTTTCGAATTAGAACTGTTTCCTGCTGGAATAATGTATTTTATCCATTTCTTTTTCTTCTCATGTATCCAGTCATCGTCTACCATATGTGATTCTTGAATAAAGCAGATACCAGCTTCTGATTTTAGAAGATGCATTAGAAGATTTCTTTTATTTTTGTCCTGAAGCCCACGAACATTCCAGGAAATTAATTTCCACTCTTTATCCATATTTAAGCGAGGTTCTATTTAACCTGATAATAGACAAATAATAGGTAATAAGGGGATAATAGATGTGTGGCTCACAAATGATACTAAAGTTAAGTAAGCATGTAGAATCAAACAAAAAAGCAGCACTAAACTCTCAAAATTATCCCTGTGCCTACCCACTTAACCCCTGATTTTGAGAGAGAAAAAAGGGGAAAAAAAAGAAGTTAAGCATGTCCTTAGAAATGTTAGGGAGTTACCAACATAAAAATAACCGTATTTACATACTATATACAGTAATAAAACTATTCCAAATGACGTCATCAAGAACCCTTCTTAACATATCCACATGACTCTTGACTAGAAGAAAATACCAATTCTGAAGGGTAAAGTTTAAGACAAAAGTATCTAGGTATAGTATTTTGACAACTTGTGTATTAAGGTATGTTTGTGTCTTTCGGCTTTTCCCAGCTAGGGGTCGCCACAGCGGAACTCCGTAAGGCTAATAATTGGCAGTTAATTTTTACGTACCGGCTTGCCAGGCCTGACGCACAACCTTCAACGAAGGTATGCCCAATCACGCATGTCTCCACACAGAAGACGCTCTAGCTGAGAAGCGAACCGGACAGCATCTTACTGTGAGGCAACAACGCTACCGCAGCACCACCACCGCGGAACTTGTGTGCTAAGGTATAATATTGTAAAAATAAGTGTAATCAAATCACAGAAGTACACCACTTAGATTAACCTTCTAGGCTCACTCGAATATACCTTATTATTGGTTTTTAAATTTACCATTTATTGTATAAAGCATTGAAGACTAAGTACAATCCTCCACATAAATTCCCATAGTAGGGCAATTGATAGATTGGCAACAGACATGTAACCCATATATTTATGTTAACTTTGATAAGTATAAGAAAACCTTATAAAGCAGTTAGTACCAGAATTTCTCAAGTCATGCTTTGCCATCTAGAGCCTACAATTGGGTATGTCTAAATAATCATATTTCTCTAAAGCCATGTATTTAAACCATATCAAAAGCAAGCTCAACTGAGCTTGTGTAAGTCAAGAACACTATAGGAAGCCTTCCTGAGGAAAGTTATCTTCCAAAAATACATACCAAAGTTTTCATCATCATAAACAACAAACAGTTTGTGTTGAGATCAGTATCACATCAAGTCGTACAGGATTCTTAAAGCCAAGATCCAATTTCCCTCGTTAACCAAAAATATATTGCATCAAATATCTACAAAAATACAGTAAACTCCTGTAGGGGATTATGTAGTCGCAAACATCACGTACACATAAGAAAACTTGTCTCAGCTGTAAGCGCTGTCCAGACAGCTTGTCCTTCTAATAGACTACACTAAAGTGTGAGGCGAGTACCTGTATTTGCATAATTTGCATAGCTCCTTGCACTTTGCATTCATACTGACCAAACTTAGCAGGTAATACATCCAAAATTTCCCCATTAAAGCAGTTAACAATATTCTAATCTAAAATGGTAAAACAGATAACGCTAAACATTTCTATGTAAATACACTATAGTGAGATGTCAGGCTAAAATGCCTTGAAAGATTGCAGTCTCATTTCTCAACATCACAATATTAAGTTGGAGTTTCCAATTATTACAAGCTTTAGACCACTAATCATCAACTTCAAAGAGCACTAGTGAAATACACACATACTCGGATGCATAATAAGTAATAGTCTATTGAGTTTTCACTCAAAATCCTTCTGTAAGTTGCATGAGGGACTGATTTTTGAAGGCCAACCAGATCAGGCAAACCTGAATGTATAAGTTCCTATTATAGAGAGCGTAAGTTCATGAGATCAATATGAAGATGTATGCGGTTTGTGGCAATACACTAAGCCATTCTTCAACATAACTTTGGTATATAAGCTAAGCTGGCTACATGACATATCTGCAGACCTCCAATAGAACTAAAATAGAGCTGAGCACTTAACAGATCTTTTATTAAAAGGTTGCGCGAAACACAATTTCCCTAAATAATTATACTACTTAGCTGTTACAACAGAGAAATAAACTAGAACACTTAAATGTAGGGCGTTTACTTAGTCATCATATAAGTTGGCTCCACAATGCACTGTTATTGTAAATAGTGGTTTTGACATTATTGATTTCAGGGAGAAACTCTTCCTTATAAATCATTATTAAGCTGAGGATTAATGCCATTAAAAAACAATGATGCACAATTTAGTTGCAGACTTCATATCCTTCAGAAAATGTATGGTACTAGCATAATGAGTAAAAGAAATGATTTAAATATTTGGATCAAACCATATCAAGCTCTGAGTGAGCTTTTTTTTTTTTTTTTTTTTCTATAACAGGAAATATAGTTTTATGTGTCGGTGAATATATATGTTAGTAGAACTGGTTGATAAATATTTGACTATGTGTTAGATGGAAGTGAACCTGACAGGGTATAGGGCACAATCCTGCTTTCCTTAACACAAAAAACAAGTTTACACTGGGGCATTGAAATCAGCGGCCATCACCATGAATGTGCTGTAAAGCAAAGTGTTGCCTTGGTACTGGTGCTACAGATGTGAGTTCTAAATTATGAACAGCATAGCATACTAAAGCCACAAAGTGTGATGCTTGTAAGCACGCAGGTAGCATACACAAACCCCTGTTAACACTGTGACCTAAACTTCACATTATTCACCAGTGCACTTCACGAAAATATAGTGATTTGTAGCCACATGCGAAATATGTTCTCATCTGAATCTTTGCCACATAGATTGCTAATTACTTTTGTCTGAAAAGGGCGAACCACTACTTTAATTGCCAAACCGTGTATTAACAAAAAAGAAAAACAGAGCTGATTTTCAGTATAAACTGGTAAGCGAACACAGGGAGTCAGAGCATCTTTGTTTGTTGCGACTTTTAAAGATTATGCTGTTTGCTTTTTCAGTAACACACAACTTATGTACTTAAAGGAATGTATGATTGTGTATAGTATTTCCCTAGTTGGACAATAGTGTGAAAAATAATCAATGAAAGACACTTTAAATAATATTTTTCATGGGGGGGGGGGGATAAACCCTCTGCACCCACAACACTCCCTAAATTATAAACACCAACTCCATGCTCACATAATCATGATGAAAGAACCGCTCAAAGAAAGCTGGTTTCAGCAAAATCTCGCTTACACTGCTAAAAATCAATGAAACAGCCATCAAAATATACTTGTATTCCACTTTAGTGTGCCCTACAACTATGAACTGCAACCTGCTTTCAGGGGAGCTTATTTGTATCTCACGTATTCACGCAGCTGTGCTTCATCATCTGCATATCTTCGCACAGTAATTCGCATATACTATGGATTACAACATCTTAGCTGTTTCCTTTGCAACGGTGCACTGTGTATTGAGCAACTTTACCATAAAAAAAACTGGCCTTAGAGTTTATGTCTTGCATGATTGTCTTCTAGAAGACAGTGCTGTATGAAGCTTAAAAAGAGAACCAGTCTTAGGCAAAATAACTACTGAGAAAACCTGATTTATTTTTTCATCGAACATCATGTTGATGACGAGCAGCAGGGGTTGACGATCATCTCTTAACAGCAATTAGAGACAGAATCCAATGCATCTCAGGCTGGTTGGGCTAGTAGGAAGTTACGGTGAGTGTTATTAGTGTTCCAACACCTAGTGGAACCGGGCGATGTTACAAGAAGTGCTCCTTAACTTGGCGACTTTGTTTCTAAGGATCTGGATTTAAACACAAATTCAGGCCAAGATAGATTTGAAGATTAGTTTGAATGGGAAGAGGCTCGCCAGAAAAAAGGTCAGTTATTTGGTACCGGAAAGCTTAATACACATTCCAGTTAGCAAAATTTGAAGAAAAAAACTTGTTTTCATGCCTTCTGAGATTTTCCAAAACATTTAAGGAAAATAAGATGGGTTTCCTTGGGTGAATATATGGTGAATTTAGTTTCATTACGGTAAAAGGACAAGCTGTTAGAGAAACGCATGTGAAATTTGACATTGCCCTTGATAAGATCTGTGCAGAATGGAGAAGGTTTGCGACATTTCTCTTTAATTTCTTGGGAGAAATCTTGGGAAATTGAGATTTTGTAAGTGCTCCATGTGAAGTGCTTTTGTTTTTTGTAGGCAGAAAGGATGGTTTGTGCATCTTGATAATTTAAGAACTTTACATATATGGATCTTGGTAGTGTAGTGTTTTGATTTCTGTATAGTGCTCTGTACAGTGCTCGATGTGCAATCAGTCGGTGGGTCACTTGGCAGTAGTAATGCTTTCAGCATTTGTTTAAGAGTAGAAAGCAACTGATTGTGTTCATTTTTTCTGGCAAACCTCTAATGATGAGATTGTTCTGCCTGCTTCTTGCCTCCAGATCCAGGATTTTTACTTGCATGTCAGTTAGGGCTTTGTCTTTGGATAACAGTTCGGATTTTAGATTAGCAATTTCCAACTCATTGGATTTGGATCTCTCTTCCACAAGGTCTACTCTTGCAGCTATTTGGCTAACTGTACTACTGAAGGTGTTCAGTTGTTCTGAGAATCCTTGAACAGCAGTTTGTAATGGTAAAAGGGCATTTTTCAGGTCTTCCATGTGTATGGTGCATTCGGCCTTTAGTTTGGGAGTGTCTTTTATCTGTTCTTTTTGTATCTTAACGTTTTCTGTCTTTTTGTTGTACCTTTTTTTTCAGGGGATGCAATAGCTGACAGTTTTATTTTAGATGTTTGAGTATCCATTCCGTCTACTTCCTTAGGCATTTTAGTATTTCGATCTTAGTTTTTCCTCGTGCAGTCGCTGCCTGTTGCTAAGGTGCTGAAGCCTCCAGGCCTCTAATCTCCACATGGAAATGTGTTCTGTTGGCTGGTAGAGAATACATTATATGCTTAAATTATGTATTTGTGAATTTTACCAATAAATAAGATAAATCCAGTGGCTGTGCACACTCTGCTCTTTTGTAGAAGGTTTTTGTAGTCTAGATTTCTGGCTATTGTAAAGTTTGACTGAATTTGTAACAGAGCCTTGTGGAGAGGGTTTCACTCAGACGACCACCATCTTGGCCTTCTACCTTCTTCGAACAATTCTGCATAGGCAGCAGTGTTCTCAGGGTTTATGAGGGCTTGACATTTTGCCAGATTATCACTTACTAGTAGGAAGTTAACCTTAGAGTAGTTCCTGAATATTCCAGGGTTAGCTGGGGATCCAGGTTTTATTTTTACTTCAAAAGAGACCATTTTGTTGTTTGATCTTACCAGGGAAGACATTACACTAGGGGGTGTGCCACACTCTTCCATATTAGTGAGGACCAGATCCAGTATGGTTGCACACCTGGTTGGTGCACTGACAACCTGGTCTAGGCAGTTTGTGTTTACAAAGTCCGGGAATCTCTTTGCCTGTACGTATGGTGTTGTAAAGGATTCCTAGTTAATAGTGGGGTAATTAAAGTTGCCTATGAATATGGTATTGGGTTGGATGGTGAGTGTTTTCAATAAGTTTAAATAAATGGTATGGGCTTCCTGGGTCATAGAGGGGGACCTATAACTTGCAAGGAAGTGGTATTGGATTTTGCCTGTGGTGATTTGAACATGAAGAAGCTCAAGTGCACTGTCTTGTTTGACCAGCCTTGAGGTATATTTATTTTTGATGTAAATCGAGACACCTCCACCTTCACTCCCTGTCTGTGCAGTAGCTGGTCTAAATGTGTGGAAGGCATTATAGCCTTGCACTGTGAGTGTGCTCTCTGTGGCTTTAAACCATGTCTCAGTGACTGCACAGATGTCAGCATTCTCTAGGGTGAAGAAATCTTCTAGGGAGTGGGTTTTTTTTGTTTAGACTCCTAGCATTGAGCAGTAATACCTTTCAATTTTCTTGGTTTTGATTTGCTGTGTCGGAAGAACTTTCAGTTTGGCACTGCCTAAAAAAGGCACTATGGGGGAAGACAATCTTTTAACTAATATTCAAAAGCCTGGAGGGGAGAGGTGTAACCATTGCCAGTAAAGCAGCGTGGTCTGTTAACCATCTTCTTCCATGCTGACAAATATTGCACCCCCTTAGAATGACATCAGAAGCTAAGCCAATGATTAAAGTCAGTCATCTTTTGTTCATATTTTGGCATCATCCTTGGAGAAGGTAAAATGCTGCTCAATGCTAGGCTCATACCCACCTGGGACACATATTCCTAGAGCTCCAGGATGTCTCTCTTCCTATAGTCTAGGGAGGTACATCTCAGGTCCACATGGACTATGACTGAGTCATAGTGATACTTGTGATCCAGTGACCTCAGTGTGTGGGTAATGTGGTGGATCCTAGCCCCTGATAAGCAACTGAACATGACTTTCTCCTTACTTAGCCTGGTGAGAGGGACATCAGTGTGTCTAACGATGGAGTCTCCAATGACCAAAATGCTGTCTTGTGTGGTACCTTGCCTTATGGGCTTAAAAGTAGAAGCTCCATGAGATGTGGAACTATGTGTTGATGTGGGTGTTGTTTGCATTTGGGGCTGCTGAGGGCATTTGTTATGTGTCTTTCATCTAGGAGGTCTTTGGGGTTTTGGAAGATTACATTTAAGTGCCTCAGCATATGTGGCTCTATATGTCTGTTTTGAATTGTGTGTGATGGGTGCAGTGTGTGTACTACTGAAACCTTGTTGACATTAGGAGTACTTTTATATGTGGGGGGGCTTTTGTGAGTTAGAGATTAGATAAATAATGAGGACAGTCATTTCTACAGAAAGTAATCTGTTTGTTACACCATGGTCTGGTGACCTTGAGGAGGGTATGGAGTGATTGCAGTAAATACCTAGTGGATCTTTAGAAGCGTAACCTGTGATTTCTGTGATGTTTATAACAAAATCTTAAGAGCATTATATTACTGTGAGCGAGGGGCACATTCTTTTAAAATCCGGTCAGCACTCAGCAATAGAAAAAATACATCTGGAGCCATAGTTATCTTTTATAAGGTAGAAATATTTTCCATTGTCACAAAGTTATGGCCTTATCAGATTAAGAAAAAAAAAAAAACAATGTTGTGCAAGAAAGCAGCAAGCTGGACTGATGGAATTTAGGGATGTACAGAAACAGGCCCATCTTTCTATACTGACCTTTGGTATTAAACCATTTATAACAGACTCCACTTCTGCTCTAGCTATGTTTGAAAGGACATGGACAGGATAGAGGCAGTGCAAGGAAGCAACAAAAATGTGTCTGTACCAAAACATTTAAAACACAAAATTTAAAAAGAAGAGATTTAAAATAAGTCTTAAAAAAAGAAGGGGTTAGTGGAACACAACAGAACCATATAATTACATCACGGTACTAAACAGTCTCACATGCTAACATCTCTTAGAAAGAGATATGGTGGAAAAAGATAACACAAGTTAGTGCACTAACAAGTACTTTTTTAAATATATATATATATATATATATATATATATATATATATATATAGAGAGAGAGAGAGAGAGGTGATCATTTGGAACAGGTGCACTGAATAGGCTGTTGGTCAAAATGAAAGAGAATTAAAGTCCAGCTGGAACAGAATAAGGTAAATCTTATGGAGGGACAGAATGAAAACTGCAGGTTAACTTGGGCCTGCAGCTTATCCAGTGTCAATGAGAAATAGACTAAATATGACCAAGCAGTCTTCATTCATTTAGTCATTCATTCTTTTTCCAATAACGTGCTTAGATTTTTCACAGACACCACAGCTGATCCTGGCAACTAATAGTGCAAGGCATTAAACCCATTCTGGATAGGGCTCTGGTCCATCTCAGAAAGTACACACATGCTTGTCACTCGTTACATGTATACATACGGCAGTTTTGGAGAACACTAGGTCACCTACTAAATGTCTTTGGGAGGTGGGAGGAAACCAATGCATCTGTAGAAAACCCACTCAGACAAACCATATAGAGTCATAGACCATATAGAGTGCAATACTTTATGCCAACCATCTCACCCTGATATTGCTACCTAAACCTATCCCATGCTTTGTACCTGCAGAAGTGATCATGGCAAATCTCAAAATTAATGACCACTCCTCCATCACCATTGCTGCAATTTATATACCTCCAGGAGACAATATCCCCATTCTAGAAAATATACTTTCCTACTTCACACACAATTTTTACAATGAAATTATTCTCCTTGGGGACGTGAATATCAACTGGTTATCTATCACTAATGACAACTCAAAAATTAACATTAATTTATATGGCTTCTCTCAGCTTATCACCCACCCAACCCATTCAAATAACTCTCACACTACTCATACCCTAATGGACTGGATACTAGTATCCCTACCTTCAAAATACCACAACCCCCAAACCTTGCCAAATTGTTTAAGTGACCACTCACCAGTAAAAGTTACCAGGTTCTCTCCCCAACTTTCTAAGCCACCCAGATACATCACCTGCCGCAAACTCTCTAACTTAACCCTGACACTCTTAACACCCTTCTCTCTAAAGTTAATTGGGACGTTCTAAAATACCTCCCCTTAGATGAAGCTGTCTTTCACTTCAATTCTATCTTTCTAAACATCCTAGACTCTCTGGCTCTCATCCGTACCATACGCATCAAATCTACAGTTTCACCCTGGCTGTCCAAAAATACTCTCAACCTTATGAAAAATAGAGACAAGCTTTGGAAAATCTGGTCTCAAACTAAACTTCCTAATGATCTACAAAAATACAGAGAAGCTAGGAACTTAACAAAGAAATACATAAACAAAGATAAATAGGACTTTTACTATAACCCCCCTACTGCACTAAAGTCTAACTCAAAAAAATTCTGACACTCCATTAACTAGATACTCCACCCAGGCAATCCTTCTTCCCCAAACCCATCTCCAGACAAAACTCCCAAAGAAATTGCCTCCCTATTTTACTCCTACTTTATTTACTCCATATCCAATCTATTAAAGTCTAACACACCGTCAACTCCAAACCCCCCTGTCACAAATCCTCCTTCTACCACATCCCTCTCTAACTCCTTCTCCCTCAAACCAGTGCCAACTTTCTTTATCAAGACTCTACTATCCAACTTAAAACCCTGCTCCGCATCTACAGATAAAATTCCTCCTAACTTTCTCCAACTAGCATCAGAGTCTGTTGCCCTACCAGTATCTATACTAAATAATCGCTCAATCACAGAAGGAAAAGTCCCAACTATATGGAAGCAGTTTCATACCCTTCCAATACACAAAGGCGGCAACTCCTCAGATACCTCAAACTTCTGCCCCGTTGCTATCCTGTCCCTTCTTTCCAAAGTCCTTGAAAAATGTGTTCACAAACAGGTCATGCAATATCTTACCAAACATCCTTCTAACTCCTACTCAACACGGCTTCAGACCTAGACATAGCACTACCACAGCACTCTTATCCTATCTCCACACAGTCTCTCTTGCCAGGGATGACCACAAGCTAGTTTCATGCCTATTTCTGGATATGTCCAGAGCATTTGATACTGTCTCTCATCCTCTCCTCTTAAACAAATTACAAGAACTAAACTTCTCCCCTGAAGCTGTTTCATGGTTCTCTAGCTACCTCTCCAATCAAACCCAATCTGTTAAATGGCAGTCCACACTCTCACCACCTCTACCAGTCAGAATGGGTGTTCCTCAAGGCTCTGTTTTAGGGCCTTTACTCGTTAATATTTTCACTAACAATCTCTACTCTTCCTTCCCCCAAACTTCTCTAGTTCAATACGCTGATGACTCGACCGTTACTACTATAGCCAGCTCCCTCTCTTAATTCCATTCTGCCACCCAAACTGCCTTTAACTCAATAAAAGCTTGGCTAACTGACAATCAACTCATACTTAATCCAAAAAAAATTAAACTGCTACTGTTCTTCCCTAAAAAATCTGTCCTATATCAAATCTACTTTCACCATTCTATCTCTTAACAACATCCCCATACAAGTAGAACCTAGCACCAAACTCTTAGGAATCACCATAGACGATCAATTGAAGTTTGGCATACATATCAATAACTGTATCAAAAAGACCCATCAAAAACTTGGACTCCTCTACAGATCTAAAAAATTCCTTTCCTCTGACGCCAAGAGTACACACTCTCCCAATCGTACCAGTCATGTATGGCTCCCAGATCCTTACTAATCTTGACTATACCCTTCTCACCAAGCTTGAAACCGCCTACAATTAAATAGCTCAATTTGCAGCACATCAGAACTATAAATCCCATCACTGCATCTCTCTAAAACTAATGAACTGGTTAGAACTACCTCACCAACATTTACTCTCACAGCTCTACATTATTCACTCTGTCCTTTACTTACCTTCATATTGTTCAACGCTTGCACCACTCATCTCCTACTACTCTCCCTCCAGACAACTTAGAAGCTCTAACCAAAACTTACTTCAAATCTACAAACCCAAAACTAAAACTGCCTCAAGAGGTAAGGTCCCTTACCAACTCAAAATTATTCAAAGTAGCATTAAAAGAACACCTCAAAAATCACTGGTACTGCCACTGTAGTCAGCCACCATAAAATATCCATTCTATCCCTCTTTCTCCCTCTTCTAGCTATTATTCTACACTACTGAGTGCCTTCTGTGTGGAGTCTACATGTCCTCCCCGTGGTTGGGTGGGCGTTCAAAAGACATGCGTAAATGGGCGTGCCTTTGTTGAAAGTTGAACGTCGAGCTGGCACCTCGGCATTCATGAAAATCTACTGCCAATCATTAGCAGACCAGAGTTCCGCTGTGGTGACCCCTATCCGGGAAAAGCCAAAAGACAAACAACAACAACTTACCCACTCTCCTGTAGTTCTACAAATTTTTCTACTCTCAACCTCCAGGCTCATCTTAAATCTAACTTTCCTATTCAATATCCCTATATACATCTAGCCCCCTCCTCTGACCCCTTCTTCCCTCTGCTTTTTATTTCCAACCTCCCTCTTTCCTCTACTTGATTCCTAAACCCCTCTATATTTCCCTACACTCATCTTCACATCTTACTTCTTTGCTATACTCTGTAAAGCCTTACTACAAAAGTACTGTTTATTCTGGATTGTAATGTAAATACTTTAAATAGTTGGTTTTTATTGCTCAATCTATTGTTAGAATATGTTTTGTAATCTTTATACTAGACTGCTATATTTGTACTCAAATGGAGCTTTTCTCCCCGGGTCACTGCTGAAAAAGGGCTTCTGCCCAGCCAGACTAACCAGGTCAACAAATGTAAAATAAATAAATAGTAAATAAATAAAATAAATAATACCAGCCACAATCTGCTGTTGACATGCAAGCTGGCCACATTTGGAGGTCTTCTGTTTCTGATCCAGCAGTTTTTTTTTTTTTACTAGCTGTCCAGTAACATTTTCTAATCTACCTCCTTCCTTGATTATCTGTGCATGTAAAACAGGAAATTAGCAAAATGTTTATATCACTCTTCCAGCTACAAGAATTTAAAATTCTGCAATATTTAATTTAAAAAGACAGATCATGAAACTGTACGTCTTTCTTTCATGTTTTTTTTTTTTTTTTTTGCTTTTTCCTCTCTTTCTAACACAAGTGGAAAACAATTTCACACTTACTCTCAGAAGTAAACAGTTGTGTCATTTCCACATGACTCTGATTACATGCTTTCTAAAATAGTAAGATGCTTAAGCGCTCATCTATTTACGTATCACATCTTTGGGTTATACTTATCTCTGGACTTAAACAGATACCATGTCTAGCAAGAGAGGAAGCAGCAAGACAACTTTACATGAAAATGCCAGAGACAACAAAACAGTGCAGTCTGAAATCAAGCTACATTACAATTAACTCAGGCACTGCAAGAAGTGACAGATTTTGACTACACTGTTTTACTTAATGAGTTTTGATAGTTTACTGCTTTGTGTAAGTCCATGGGACTAATCCTACTTAAAGTAATACAGCATTCAATCTGTAATTTAAAGTACTTCAATTTCTCCCCAGGTGTGGCACCCAGTTGCAATGTTCTTTAAATGTTCTTCTGTGCTTCAATATCAGTGTCTTCTTCATGCATTTAATACTTTTTAACACTAAAATATGATCTCTTTATGCTGAGCACCCATTAAATCCATAGTGTAATGACTGAATATTGATGAAGACACTACAAATAATGCACTCTTGATTTCATAGGTTCATAGGTGTGTACTAGGCTAATGGCCCTGCGGCCTTTATTTGCTTAGCCCATAGGATTACCTGGCATCATCCCACCCAACCTTAGTTCCCAGTGCCTTCGTTAAGCAGAGCCACTGGAGTGACCCCAGGGTGAATTTTCCATTTCCCATCCACTCATCAAGATTTCTCTTGAAGAGGGTCAGCAAGGTGCTCTGCTTGACATGTATGGGAAGTCTGTTCCATAGCATGGGCAGTCTCTGGGTTATGAACCTGTCCCTCCAGCATGTTCTGTTGATTGTGGTAATGAGGTTCAGGTCACTGGAGTCTGTGGTCCGGAGGGATTGGGATTTCTCTAGCTGTAGTATTTCTAACAGAGCTGTCAGACATGCTTTGTAAGTCAAGAAGAGATCGCCTCTAAGTAGGCGATATGAGACACAGAATAGTTGGAGTTTTTTGAGTCTGTCCATATAGGACAAGGGTTTAAGGCCAAGGATCCCCTTTGTGAGGTACATTTGTGGCCTCTCCAGTTGTTGCAGGTGTCTAATGAGGTACATGTCAAATGGGGCTTTGTACTCGATGATTGGATTAATGGGGGAAGAGTAGAGGGAGACAATGACCTCTTTCTTCCTGGATGCAAAACCCTTAGTAATCAGATGTGCCACATAGAAAGACTTTCTGACCACAGTGGCAATGTGGTGATCAAAAGAGAGGCTGCTTGTCAACCTGTGTTCTCAAATCACTTATAACGTCTTCTGTGTTCAGTGGACTACCATCTATGTGGTAATTCATGGGAACTGGGTTTTTCCCAAAGGGGATGACAACACATTTTTTGGCATTGAGCTTAAGGCCATGGTTCTGACACCAGTCGATGGTCTCAGTGAGGCCTTTTCTGTAGGATGTCAACATCACCTGGGGAGTTAATAATAGCTCCCAACTTGCAATTGTCTGCGAACTTTGTCAACCAGAGTCCCTTTGTGTTGGCCTAGACTTCAGAGACGTATATACCAAACAGGAGAGGACCTAGGACCAAAGCCTGTGGGACTCCAGTCATGACTGGTCGGCAGTCTGATTTCACACTGTGGGTTGTATGTGTGAGCCAGTTTGCAACACAGCAAGTGATATAGGGGTTGATGCCTAGCTTAATGAGTTTTTCTATGATTCCTGAGTGGGGAATGGTATCAAAGGCCTTGGCCAGATCAATGTAGGCTATATGAACCACCTTGCCTTCATCAACAGCTCTGGTGACTAACTCAAAGAAGTTGACCAAGTTGAGCAGGCATGATCTACCCTTCACAAAACCAAACTGTGTGGGATCCAGAGTTTGGAGATTTCCTATATCATTGTTTATTAGGTCCATGATGATGCGTTCCATAGCTTTGCATATCAGACTCATCAGGCTAATGGGACGATAGTTCCCAGAGTCTGTAATCGCTCCTCCTTTGTGGAGAGGGATGACTGTAGCAGTGCGCCATTCGGTAGGGACAAAGCCTGAGGTGAGGCTGTGGTTGAACAGGGCACACAGGTGAGGTGCCAGTTCACTCTGCAGTTCATGTAGAACACAGCCAGGGATATTGACAGGTCCCATAGAAGCTGTATTCTTGGCCTTGGACAGTGCTGTTTTAACCTGTGCAGCAGTAATACTGGGTGCCTGGCAATCTACTGGTATTGTGACTAGTCCTTTGGGGGAGGGAGTGGTAAAGTTGGCACTGAATCTGTCGGCCAGTATATTGGCAATATCTGTTTGCTCAGTATAGGAGGTATCATTGTGCAGTAGCTCAAAGCAAATCTGGGTATTGCCATGGAGATTCTTTACATAACTATAGAAGGCCTTCTGTTTGTCCAATCAGATTGCATAATCAGACTGCATAATCAGACTAACATCTTAAGAATGACACTGATATTTTAGCTATCAGTCTTCCACTCCTCCCAGTGTAGTATTCAAAACAAAAGTTCAACATAGTAATTAATGATGCTGCGGAGAAGATTTGCATGTGATACAAAATGTAATTTTGCAAAGAAATTCATTGTTTTGTTCTGTGGTACAAACAAGCAAGTATCTATGGCAGTAGTGTAGGATGTGCAGTAGGGCTTTCTCGCCTGTGGTCTACCACCACCAAAAGTCTGTATATACTACATAACCCATACCCCCCATTACTGATTATTATACTATAATATACTTTTTTGTCAGGCTTCTGCGTATCAGTTTTTTGTATACTTAAGAAAAAGTTCCCAAAAGCCCTTTCATTGCTTCTTTTTTAAATGTTTGATATATATATATATATATATATATATATATATATATATATATATATATATATATATATATATGTGTGTGTGTATGTATGTGTATATATATATATATATATATATATATATATATATATATATATATATATATATATATATATATATAAATTATACTACTGCGGTGGTGGTGCTGCGGTAGCGCTGTCGCCTCACAGTTAGACGTTGCCCGTTCGATTCTCAGTTAGAGCGTCTTCTGTGTAGTGACATGCGTGAATGGGCGTTCCTTCATTGAAGGTTGTGTGTTAGGCCCGGCAAGCCAGCACGTCAAAATCTACTGCCAATCATTAGTGGACCCTGTGGCGACCCCTAACCGGAAAAGCCAAAAGAAACAAACAAAAAAAAAAAATATATATATATATATATATATATATATATATATATATATATATATAATTTATATATATATATATATATATATATATATATATATATACACACACACACACACACACACACACACTCACTACCAAAGGTCCACCATAAACATATATATAAAAAATGAGGACAACCACTGAGGTACCATATAGTGAGGCAGAAATAATGAGAAACAAAAGCAACACAGTTGTCTCAGCTAGGGTTATAAAAGAAAAAAACGTGTCTCAGATAAACACTCTTTATTCTTAAAAACAATAAAATGAAGCTAGAGATAAGCACTTTCGGGTCCCAGTGACCCTTCTTCAGATCTAAATAACACTCCCATGGGAAAACATTTAAAAAAGTCTCCACCAATCAACTCATCATTTCCAGCCAACTCCTTCTTGATGCACCACTCAACTTTTAGATGTTTTAAACCAATCAGTGATGTCTCTTCAGCCTATGCCCCTTTAGGGCTAGCTTAATTGGATAGTTGGTAGTAAGGCCCAGAGATTTATGTGCATGTAGCTCTCCAATTAAATACACGTCCTTCACCTCCACTCTGTTATCAAAATCTCCTCCTCTGGGCACATCTTTGCAACACCCTAAATCAAAGATAGCCATTCGATGATGGAGATGCATATGTTGATATATTAATAGTGATGAGAAGTACATTAATCCGACTGGAAGAGCATATTACAGTGATTTTTACGTGGTTTGCATGACTAGGAAGATAGTCTACCTCACAATTTGTAAATGCTGTAGTAGTTTCTACGTGGGGAAAACCACCAGACAGTTAAAAGAAAGAGTATCTAAGCATCTGAGTGACATCGGGTTGAAAGATTATAAAAATCCCTTAGCAAAACACATACACTATAATGAAGGACATCACTTTAGTTATATATATATATATATATATATATATATATATATATATATATTTCATAACCATGGCCAGGCCAGGCTGAGGTGTTTTTTGGGATAGCCAAAGATGACATGGAATGGCCAATGCTGTCATGCCATCCTTAGGAAGGAGGGCCTTGTAATTCACTGCACTGCAGAGACTATGAAAATGAATAGGGGCATTGAATCAGCCTCACAAAAACTTTTCAATGCAATGTCTTGTGATGTAGGTGGAGTGATGTGTGGAAACACAAATGCACCAAATGGGCCTGGCACTGCGATGCTTGCATTGGTGTGACACATACAGCAGAAAGGCCCTATGTGCAATGAGAATTAGGAACCCAGGCAGAAACCATTTATGGCTGTATAAACAATGGACTCGGCATGAGAAATGATGTTCAGCAGGCAAAGGGGTGAAAAAGGCGAAGAAAAAAATATCATAATGATTTTGTTTTTCTTACTAGTATAACTAAGAAATAAATCCTATTGTTGTCTAATTACTGCTTAGAATTTAAAAAGGGAAGCATCCCTCCCACCAGAAAAGGGTAACAAACACTGCACCATTTCTTCTGCAAGTTCTCTGTGGGTATTTTTTGCTCTACTTCCTCTTTATGTCTAATATTTTCTTATAGCACTCATCTGAGTTGTCATTTATCTGTTACCCTCAACAGCTTAAAACAGACACACAGACACACACACACACACACACACACACACACACACACACACACACACACACACACACACACACACACACAGTTCCATTCTTAAGTAAAGCTTCATGATTATGTTGTGAGTCTGTAGATAACTGCCACACCACTCACACAGGAACACACATGGACATTGCTGAGTTAAGTGTATACAAGGAGGCCATATCCTGCTATGGGCTAAGGGAAAACAAAACTCTTGCTATGGAAATCTTTGCATGAAATCTGTTTTCCACTCACTTGACCTTCACAACCACTTATTCAGAACTAGTATCAGATTCTAAATCAGACCATAGCTAAAGTAACATCAGACCAGTAAAAAAAGATAAGAAAAAAAGCACATATGGTACATTTTTTTCCTGGATCCCTATATAAAAGGTAACTGACAAACCACACATGCTGTAGAAAATATACCTGGCAATATTGACTGTATGGCAATAAATGAGCTGAAGTTGGCATGGACTGACATACCCTTTATACTAACAATATGCTTACTTACATCTAGATGGTTGGGTTTCAGCTGAAGCAATGTGGAGGGGAAGAGTTCTGGAAGACTGGCTAGCTGGTGGGCTACCCGACTGAAAGCAGGATATCTCAAGAAGTGAGGGCAGCAAGAATGAATACTGTTTTGAGCATCATAGATAGCCATCTGTGCAAAATGTAAGCTGTGGTGTGCAAATTCATTTTAAAGAAAAACAGTGCAGTGGTGTTAAATATCTCACTGTCTGAAACATAAATGAAATTAACAGAATTTAAATGAGGTATAGGAAAAGATAACTGCGTCCAGTCAGATGTATCCATAGTATATTACTGGCTATCCAACTGAAGACTACTGAATCATTTTGGAGTATATGCTGTATCTTTAATTCTGTCTTTATGACATATACCATAGCAAAAGATGCAGTTTGATAGCTATGTTGTGAGAATTTAGCAACACTGGAGTTTGGTGTAGAATTCAGAAATGTCTAGCTTCATGGAGGGTGACAACAATTGTAAGGATGGCGTGCAATTCCAAAAATCCTACCTACACCCTTAACTGGAATTCATCAAATATCGAACAGGATTCTGACTGTCTTCTCTGTTTCCTGGTAAATGCACTAAAATTTCATAAAGACAAATATATGCCCCATTTTCTAGAGAAGCTTTTAAAATGAGAACCAAAAAGAAATTATTCCCCCAAAGTCAGTGAACTGGCAGGGGTCAGGGATGACATATGGAAGAAATGAAAAACATTTGGGAATCCTTGCCTTAGGGATGTACACTTCATGTTCAGTGTAATGGTTACAACAAACTCGGTGCTTCAGGACAGTTCTCCTAGGAATTTACCTGCATAAAGGTTTGTATCAAAACTCACCAATCCAAACCACAAAAGGAGTAATAACATAATGGTAAGACATTCTATAACCAGCCTCCCCTGCACACAAAGCTATTTTTCTTAAACTGAGAGGATGCAACAGGTAGTCTGACCAAAACATTCCTGCTCATAGTAATGACGCAGGGTCACTAAATGTAACACCAAACACTGATGACATATTTTCATTACTGAGGCACTTGAAAATAAGGCTAACATCACCTCTCATTGGTCTATATACAATTGAATGTAAATGTAATGTCTTACGCCTATCATTATAAGGCAAACTACATAGAACAACAATCTGCCTTGTAAACAGTTTCAGGATTTTATTAATCCCATAAACAGAATTTGGTATAAACTCCTGCTACCCCATCATAATCTATTTGTGGCCTGGTAAGTGTAGAAACTCCCACTTAGAAAGGAAAGCAACAAGGCAACACAAGGACTCATTCCTATGAGATAATTAGAAAATGGTAATAACTAGAACATTCTTTAAAAAGAGTCGCAGGTGTTTACTACACCTGGTAGACAAAGCGAGACCACAGCAGATCATAACAGCCTGAATGGCAGTTCATTTGAAAAGATGCATACCTCCAAGTACCATGGTCAGTACTTGATTCTCCCTTGACCATGAAAAAGCGACTTAAAAAGTTAATAAAGTTTATTTTTTCAGATCATCGTATCACATTTTTTTTTTATTCCTTGTGTCTCTTATTCTTCTCTTTGTTGTTTAAGTAATACATGCTCATTTCATAAAAGTGACATGTGGCGTTATTATTCATTCATTTTCTGATTACTCGGTTAAGCCAGTTCATGGCTGCAAGCGAGCTGCAGCCTATCCTGGCACTCAGTGGGAACAACACAGAATAACTACTCCTGAGTAGAGTGCCAGCCTATCACAGGATGCACACATTATCTCAGTTTCACATAGCCCACACCTACGGATAGTTTGGAGGAACATGAATTCAACAAAATAGTCTTAGGATGTGAAAAAAAACACAGCACTGGTTAAGACCCACACAGAGGCAGAAGATGGGCAAACTCTAAACAGAAGGCACCACCACTGAGAACCAAGCACTGCAAGGCAACAATGCCAATGACTAAATCTCTGTGCAACCATGACATTTATTGTCCTACTGTATGAATGTTTTTTTATTTTTTGCTCATTTCTGTATACTAATGTGACTGCCAATGTCCTGGGGCTGAGATTGAACAATATCTTACTGGAATTAATCCACTCACATGTACAATAAAAAATAGTGTTTATAGCAACTGACATCCTATTTGGCATTACTTAAAGTATATTCATCATTTATCTTTATGTACCATTCCAATTTCTCCCCAGTGTTTCCAAAATATTGTTCCTACTAATTCCTTCACTTTTGTTGGTAAAAGCAGTGGTCCTTTAGTATTACACAAAGTCTCTTCTGCATGCTCCCTAACTATTTCAAAATGCTCACCTCGATATGACAACAGTACAGAGAATATATGTGGGTCAATATGCATACACAGATATAATTTGTTACAGACCTTTTCATGACAGAGATTAAGTCTGAATGCTGATAAATTTTAATACTCTGTCAGAACTATTTTATTAACTTTACATATCACTTCTGCACTTGCTTCAGCAGTACATGTATTTATACACAGAATATTGCCCAGAATTCAGAAAGGGTCACTGCCAGCAGTAAACCCTAATACAGGCTGCTACCACTGGTAGCAGCCCTTTCTGATTCAGAGAAAGGCCTACTAGGGTTTGTAGGAGCACCACTGTAGGCCTCCTCCATAGCTATGCTAATGACCCATTCTGGGGAAGTGGCCTATATTAATTAACCATGTGCTCTTCCCAGAAATGCCTGCACTAAGGTATTTACATAGCCAAGTGACTGAGTTAGCACAGCCAGCTGTGTTAACGAACATGGTTGAAAAGCTGCAGTCCCTCATTGTAGTCAATGGGGGTGACTGCATAAAAGGTAAGATCAGGTAAGTGCAGTGATGGATTACATAAGGAATGATTTGGGCAGCCACGTAGGGTCCACAGCTCTAGGGGTGGCCATCAACTGTACTGCCTTTGGCAATAATACAATGCTTTTGAGCCTTAAATAACAGGCTGCCGTTATAAATATTCCTGGCCCCTTTAAACAAGATTTTTCATTGTAAGTTTTTTTTTCCTTTGTGTGACATGCACTGCTACTCGACATCATAAATTAAGTGTCAGAAGGCAGGCAGGCTACAACCAATAGGGTGCAAGCAGAATTCAAGAGATTAGAAATTATTATCCATGATAAAGGGAAGTAGAAGCTGCAATATGCTGAACAATGTTGACCAGAAATTTCATGCAGAATAAGACTTTTGATTGCATAAGGACTATGTCACACTTTTGTTGCTATAGGCAAAAGTGAAAATAATTTGCACATATCTCCTATAATAATGGTGGATGCACTAACATAGTGTATACAGTGATTTTACAGTAGATACATATATTATTTTAACATTTTTCACATATTTCTGCTAAAGAGAACACAGGCACCCAACAATGAGCATACATAAAATAACCACGAGTGCAGAAATTAAGCATTGTCATCCATGGTAAAATGGGACTTCTTCAGATTAAAATACCTTGTGACATCATTCCTTAAATAATGTAGGCTCCTCCCTGCTTTAATCTACTCATTTAGTAGCTCCATCTCACATCCACTGGTCTTTTTTTTCTTCTTTTTTTGTGACCAGTGGAGGTGAGATAGACTTACTAAATGAGTAGATTAAAACAGGGAGTAGCCTACATTATTTAAGGAATGATATCACAAGGTATTTTATTCTGAAGAAGCCCCATTTTACCATGGATGTCAGTGGGTAATTACTGCACTCATCTTTATTTTATGTATGCCCTGTGTTGGGTGACCGTGTTCTCTGTTCATTAAAGTAGTGGTTGTGTGCTCCCAGTAGAGCTGTTTTTTCATGAATTTAGTGTTCAGAGGCATTGTTGGTTCCACATATTTCCTGTAACAGCACTGGGCACACTGCCTCAGCTCTATGTTTTAGTATACCCAGCATTATTATAGATGGATGGTACTTAAACTAGTGTACCCTTTACCTATTGCAGGAAAGAATACCCCAAAAGCTTATGGCTATATTCAGACTTTCACTGCTCCTGCTCCCACATTCTTTTTACTAACTACAGCAGTTCTGTAAGATGAAGACACTATTTTAACTATTCTTGTTCATAACTGCAGTTTTCTTTTTGCTTGGCATGTTATTTTTTTTTTCAAATGGCTATCTTGATCATTCAGTTGGCTTGGCTGTATAACTGTCTACTACTTTGCTTAAGATTCAGTAATAGAGCCAAAAATAATGGGGTTGAGAGGAAAATCCAAAATAAGGAACAATTTTTGAATATTCCATTAATTCAATTAAAAGAGCTAATACAACAACAGGCTTTACATCAATATGGATTTTCCAAACAATAAGAAGTATGAAACTGCAATGTCTGGCATCACTGACTGACTGTATTCTCCAGGGTTGCCAGCTGTCTGTTTTTTGACCGGATTGTTCGGTTTTCTGACAAACTGTCCAGTTACCAATTTCATTCAAAATCGGACATATGAAGTCTCGGTTTTGCACCACTGCCAAAATTTTGTTTACCCATTATGCATCCACTACTTCCTAAAGCTATTTCCATTCTACCTACAAAATACGCCTCTAACTTTATCCACTCTTTTCACATACATTAACTTTGATTGGTGCCTGCTGCTGGTATACCAGTCAACCCAATTGGACTTTCTCGGTAAATAAATACTTAATAAATAAAAGTCTCCTGAATCCTGCTCAAAAAAGAAACTGCCACACAGTACAGTGAGGAAATGATGCTTTCTCACAGACTTTCCCGTTCAGAAAATGAGGTCATGTTTCACCCTAAGTAACTATGCTAAACGAGGGCAAAAATAAATGTGCACCATTAAGTGTCCCATCTAAAACTGCTGATCTCACCAAACAAATAGTTTAAACATTTTTAGAAAATTTGAACTGTGAGACAGTCATCTCGACATCGGAATAACTTACTGTTTATAGCATAAGTAAACTACATGTCCCAACATCCCTTTGAACATCCAAGTGCCCCAAATTTTGCATTCAGAGGCAATCAATCTATATATTATTTTCATGTGGAACTGGGAAAAGCTGGAAGGGAAGTGAAGACAGTGTTGTTTAATATTTACCATCATTTTACTAACTGCACCTTCCTGTTTAATTGTGATGTCAATGATTGAGTTGCAACGTGCTTGCGTAGCTTTTGGTTTCCTGACTTGCCGGTTTCCACCATTTTCTTTCTGTATCAGTAGTCCCAAAACTCATTAGAGAGTTTTACTTATTTTTCTCACAATAAGGCAGTTATATAACTAATTTAAATATGGACGATGACAGACACCCCCGAACTCTGTAAGTAATTAACGCCGTTGATTGAGACAGTTATAGCTTTTTTGTGAAAGATAAGTTTTGGCCTGTTGCTATTCGAGCTGGGGAGAAAGTGAAACTTAAAAGATGCCTTTGGAAAATTGTATTTAGGCATTAAAGTCTCCTTGCACCTACATTGTTAAACTGATCGGCGAACGTACCAATGCTTTTGGTTTAAATGGTTTCCTTATTGTTACGTGTTGAGGTTTGTAAAACTTGGTTCTCCTGTTGGGAGATACTGATGAGGTTATTGTGATACCTGGTAAGCATGTGGTATAGCATGCAGAGTAATTAACATGTTATTATACCTGGTGAAATTTGTATTCTTTAAACTTGTGTGATGTATGGTGAGTCCGTACATGTTACTAACATTGGCAGTGCGTTCATTAATTTACAAATTAATTATTGCAACATCTCTTGCACATTTGTTGTTACAGTTGGTCAATGGTAGGATTCATTTTATGATTCTGAATTATTTGGAGAGGTTGTAAAGAGTGTGAATGGGTTTAGGCATTTTCTGTTTTTATACAGAAATTGGTTGAACGTGTACCCATTTGTTTCAGAATGTGGGTATTTGGAAAATTGTTCAACTCCTTATTTGTAGTAGAGTTTATTAATGATTGTGATACTACTACTTCCCAAGTACTCTGTGTCATAGGGTTGCCACCCCTCTGTTTTTTTTTCCAGACTATCCGGAAATCAAACTGATTCTCTGGTAGTCTGGAAAACACTGTACAAACTCTGGTATTCTGTTTCAAAAAGGAAACAGACTATCAGAGTTTGTAAATCGGCTGATTTATTATGCTGTTTTACAGAAAAGCATAGTAAATCATCCAAAAGCAAGCAGCAGGAATGGCAAAAGAGGATGTTCCCCACTGGGTGATGTTGTCATGACGTCACAAATGGATGGAATGTGGGTGGGAGAGTGGTGGGATGGGCGGGGTTACTGGTGACGCGAGGGGTGTGGTTTTACTCCAGTTTTAGCCATGACGAAACGTGGCAACCCTAGTAATCTTAAGTGATTTGCTAGACAATCAAAATTTCATTGAAGGACAACTCAAAATATGAGGCAAAATCAGGGATAGTTGAGAAGTAGTCTTGACTGTATTCTGTGGCTGATGTCACTGCTAACAGTCTGACATTGGGGTTTATCTAATATTGGGAAAAAAGCTAGCAAGGTCCAATGTTAAGTTATTATAAGGTTAGAGAGACATGCAAATTAGCTGATAATGAGTTTGTTAGTGCTGTTTAGCACTAGTGATAACACCGTGCAATTCAGAGACATTCAGATTAGCTTCTTCCAATGAAACACAAGAACTCAAACTGCAAAATCCCAAAGAATAAGGCACCACGTCTGGAACAACAAATTTGTTTATTATAAAGTGCTTTTTGTCCACACCAAATAGTCAAACTTCATCAGATACAAGTACTTCATTCACAAGAAACAAATAACCCTCTCAGTAAGTCACATGACATGCAAGCTCAGTAAGTCACATGACATCCCAGCTAAAAAGTGCTAGTCACATCTGTTTAAAGAATAACAGCATATATTTAAAATGACCATGTTAATATTTCGAAAATCCACAATTACACTAGTTAAAACAAAAATATGTTAAACTTCTGTCCAACAATTTAATAGAACAGTAAGTATGAGTAAAAAACTTAAAAATGTAAAAGTATATTTAGGGGAAAGGTCCCCAATACTATCTCATTAGATTTTTCAATTTAAAAATATACATTAGGGAATGCATATCATTGAGTCCTGGGTGGCTGTCGGCATTTAATTGAATTTGCCAAATAAGTTCTAGTCTTTCATGTCCTAACTGGATGGGGCCTCGCCTAGGATTCTGTTCCACCTAATCTATAACTCGAAATTTAAATGTGTGTTCAGGATTCATAAAGATATGCTTTGCCAAAGCATTTTCCATTTTTTGTCTACTGATACTATATACATGTTCATAGACTCTATCCCTAAGCCTTCTTTCTGTTTTGCCTATGTAGAATGATTCACACAACTGTCACTTGGCTAAATAAATCACCATCATAGAGTTGTGTTTAATTCTACAGGTTATCTTATTATTGTTCACTATTGTTGTGAGGCCCACATCCATGTACCTACAGTAATGGCAATTCCCGCATTGCTTTATTCTTGCATAAATTGAGTTGGATTTAGTGTTTCATTCGAGCAGATTTTTAAAATTGGTAGCTCTTCTCAAAATAAATTTAGGAGAAGGTCCCAATTTCGCTACTAATTCCTTGTCTTCCATGAGAATATTCCAGTTTTTGCAAACTATATCTCCAATGTATCTAAAGCCCAAGTTAAATGTCATGACAAAACCTAGTCTAAAGTCACATTCTGAAGCAAGAGTGGTTGTTGTTACTACATGTATTGACTCCACTGACTTTATGGTATTTGGGGAAAAAATGTTTACAGTCTGAATTGTGTTTAAAATTGGCCTATAAAAAACATTATGCCTTTTGGACCGGACTTCATCTATTAAGTCATCCAATAATGAGGTTGAGTAGGCTCTTCTCATAAACATTTGTTTTAAAAATTCATATTTGTTGTGGAAATCTATTTCAGTAGTTACCATTCTAGTAGCCCATACAAGTTGCCCTTTAACCACTGATCTTTTTTGGTGGTATGGATGGGCACTTGTGTAGTGCAAGAATGTGTTTGAATAAGTTGGTTTCCTGAAAATTTTAGCTTCGTATCTCCCCTCCTCATTGTTTTTTTCTTAGTTGTACATCTAGAAAAGAGATTTCATGTTCATGAAAGTTGTGGGTGAATTCTAAAAATTGGGTGGTGTTGAAATAATGCACAAGTTTTTCAGCTACCAGTTCGTTACCTTTTATTAGTAAAAAACTATCATCCAGGTAACATGTAAAATATACTATTTGATATATATATATATATATATATATATATATATATATAAAATATAGGTAATTTCCTTGATGTTGAAAATGTAAGTGTGTTCCCATTGAGCCATTACTAAGTTGGCAAAACTGGAGCAACAAGGTGACCCCATTGCTACTCTCATTGTTTGTAAATAAAAGTTCTTTTTAAAATGAATGAAATTGTTGGACAGTATAATGTCTAACAATTCTTCAAACAAGGAAATATCTGTGCTTGGGGCGCCTTTTCTTCTTAAAATATTTCCTAACCATTCTATGCCTTGGACATGTGGTATGGATGTATAAAGGTCTCTTACAGCCACGGTAAGAAAACTGTATTGTGCTCTGAAGTCAAGTTCATTATTTTTTTCAAGAAATGTCCAGGAGTCCCTGCAAATCTGTGCCTCAGTTTGTACATATTTTTTCAGCACTGAATCCACCACTTTTGCATATGCAGATGTAGCTGAATTTCTACCATCTACAATGGGCTTTAGTAGTGGATTTTGAAGGTCCTTATGAATTTTAGGGACTCCGAACATGACTGGTGCCAAAGGTATCAGTATCTGCATGTAGTTGTATAAATTTATGTCTATTTCTCCTTTAATGTACAAGTCATTAATATAAATTCTTATACATTGATTAGCTGTATTGTATTCACTTAATGAAACTAGTTGGTAAGAATCAACATTCAAAATAGATTAAATCTTGTTATCATAATTGCCTTATTCTTTGGGATTTTACATTCAGATTAGTTGATAATGAGGTCTTTCCTCACTAAGTGTGTCTTATTCACATTTTTTGTGATTACATAAACAGCCCCTTTGGCCATTACTCATAGTGCATGTGATGGGGTTCCTACTGAATCATAGCCACCAAGTTTTATCTTAACTGCTGCTCTACACTACAGCATGTGACCGTTTTATATAAATGTGCACCTCTCACTACTTACTCCTGAGAGAAATTCTCTAAATAAGAACTACAGTGCAACACTTTAGCTTGGTCTACCAGCTATGTGAAAAAGAAACTCTACACAGGGATGGTGCAATCTGTTTCTCTACTCCAAAGCTGCTCACCATTGTATTCCAACAGGGATTCACGAGGGGCCCCTGATTCTTTTGTCTATTTATAAATTCCTTTACAGTTGAACAGTGTTACACTCAGACCATCATAAATGCTGATGGTCTTTGCTTAATTCAGGTCTGGCCAAACAGCAGCACACAGTAACACAATCAGGCAGTATTTGTTGAAATCCTTGCCAAGTTTCATTGAGTTCCTTTTAGTAAAATATTGCAGATTATTTTTCTCATAACGATGGAAGGAGGTTCTACTTTAAGTATCCAGAACGTTAACTTGCCTCCTTTTTTTATCTTTTTCAGCACATACAGACCTTGTCTGGAGCAGAAGCTTGTCTCACTTAAAATCTTCTTACAGTGCTCCATAAGATAGGTATACAGTATCCATCCAGCAGCAGTGAGAGTAGCACGGTATGCTGGAGGCCTTGGGGCTGAATTCCCAAATGACAGCTAATATTAGCCCTTCACTTTTATGATTCTAACAAAATCTTAACAGAGGGCTTTCTCTGTATTTGTGTGGGTGTTTGTAATTTTACCTTAATTACTATAATGGGGATTTCCTAGCTGAAAGGATAAAGCAGTCAAGGGAAAACTCAATACCCATCTGTCCAAGGGGTCTTGTTGGTCCAGCGGCTGTGATATTGGCATGGCGTGATGGAGATTTTGGGTCTGAGTCTCAAATAAGAGCTATTATCATCCTTTCACTTCTACATTTCACTCCTCTCAGTGAGTCTTGTTGAGTATTCTTTCCTGTTCTCACTTGGTCTTCATTTACTACTACCTAATCCCAGTCCTAAACTCGAAGTAACACTATGCTATTTCATTCTGTTCTCGTCTACTAAAAGCACAATTACACTACCTTAGCTAGGATAACCTGGTTAGCCATCTCACCACCGAGTGTTCTCATCTCATCACATCATTTGATAACATTTGTTGATAAACCTTATCTGCTAGCCTCCCCATGCCAATATATTTTCTGTTTCATAACCCACCAGTACATTTTATTTTTTCTGTCAGAAAGATATTTTCAGTCTTCTGTTTCTATTTACTGTTCGTTGGTTGAGTAGGGTGCTCTGGTCCAGATGGATCCGTTTCAGGCACAACCTGGGCTAGTTTGGCTCAGACAAAATATAACAAACATTGTAAACTTTAAAAAAAAAAGTACATAAATCCAAAAAACACCATAGAACTATGTAACACATAATATACAAGATATTAGTGCATCTAAATCATTGCTATGTGAAGTAATGAAAACCATATTACTAGGAGTACATGTGAAATGTTTAATTTTACATGGATTTCAAACTTTGTCCAACTACTGTGTTAACTGTCATGACACAAGACCTTATTCTGAGCCTGTATATATTTACATATTTACAGTGAACCATATACGCATTTACAAAGATATTTTTATCATGGGTGCACATGTGTAAGAGCAGCATTCTGTTATGTCTGTTTTTAGCTTGGTTTGTCATAGCAACTACATCTATTTTCTTCTAACAGACAGTTTTTTTTTTTAAAAGTAACACTGAAATGGCCTCTGTCTACAATGCATCTTCCATATGCAGTACCAGACACCTGAGTGACATTGCTCAGCAGCAGAGCTGAAGACTTGTTTGAAGAAACTAACATGATGCAGTCCCTTCAGGGATACATCATTAAAACACTCGCCAAACACATCTGTAGGACATTTGCTCTCTACTCCATATCTGATGTACAATAACTGTGACTACTAAATTTGATTGGCACATTAATGTGCCAGTTCACATAATATTAAACATCAAATATCAAAATTAAGCTGATGGAAAGGAAAATAATTTAAATAAAAATGCTGTTCTTTACAGTAGGGCAACCTTTTTTTCATCCTCTGACCCTCCTACTATTTTGACTCTAAGGTGCTTCAGTGTGTTTTTCACTGTAGCAAATTTGTCTGCACACCCTAAGGTACAGTGACTTCAGAATTAGAATATAAAAATAATGTTCAGTGTGACTGAAGCTCTTCCCACATGGGGATACAGAGGGACTCATCCCTCTACTAAACTTTTATTTTGTCTTTTTCTTGCTTTCATTACGCTCTGTATGTGATAGGAGCTGTTAAACATTAAGTGATACGGCACATAATGTGCCAAGCATCTCTAGTAGAGTCCCAATAATATATGCTGCTTGGTTTTGTGTGTCTTTATTTACTTATGTTGTTGTACTTCAGGTGTTATTTGCCTTATATTTCTTTGTATGTAAGGGAAGGGTAGCATGGTGGGCTCTTCAGGAGAAGCACTGATGGGACATATGAACCCTCAAGCCCAGATTTTGCCTTTTTGAATACTGTATTACTTACCATTAAGGAAGAAATCTATACAGTGTTAAATAAACCTTAAGATGCTATTGCATGCAGCATCACCTTGATCAAGGTGCCAGATATCTCCAGTGTCCCTTTTTTAGTGATTGCAAGATAGGAAATGATGCATGCGTCTGTCCACTCATGGCATACACCATGTCCTTTCATTTATTCACACAGATATTGACAACGGCATGCTCAGATGATCACTAACATGCAGACACACATCCTTGCCTCGTGCTGCTTACTCTATATCCTACAAGTCTAGCTGGCCTTAAAATAATCAAGCTCTTTTCTCAGACTGACTGGTGTTGAAAATGGAAATTCAAGCCCTGCACAATATGAACTAGTACTAGGCATCACAAAAACGTATACAAGTCTAAGCACCTTCTTCCATTACTGCAGCTTAAAAGTAATTTTATAGTTAGAACCACAGCTTCAGCAAACAATTTTTTATAATCCTGTTTTCACATTTTAATCTTCTCTTGCATGCCAGCTGTTACTGCAGGAAGTATACTTTGTAAAGAATATGTATACCGCATATTTCTCTTCATAATATCAAGTGCAAAATATTGTGTTCTATTAGAAAGTCCCATTAATTAACTAACAGATCACTGTAGCCTGGATCATACTTTTCCACCACATTCAAAAATATAAAGCAGTGCCACGATGCACCCATGGAGATGGAGACAATGGATATAAAACTGATAAAGGACTGAATTTCAGAAAACAAGCTGCGGTGGTGCAGCGGTAGCATTGTTGCCCCACAGCAAGAGGTTCTCCCGTTCGATTCTTGGCTGGAGTGCCTTCTGTGTGGAGTCTGCATGACCTCCCCGTGGTCGAGTGGCATTCGAAAGACATGCGTAGAATGGGCATGCTTTCGTTGAAGGTTGGGCGTCGAGCTGGCACTTCAACACCCGTAAACAAAATCTACTGCCAATCATTAGCGGACCGGAGTTTCGCTGTGGTGACCCCTAACCAGGAAAAGCCGAAAGAAGAAGAAGAAGAATAAACTCTTAGGCTGAAAATAATTCACAGGCACAAGGTAAACCACAACACAGAAAATATATGTTCCAATTATTTAGCATAGGTTGAAAGCTGTGAAGTAATATAGTTGAAATATTTGAAATATGAAAATTAAAGGAGAGAGTTTATTTATATACAGAAAATTATGGAATATGCATGCAAGACTAACAGCAAAGGACGAAAGGAAGCATTCAAAAGCATTATTTTAGCGGATGAAAATGAATGTGGTATACAGGCTTACCTGGAGAAGTTCTAGAGGCTTAAACTGCTGGTGTTTCAATGCAGGGGGTTAGACTCCTTGGCAATTATACCACTGAAGGTTATACACAGTGCACAGAAGTAATACTCCAACTAGTTTGAACAGATGCTCTCATTTTCAGGCAAGGTTTAGTCACTGTCATCTCACTCAATGCTATCTTCAGATCATTATGTTGCTAGGAAATGACATTCTCCAGACTCATCATAGAGCTTAGAGGTTTTCATCATTCTTTCATTTTCTTTTCTTTCAGACAGCGAGCATGTGGATTTCATTTAAGCCATTATCATGTTCTGACAGTAGTCACAGAGCTGTAAAGAGTTAAGTTTTAACTGATTAGTGAAAGACAATAAAGATAAGTTTTAGAGTCATCCACCCCAGTGTCAGGTATCATCTTTTAATGGCAAATACATTTATCACACCCCTTCTGTTGTCTTAGCAGAACTGCATTGTATACTATGTTTACAGTGGAGAATAGTCTAATACTAACACATTGCATGTATGAGTACTAACATACAGGTCAGTGCAGTTAGCTCCAGCAACTGTCGAGCACCCCATTCCTCAACATGTCAAGTAATTTCTCTCTCTCTCTGTCTGTATATAATTACATGAACAAGCACACACAGACACACACATTTTATGTGGGCCCCTTTTATAACATCGAACTACCATAATATTGAATGGGACAACACTGCAGTATAGAACACTGAACCGATGTTTCACTATAATTCCAGTATTTCCTGGGATTGGGTGCTTGACCTTTCCCCAATATGGGGCGATCTCAGAGTTGCTATATATAATATACGGGGGGTGTTTAAAGTTCTTTGCTGTAATGTTCTGTCATTTGATACATAGTTCTCAACATTCCATCTCCAAAATGAGGAACACTAGCTCTCGTAATGTGGAACAAATGGGCAAAATGTGGAACACATACTAATGGCTTACTAACAACTTCAACTAGGAAGGTCATAGGATGGTTAAAATATACCGGTTTTACTTATAAAGACAATCTTTTAATGAATTGATATGATTAATTTCTATTTACCATGGATTTCACTTAAAAAAATGCATAACACTGAATGTGTGACAGAGTCTTTTAATGTGAAACTTCGAGGAACATGAACTTTTTAAGACCCCAAATGACCCCTCCTTGTAATGAGGTACACTTGAGAGGTATGATTTCATATTATGGCAGTTCCATGTTATAACAGAGACCTACATACATTAAATATATATATATATATATATATATATATATATATATATATATATATATATATATATATAGATAGCTAGATAGATAGATATAGATATATATAAAGACAGTTATCTGTCACACACACATACACACACACATATATTCATATATATATATATATATATATATATATATATATATACACACACACATATATATATATATATATATATATATATATATATATATATATATATATATATATATATAGACACATACACACGTGTCCAGATTTATTTGCTTATTCGCATTCCTAGAGTCTAGTCACCACTGTTCTCAGCAGTAACATTTTCTCTGCACTAAAATGGCAACACTGCAGTCTGCTATGCATCTGTTTTTCTACAGGAAATGGATTTCTAAGTGATTAAGTGATTTAGAATTAGTGCAGTTATAATGTAGTAAAGAATGATGTCCCTCCACTAGAAGTGTCACATGTGGTACATCGCTAATAAACCTCAGAAAAAAGTAACTGAACACAAATTTAAGCAGTGATACAATTTGTATTTTTAAAGAACAGTGTGCCCTCCTAAATTGATCTAATCCATCATTTACCTTTCTTCATAAATTAGTGCCATGTGCTTTCTTAGTTTGATTAGTTGCCTACACATGACTCAGCATCCTTTTAAAACATGCTGAATTGGCAACTAGGTTTGTTTAACCATTGCACACAGACCTATTTGCAGATATCACAGACCATCCAAAGTTTTCAAATTATCATATGTAAGTCACTTGCCATAATCTCTTGGTTGCTGTTCATATTGAGAGTCTCTTCCAGATCTGGTGCCTTTATAAATATTTCAGTGTTTGCTGCCACATAATTGAAGAATTGAAGGACATGTGAAATAAATCAGGCTGCCTATCACGGAATACTGCAGTGCTGACACAGAAATGTGTTTGAATCCCAGTTCTTTCATTTACATTATGTATAACCCTGAACAATTCACTGAACTTATTGGGAAGCACCAGACAATAAACATTGAATGAGTGTGCCATTGACAAAATTAAAACATAGCATTCATCTTCTGTCCCATATCCTCCCTTTTTTAGCTTCCAGCATTTTTCATCATTTATTTATATAAAGTACCACTCACAATAGCTGGAGTTTATAGAATTAGTTTTCAGTCTTTGCAGAGACTACAGCCCTTAGTATACTGTTTCCCCACCTTAAATGCCATATTTAACACAAATTGCTAACATTACCAAATGTGCATGTATTCTTAGATTTCATAATATATACTTTCCAGAGATAATCATCTTTAAAATCTTTTGCTGGGTTTACTATATACTTTGAATAGACTGCCACCTCTACCAGCTATGTTTTATTCCTCTAATTTTCTTATCATGTTTTAAACTACCACTGTTAACTAATCATCCAGGCTGCCCACTGTCCTCAAACTGTGCGATTTTCTGTAGCTTTATTATACGTTAGCTTGGGATACCATCTATGCTGTTCTTTGTTTTCCTGTCATGAACCCCTGGTACTTCACCACCCACAGTATCCGGTCTTTGCCTAAATTATACTTATTCAGTACACTGCCATTTCATGTTTTTAGTAAATCCTGTGACTAAAAACTTAAAATGCAGTAATGGAAATGTTCATATAAATGTACAAAGAAAACTTTAAAGAGAATTACTGCTATGCCATCTGTATCGACTGGATGTTAAAAATGCAGCCTGTCACTTAGAACTGGGCAGTGTGGGCTTGTGAATTAAGTCTGCATTTTCAAAAGAATGCACATGCATGTAAGAAAGTACTAAAAATACATTTTGTGATTATTTAGTCCTTGACAAAATACTTTCCTACTGAGCTAGTTAAATGTTGTGGTGCTTCTTACAGTTGAAAAATATTAAGATGGCATTGTGTCTTTCACGGTGAACATAAGTAATCATTGCTTATGCAAAAGAAAGAGGAAATGATGAAACCACATACCACAGCATTTCACAAAGATTTACAAAATGATCTAGTTTTTGCACAGGAAGTTACTTTTGTAAATTAATTGTAAAAGTAATGTTTTCCAACATCTATAAAAACGTTTTATGTTGATCAATCAATAACCAAACTGTTAAGGTTTAGAATAAAATATTTAGAAAAGCATCGTGTGCTCATGTTCTTATTTCATAGTGAAAACTGCATATAGTTCTGGCATCTGCCAGATAAGAATTCTGTTAGTCCAGCAGTGCAAAAAAGTGTGACAATTGGACACAATCCGTAATGCATCTGCAGCTGAGTAATGAAATGAAATGAGAAACATACAGCAAGACAATCAGGGTCCCTCTAGCCTTCAGTTTTTTCTTTTTCTAGGCTTCACTATTAAAAGTGTGGACTCAGAAGGGACCACTATAACTGTGACGATTGTTGCTGAGCTCCAAAACTAATGTTGACTCACAGCGAACACTGAGACATCATGAATAACTAGTTAGGGTCTTTAACAAGCTGTATTTACCAGCAAGACAACAAAGCACAGTAATCCCCCACTCAGCATAACTTTGCCATGTCAGACAGATAATATGCTGTCATTACTTGGAAGGGGACTAGCAGAGGAGCTCAGAATATGGCTGGGTAAGATATCTTTCACTTAAATAAATGAAATAAGAAGCGCATTAACAGCTGTAGTGGTACAGGGAACCTACAGCAAGATTCCTTTTCACCGCTGCATGTGTTTGTGTACTCCTGAAATCTCTCCGCACGTTGCAGAACAGGCATTCCAGAAAGGTTATGTGGCCAGTGCCAACAACTTATTCTAAGTAGCTAGCTGTTACCACTGATTACTAATACACTTTTGAATTAGCAATGGCTACTTCTTCTTATATTTAGCTACAACATGCCTTTCAATTAACTGGTCAATGTGACATTGCACTGTGACTCCCACCCTGTGTCCCTGGTATCATGCCTTTACATAATATCAGCTGCTTGGTCTCTACTGCAGTTTGTATTTCCTAAGTTTTAAATATTATATTGCCAACATATTTCATAAATGGCTTACAATCACTTTTCTAGCCCACCCAAACTTGGGCAAACATAATAGCTTGAGGTGGCACTTGCTTGTGTTTTGCTGCTCACTTCATAAATGACAAGGATAAGGTTCTCATGTGGTGATGTTGATGTATCCCAAGTTGGTGCACCTTAAAGAAATAGCAAGACTGGTGCTAAATTGCATGTCATCAATTTCTCTTTGCTGAGGTAGAGCATGCCCTTCAACTGAGAATAATAATGTAAAGGGGTGTGTGGAGATAAAGTCAGAGTTACACATATGCAGGTACAGAAAGGCTTACCTCCTTGCAAAGAGCATTCAGTTTATATGTCATTTGCTTATAAAATGGTGCACTTGACAACCTTTGTTATTACAATGTCTGTACATGAAATCTTTTAAAAGATTTTGTAGCCAAATTATTGTGATTTAAGCTTTACTGTATTAAGAAGATGTTGTGGATCTCTTATAAACTACTAGTCTTAATGTACTTTTCTTCCATACATTTAATTCATATCAGTTTTCTCATGAAGGGCATGACAACTAGACTTATAGGAAATAACACAGCTATATTACAAAATGTCAGTTATATAATTAGACAGCTGTATATATGCAGATACCCTCTCCATTGTGCATCAGATGTGTGGTTGTGGGCATTTTAGTTGATGTGTTGGCAGATTTGCACTTTACAGACAGAATCTTGCATATCCCAATGTACTGTCAGTGCACCACATAGAGGCAGATATAGTATACTGAGCAGTAGCCCAGTATGTCATTTTTACCAGTGGTGCTCCCCTCCAAATGTCTATGTCAGCACTCACCACAACTTGGGGTGCAGTGTTAAGGCTGCGTGTAGATTACTATACTTTGTGTGCCTTGCAAGAGAATGGTGGAAACAGCAACTACAGTATGGAGGTAGCACATTATAACCAGAGCACGCAGCATTGCATCCTCTGGGTTATCGGGTAAGGCAGCACTAGCACCACCAAAAAAAACAGACGCATGCTGCATAACGGCATATGGTGTCACAGCCTGTATGTTCAGCTGACATCATAAGGTAGGGATGGGACCTCACTGTTGTCCTTACATGTAAATAGCATACTTGTCACTATCATAATCTGCCTATACAAGATTGGACAGTGAAGCGGAAGGACAATGCCTACATATAAAGATATCAGTGCCACATATATTGAATGTGTATGTGTGTTTGTGTGTATGTATATCCACAGACATTTATTAGTTGTTTTTGCTTCCCATTTTACCTCTTTATCTGCCACTGTGTCTGAATACATTCATTCTATAAGCCTTTCACTGTGCCAATAATTTTCTATTAATCATAACATTTCCCCTTTCAGATTTCTAACCACCTTCATGCTTTTGTTGACATATTATGTGTTTTCTTCCTTTATCGCATGTTCAGAACCATAATAGCAAGCCAACAAGAGACCGGTAACTTGAGACTTGTGGAAATAAAAAAAAAAACTTGTCAAAATAGACAATAAATGAAAAAGGACTCCTTTATTCAGAATTGAGGAAGGCCCAGGGGAGGGTCCCTCTGAAAATGGTTTGGATTGGGTCCATGCAAATTGTGTATTTTATTTCTGATTTGAAGTGGTAGGATGGATTATTTGTGCTTTACTGCAACTGATTTTAAATAAAGGATGTCTCATTTCATTTACTGTGTATTGTGGCATTATTTTTAATCCTGCAAATCTTAGGGTGTTGGTTTTCTGTTTTGATTCCAATTACATAAGTGATATGGGAGGTGCCATGTGAACTTGCTTCAGTGAATATTGTGTGTTCCCCCAAAAATGTGTTACTTCTTCTTCCCTTTCAGACAATAATATTGTCTTCTCAAGAATTTTACTTTTTTCCTGTTTAATTCATAAATGTCTCTTTCCTTGTCCAGTCTTAAATTGTTGTAGTGACTTTTCAGACTCACATACTAAGTGCACAATTTTCAATTTTTTTTGCATTATACCATTTTTTTCCATAAATATTATATTCGTTTTTTAATGTTGTCAATATTCTTCTCGTGTTTTGTATACAAAAATAACATGGCAATGCTCTCTCCTTAAGTATCTGATTATTTTCATTTCTGCATACTTGTCACACTGTTCTACTAATCCTCTAAAGTCTTTCATCACTTTATTTTAATGCAATAATCTAGCTCATGTAGTGAGATGATCCATGAATCCTGCTACTTTTTCTCTTTCCATTTCCTTCATTTCTCTGAGAAAATAAAATAAATGTTTCTGTTTTTTAATTATTTTTCCTCTCACATAAGTTAACATTCTATTTCTTCATAATACCAAATTCCCATGTCTCACTACTTATTTTGTCACATTACAATTAATGTGTCCTTTCATAACTATATTCATTTTTATAGCTGCAAAAGATTTAAAGCAAACAACTATATTCTTTGCCATATTTTTAGGTGCATAAATAACCAAAAGTCTTATAAGACTTATGGTCTTATGTCTTATACATTCAAACTTACAACTATTTCATCATGACTACAACTATCCTCCAATCACAACTAAAATTACCTACCTCCTTCTTACTACTATTCCTTCTCACTACTACCTATTTCCTAACCTCCTACGAACACACCATAACTATTTCTCTCTCACTTCCCACAAAACATACCAGTACACCTGCAACATCTCCTCCTTTATCCTTCTTTCATACCTCCCCACAATCCATCTACCTATTTGCCAAATACCACAGGCTATTACACAACAAACTACTAAAAACTAAAACAAAGAAAATAATCGATACCTTCCTAAAACATAAACTAAGAAACTATTTTACTCTACTCCATCTACTACTAGATGGTGACATACACCCCAACCCAGGCCCACAAACTACTACTACCAAAACACACAAAGATCATATCAAACCTCTCTCTTTCATCTACTACATCATCTAATGTATTATCCTTGGCCCATCTCAACATACGTAGCATCAGTAACAAACTTAGTCAACTCCATGCCCTATTAGAAGTACACAATTTTGATGTTCTATGCTTATCAGAAACTTGGCTAAAACCTTCAATTAAAGACATTGAAATTACCCCACCTGGTTATAACATTGTTAGACTTGATCGCACCTCCAGGAAGGAGGTGGAGTAGCTATTCTATATAAAACCAACCTGAAGCTTACTCTACTTGACCTTACCCTTACCCAAAACAATAATGCTGAAATAATCTGCTCTAAAACTCAAATTAACACTACTAAAGCAATAAACATTATCTGTGCATACCTCCCCCCTGGAAATAACATCCCTACTTTAGAACAGCTTCTTGAACAACTCTCTAATAACTTCCCTCAGGAAACACTATTCCTTGGGGACTTTAACATTGATTGGAAATCCTGTAACAATGCTAACCCTACCTCCCATATAAACCTTTATGGTTTCAAACAACTAATTGATAGTCCCACTAGAATAAATAAAAGAGCAAAAAGAAACCACCTTAGACTGGATTCTTACAAACTCCCCCTTCAAACCTACCAAACTGGCATCCTTCCTGATGACCTTAGTGATCACTCCTCACCTATGTCATTAGAGCTAAAACTAACCTAAGCTTACCTACCTCTCATAGAACACTATATTCAAAAAGAAATTTAATCCTGAACAGTTTCAAACAGAACTTTCACAATACAACTGGACCCCTCTAAAACACCTCTCACTTAACAATGCTGTTGAACATTTCAATTCAGCATTCCTTGCAATCTTAAACCAACATGCCCCAAGTCGTACCATTAGAACAAAGACCAAAACAGCACCCTGGCTAACCTCTAATACTAAACAAAAATTATACTCAGAAATAAATTCTGGAAAAATGGCGTTCCTCTAGAAACCCAACAGATCATCAAACCTTCAGAGAGCTCAGAAACAAGACCAAAAAGCCATCCTTTCAGATAAAAAGAATTATTACTTTGAACTCCAGCAATCCACCAAAAAGAACCAAAGAAGTTCTGGTCCACTATCAATAATCTACTTACCCCAGGCAAAGTAGTAACACCCAACCCACAGAATTTAGACCCTGATAATCCCCTTTAATAGCCAACAACTTCAATACCTTCTTTACTACTTCCATACAAAGTCTAGCTAATCACTTATCTCCTGATGCTTCTCAACTGCTTTTAAATAACATCAACAACTCCCTTCTTCCCTTCAACTTCAACCCATACCCACCTCCTACATACAATCTCTTTACAAAAACTTAAACCCACTACCCCTCAGCAGATAAGCTTCCTGCTGAATTCCTTCAAGTAGCAGCTAAAGCTATTGCCTACCCTGTTTCTATCCTAATAAACAGATCCATAAAGAAAGTACTTTCCCAGCAATCTGGAAAATATCACACATCATACCCTTACACAAAGGAGGCAAATCCACTGACCTTTCAAACTTTCGCCCTATAGCACTATTATCTCCACTAGCTAAAATCATGGAAAAATGTATACATAAACAACTACTTAACCATCTCCTTCATAACAACCTACTAGCTAATACTCAACATGGATTTAGACCTGCACATAGTACTACCACTGCACTACTTTCTTTTACCAACACCATCAACTGTAACCGTAACAACAATAAACTAACCTCTTCTCTTTTCCTAGACCTGTCTAAAGCCTTCGATATGGTCAACCATACACTTCTTTTTACACATATTAAAATCCCTTGCCCTGGATTTCTCTTCCCTAACCTGGTTTTCATCCTATCTTGAAAATCGACAACAAGCAGTGCTATGGAAAAACTCTCTATCTGCTCTACTACCTGTCTCTTTAGGAGTACCTCAAGGATCTATACTAGGCCCACTCTTATTCTCTATCTTTATTAACGATCTCCAATCTTCTATCCAAAACACTACCTGTATACAATATGCAGATGACTCTACCATCATTTGCACAGCTTCCACTCAAACTGAACTCCATTCACTGACACAATC
Source organism: Protopterus annectens (assembly GCF_019279795.1). Taxonomy (NCBI): domain Eukaryota; kingdom Metazoa; phylum Chordata; order Ceratodontiformes; family Protopteridae; genus Protopterus; species Protopterus annectens. Next base: position 616,999,768 of record NC_056744.1, read on the forward strand.
TACCTTTTCTACCATTGAACAGTGGTTCTCAAAAAGATGTCTTCTCCTCAACCCCAAGAAAACAAAACTATTACTATTCTCACCTACCCACAAATCTTCTCAACTAAACTTCACTATTACTGCAAGTGACCATTCCGTCATCTCCCCCGACTCTTCTACCAAACTGCTTGGTGTTACTATTGATAATAATCTTAGCTATGATTTTCATATCAATAACACTATAAAAGCAGTTAATAAAAAGATTGGTTCACTGTATAGAATTAAACCCTTCCTTACACCAGAAGCACGAACCACCTTAGCACAATCACATCTTATCTCAACCCTACTATATGCCTCCTCTATTTACACCAATCTCTCTAAAAGCAATCTTAGGAAACTGACTACATCCTACCATAATATAGCTCGTTTGCCACAGCATCCCAGTATAGAACCCACCATTGTCTAAACTTAAAACACTTACACTGGTTGGAACTTCCTAACAAACTTATCTATCAACAACTCTTAATAACACATAACATTCTATATCAACCAGCAAAGACACCTGCTCTTAGTAACCTCTTGACCCCTATAATAACTTGAAACAACTGCGTTCCATGAAAGCTACAAGTCAAAACAACTAGAATTATAAATTCTGAAGGTAACTGCCTTTTCTCTAACTCAGTAGGCAAATTATGGAATAACCTCCCCTCACACATTACCTCTCTAGGCTCCTTTCATCTTTTTAAAAACAACTTCTTTTACATCTGAACAACTTCTGGCTCTGCTCTTGTACCAACCCAGACTAATCTACTATCTTTATTCTACTATCATATTTCCTCATTTCAAAACTGCAACCTTTCTCAATGATCACTAATAACTCAATGAATGACTGAAAAAAAAAAAAAAAAAAAAAAAAAAAATAGCACTATATGTTTTTTATTACTTGATCTAGACTAATATGTATGCATTAGTGCTCTCTGTCTGTGTCACAGGCATTTATTGTAAATGTTTCTTTTCTATAACCTTGCTTTAATCTGAGGAGCTTTTCTCCCCGGGCCTCCACTGAAAATGGAAATTATCCAGCTGGACTAGCCCGGTCAACAAATGTAAAATAAAATAAAAATAAAAAATAAGCTTTTTTCTGACATCTAATATTAACAATCTTCTTACTTTTTCCAGTATTGCATGTAAAACTTCAGTTTATTTATTTTTCATTAAATTGCTATTTCTGTACATTCTTTATACCCAAATGACCTGTTTATATCATTCTCTCACAATTTTTGGAAGGGTTCTTTCTGCTTTACAGTAAATATGTGACATGTACAAGACAAGTATACCAGTACAACACAACTATTCTTCTTAAATCTCCTTTAACATTATACAAGTTTAGTGTTTGTATGTTAATAGGATGGCCATGGTGGTGCAGCAGTTAGCGTTGTCGCCTCACAGCAACAGGTTCTCTGGTTCGATCTTCAGTTGGGCTGCCTTCGGTGCGGAGTCTGCATGTCCTCCCTGTGGTCATGTGGGTTTCCTCCGGGTGCTCCAGTTTCCTCCCACATCCCAAAGACATGCTGTAGGTGGATTGGACACTCTAAACTGGCCCTAGGCGTGAGCATATGTGTGTGTGTGTGTGTGCCTTCTGTGGAAGGTTAGGCACTGGGCTAGCAACTCAACACCATAAAAAACTCCACTGACAATCATGAGAAGATTGGTGATCTGCTGTAGTGACCCCTAACCAGAAAAAAAGGCGAATGAAGAAGAAGTGTTTATATGTTAATATCATCCTATTCCTTTCAATGTATTTTTATGTTGTTTCACATTTACTGCTTTCAGTGTTTGTTCTCTTTTCCATATATATTCTTAACAGAAACATTTTATCCTTCTTTCCTTACGTATTCACTCCTACCCCCCCCCCCCCAAACACACACACATCAAGGACAGTATAAATATTTTTTCTTCAGGCTTCTTCACAACAGTTTCCATAGTTTCATTTGGATTTTCAAATTAATTTTCACTTTCTTTTTCAGAAGTCTTGCTTTCCATACATTAAGTCTCACTTTTAAACATATGCTATCTGCTTTATTTTGCCTCTGTTTATTCTCTCTGCATATTATTTTGTTTGTTTACTACATTTTTCTCTATTTATTCACTTAATTTCTTGTAAAAATCCAAAATGACTTTCTGTATTATATTTTAATCAAAACAATTCATATGGTGTAATTGTTTGCCTACTTCTCCCAATGTATAAAAACATTTTTAGTACATCCATTTACTAAATATTCAAAAGCTCAACAGTAATAGCATGATCTGGGTACCCCGGTATCTTAATGCAGTGCTTTGTCCTTTTTAAAGAAGACTATTTTGTAAAAGTATTATTTTCCCATCAATACATTTCAATAAAAACCCATACCCATCAAGCCCCAGCCTACGCTCGCTGCTCGTCCATGACTGACTTTATATAATATATCTCATGACATTTTGACTTTAAAATGTATTTTAAGTACAGCAACTAGAAACTATACAATCAGATTTTTATTACTTTGAAAGTTTTTTTTTTTGTTTTTTTTTTTTTTTAAGAATAAGCACATGCTCATGCCAAGGAAATAAAGTCCTTCTTCTCTCATTAAGCATTGAATTACATCTGCTCATCACCTTTTTTTATTTATTATTATTTCTACTGGTCACCAAAACTGAATTTGGCCCTGCTTTTGGCCCTCAGCCACACTCAGTAACAGTTCCTACTGCAGCTTTCTTTGCCTTTTCATTGGAACCATTTGTACTAACAATTGCTGCATCTCTGTCCTGGCCATTAAATTTATGTCTACACCTTAACACTCAGTTTTGCTGCATCTCTGCCCTGGCCATTAAATTTATGTCCACACTTTAACACTCAGTACCTTTGCCTTTATACCTCTTTTACTTCTTCTAGCAAAATTTCTGTAAACATTTTATTTGCCAAAGCATTATCCATTTTGCTAGTTAGCATAGAAAGCACTTATTCTCTGGGCAAAATATCTAGAGCATATCACTCTAAGAAATCTCACTGCAGTCCTTTGGTACACTCTCCATCTTTATTTTCACTAGTCATCCAAGCCTTCATCAATAATTTCAGGCACAAGATGTTCATGCTTTCAGTAAGATATCAAATTTCCACTAGTTTCACCTCCATCTCTCAGCAGTCTTTACCCCAGAAATATAGAGGCTTTGAAAAGTCTTATAAATTTTGCCAATAATTGGCAACTACTAGTTTGAAAATCAGTGTCCTCTGAGAACAGGCCTTATTCTTGGCTGGACTAACTCAGTCAACAGGTATAAAATAAAACTGAATGTGACTGTGAAGATTGGGTGAAGATAGATGAAGGCTGCCAGCCCAGCCAGATAGACGTTTGGAGATAATTCTGTCATCTGTAAATAGTAATGTAAACCACAGGCTTGTTGTCTTAAATGGTAAAAATAGTGCTACATGTGGAACTGGAAAAAAATGTAACAACAATGCACTCTACTGACCAAGTAAAGCGTGTTGTGGCCCTTTGATGCTAAAGCTCGGAGCCAGTAAGTCTAGAGTGAGGCATTCTGCCTATTGTTTTAAGGCCAGAGTTAATGACCAGAATTTGCATGCATAAATGTCCTTTATTGCTCTGGTTTCTGCCAAGAGGTGAAAAATGTAAATGTAGTTTCTGTTAGCCTGGGAACCCAGGGAAGTGTGAAGAATGATGTAATGTGAACCAGGAATGTAATTTTAAAAACAGAGAGAATCAGAGAGCATTAAGCATTTTGTCTTGACCATCCAACTCACCAGCACTGTCTTGCTCTACATGTAAGCTTATCTTAGACTTGGGTTTTTCTCTTAGAAATAGCTAGAAACTAGAAAGATTAGACCAAGAGTTTTTCTGTGATGTCAGAACTGTACTACTGAATTATTTTAAGTATTTCTCTGTGATCTCTGAACTCTTGACTAGCACTGTGTAGTAAAAGTATTGCCTTGTGTTTTGACTATTTGTTATTAAATATTTTTAAACCTTTCCAACTGTGGCTGTTTTTGTAGAGATAATTTAAGCCATTTAGATTACTTGCATGCCTTTGGTAAAATTGTACAAAGCCACTCCAATAGCTTTAGCTCTGGGCTATACTACCAATTGGATAATAATATTGCACAGTAATAACTGGACACCCTTTTAAGGGCCTTTGAGTAGCTGATAAATACTAGTGGGTAGTGGCAACTGGTACTACCATATAGTCTGGGAAAAAGGGGCACAGCTGGAGAACCTGTGCCAGCCTTCCCCAGGAGTGTCTGTGTGGTTGTATACACTCTTCTCAAAGTGTGTGTGTGTGTGTGTGTGTGTGTGTGTGTGTGTGTGTGTGTGTGTGTGTGTGTGTGTGTGTGTGTGTGTGTGTGAGCTATGTGGGCAGGGACATAAAGCATTGGTTGAACAGAGTGAGTGCTGAAGGTTTTAGTTTGCCCACTAGGCTGAGATCTGGACCCTATAGCTGTGCCAGTGGGGAGTCTCATTGGGGACCTGTAGAGCAAGGGAGCAACCAGCCCCGGACTGACTGTGATCTCTGTGTGCTCTTAAGGGAAATTGCACTTTACTGCATGTATTTGTTATCCTTTCCTCCTATATGAGATGCCCCTCACTGGTGTTAGTGGTGAGGATTGAGGCTCTTTGATTGCTGGGCCAGGGCATGGGCATCACAGTGACTTTCCAACAAGAGACACAATGTGAGGCACAGGTCCACAGAAGTGGTCTGAGTACTGCAGGAGCTTGTCAGAGGTGTTTAAATGAAAAAATGGATATTAAAACAGTTAAGGAATAATTAAGGAGATATAAAAGTTGGTGCTTTTAATAAGTATAAAATCATACACCATCAATGTAGAAATTCATCACAGAAGTGTAAAGTGTAAAAGGCAAAATGCGGACTATCGGAACAAAAATTGCATTGAGTCAAAACGCAGTAATAAAGCCATTAGCTATATGAGGTTAGGAAAACAAAAATCCATGGCTAATACTGAGGCCATTTTCCATATAGTGCTGCATTGCAGGTATCGTGTGTAAACTATAAAGCCATCCATTTTATTTTCAGATATGCAACGTGTCAGCTCGGAATATTGGTAGTTATTTTAGATGTTTGCTTTCCATTCCTCCTACTGTCCATTCACTTTGTAAAGTACAAAGTAATAGTATAAGTAGGAAAAGCCTCACAAACTAGACAGTAATAAACAGGTACCATCTGAAAACATTTACCAGGTAATTCTGAAATAACATTAGTACTACTCATAACACTGCTGCATATAGTACACAGTGTGTTATGGTAGTTTGGCATGTCCAACTTTTATGAACTGTACTTATGTCAACTCTGGATACAGCATATAATGCTCACACTAGTTTTATGTTGGACTATGAGTAAAGGAACACTGAATTTATTACTGTCACAGATTTAGCACTTTCGTTCGCTCAATGTCTGGACATTTTCAGATTCTGAAGAAGTCCAGACATTGAGCGGATGAAAGAGCTAAATCTGTGACAGTAATACATTCAGTGTTCCTTTACCCACAGTGGTTGTGTTTTTCATTTTAGTTGGTGCTGTTCTTTTTGTGGTTTGTGTATAGTTTTATGTTAGTGTGCTTATGAATACAGTGGCCTGAATAACACCTTCACTTTTGCTTCTTAAACTGCATATATAGCCTTTGCTCTGAAGACAATAAAAACGTTTATACCTATTATATATGCTTATAAATTGCACATTTATTGCATTTTAAATGAGCATAACTTTTTTTATTTGAGCTACAAACATGAAGAATATGTTCAGCATAGCTGAGCAGGGAGAGGTCAGATGGCCAATGGCAGTATGCATCTCTGAGCATTTCCAAGACGGAAAACTGAAGTCCTGTACAGAGAGTTCTAACACAGAACCTACTATGGGTATAGTTCATGGCACCCAAATAAAACTGCAAAGGACGCTATTGTAAGTGAAGTAGATGTCCCTAGGAAGACTACATATGTTTGGGTGTGTACATGTGTTCAAGATATGGATGTCAAGAAATATGAATCTCCGCATCCATGTTGAGAATTCATAATAACAGGTTTTATTTAAGAGACATGATCATAATGCTTTGTGCTGCATGGAACTTTGTCTGTTTCATGTCCTGCCAGATGGAGGAATCAGATATTGAAGGCAGTGTCGAATAATAATAATAATAATAATAATTATAATAATACTATAAAAAACATAGCTACTCACCACTATACAGCTTGTTTATCAATCTTTCAAAAGTACCACGGATTGTCACTTTTAGAATATAATACGACTCATTTATTTGCATGATGAATGTCTTCACAGAACTGAAATCTCTACTGTAAAATATACCATTTCTAATGAAATACTTGACATTTGTCTATACAATAGTACTGTGAAAGTGAAATAAATATATATCTGTATCTTTTAGGATTTCAGCATCCTTTAGTAATAAAGTATACCAGAAGAAATAGACCATTTGTTGAATAAGTGAAAATATTACATGTACCGTTTGATCAATGATTACTGTTTATTAAGCATTATTGTTTTAACAAATTAGTCATTTCATTCTTAAGAGTTTGCACTTCCAAATCAAACAATGGTGGAAGCAACAATTTGAACATATATGGTGTAATGTCCCACCACTGGACCGGTAATCAAAGAGCCTCAATCCTCACCACTGGCAACAGTGGGGGATGTACATTAGGAGGATGACAGGTACACACACAGTATTTCCAGATGCAGCTCTCTGCATCAAGTGCAATTTCTCTTAAGAGCACACAGAGACCACTGTCAGTCCAGGGCTGGTTTCTCCCTCTTTCTCCAGATCCCCAATAAGACTCCTCACTGGCACAGCTATAGAGTTGAGATCTCAACTGAGTGGCCAAGTCAAGACCTCCATCACTATCTCTGTCCAAACAGTGCTTCACGTCCCTGCCCAAGTAGCTCTTTGAGGTTTGATTTTCACACACCACGCCTGGGAAAGGCTGGCACAAGTTTACTAGCCATGCCACCTTTTTGGCCAGACTATGAGGTAGTTATCACTGACATCAGCCAGATCTTTACTTTAAGGCCCTTAACAAAGGGTGCCCAATCTTACTGTGTAATGTTACTATCAATACAAATGGTAGTTTGACCAAGAGCACAGCTATGGCCCAGTGTCACCAAATAAATATGCAAGTACTCTCAGAATTTAAATATCTCTAGACAGATCAGCCACAATGAAATGTTTAAATATCTTTAATAATAAATAATAAAAGAACAAGACAATACTAAATATATATTTACAGTGACATCAGAGTTCAAAATCACAGGAAATATTTAAAACAACATTGCATGACAGTCTCAAACAAATGAAGAAAATATCTAAACTAAGCTTTGCTATACTCCTGACTATATCTAAGACAATTACTATAGGCTAGTTAACTTACTTACAGAGCGAGGCAAATGTGGTGAGTGGATCTTGATGTTGTCAGGTCAAAGACGGAATACAAAATGCTGTCTCTCTCTCTCTCTCTCTCTCAGAGACTTCTTAAATTAATATGTCAAATGTTGCTGCTGGGATAGCTTGTAGAATGACATAATTTCTTGTCATCTGACTCCATCCCAGGTAGAACCCCCACTGCTAGAATCTGGCAGTATTTAGCATTTATCTGTGGAAATACATAGACAAGGGCTTTTCCTCAGAACTTTAATAGATGCTGGAAGTCATAAAATAATAAAACACTTCTAATACAATACATAAAGCTTCTCAGCACAGACATTGTGTCTCCTTGCTGCCATAAAGTAATTTAATTTGCTTTTTCTGAAATTTCCTAGACTGAGGTTAAACACCTGTATCCTAGTTTCCACTGTTAAAATATATAAATTTACACAGCTACAATAGTGCATGTACTTTTCCAGTAGGGCACAATGTAGATCCATTTTAAACACAACCCTTTTCAACCCACATGTCTGTATAAACAAAAGTTTGATATACACATAGTATACAGTTCTAATGCAGTTGTAACACAAACATCTTACACAAGTCATTTCGATATTCACCAATGACATATAATTATTTACAAAATTCCAGATAGCTGTGCTGGCAGTATCTCCTTTCGTGACATATGGTATCCATATAAACTTCATACTGACATTCAGTACCATGCAGGCCATGTGACCATAGATAAGGATCCCTAGAGTTGCAACTCTGTGCTGAGGCTTCCAGTTTCAAAACTATCATATTATGAATTGATGCTAATTAGTATGTGTTATAAAAATCCTTACATTCTTAAATCATTTGCTATTTGCATAAAATCAATCTGTTAGATAGTAACTACTCAACACAGACTTTAAAAGAAACCCTGACTAGAAGTACTCAGACTCTTCAATAACATCCTACACTTCTTTACAATCTAGTCAGTTTTCCCACCCATTTCCTATTGCAAATATACACTAAGCCTCTACTCCATCTAAAGACTATAACTTTGGGAATGTGGATGACTGTGAATGGTGAAAATAGAGCTACTGTACAACTCAGCACATCAGCGAAGGGGAAGTTTGCCCTGCATCATTTACTATGAATATCTAACCATGCTTTTGTTTCTATAGGTGCTGGGTAATTTATGATAATGTTTAGAACTAGATATTGCCTAGGCCCAGATTTAAGTAAAATTGATAGCATTTTATTCAATTTATAATTAGCAATGAACATGAGTAACGTTTAAGAAATATATCTTTTAGTATTGTTAATAGTTCTGTTATTTATATTTCTTAAAAAATCAAGTAAATGCTGTTTATAAATATTAAACTAATAAAGTGTTATTTGTGAAAAAATGTTAAGTAATATAAATATGAGTGCAGTTACTCCTGAAATGAATACCAAAATTGTGAAGGATGGATACTGACAGACTGAAGATAGGAAAAGGATGTATAGGCATGAAGAAGGAAGGATAACATAGGCCATAAGAGCGAAAGTAAAACACCACTCACAAATTTCAATTATACAATCCAAATGTTACTTTAGCACTTTTTTCCATAGTATAAAGAAGGATTTTTTGATGATGTCCATATAAAGTAAAGTTTGGATTAAATCAATGAAGTTCATGAGTGGTATTTTTGTTTTCTTGGTCTGAGTTTACACCACTGTCAAGGGGTTGTGTGTTCTTTGCCTATCTATATTAAAGATTTCGTAGGCAGGTTTGAGAAACCTATTTTTAAAATAATTAGAACTTTTATATATCACTTGGTTATGGAAATACTGCCAATTTTAATGGCTTAATAAGAGAATGTAAAATATAGTGTGGTCCAGGGTCTCTGGCACTTTCACTGGCTTAATTTAGATCTGCTAGGTTGGTGAAATTCACATGGAGATTTTGCATCCAATAAAAAGTGGGTGTGTGGTTTGGAAGCATATACCCATCATGCTTTATGCATTGGAGGATATGTTAATGATGATGATGATGATGATGATGATGATGATGATGAAGATAATGTATTAAGAAAAATGGTTAAAAGTTATCTTTGACCACTGATGGAATCATTGATGAGTAGTTGAGGTGATTATATGGTCAAAGCAGAAGATGATTTGAAGCTCTTATACATTAATAATAGAACTGATAGTAGTGACAGGAAATACATGGTCCAGAGAAGTACCTCTTTGATGATAATCTTTCTGGCTTCTCTTGCAAAGTTTGATATTGTGAAATAGACATATAACAGTCTCTGAACTTTACTGAGTGCATTATTTATGTGTATATTGATAGTAAAGACAATGTTAGCTACACATCACTATATTTTGCCATCACTACATTCAATATGTAGCCCTTATTTTCAATGATGTTATTACACAGCTTGGAAGATCCTTGCCAAGTGTCTTGTGCTGCTGAACAAGAATGTGTATGTTTTGTTTTTAAAGGAAATAGCTATGCTTAGCATTGAGATTGGTGCCGGTTTGAGTTTTTTGATTCTGGTAGGTGAGACTGTGCATCTCTAATTTGCAAGTGTATAAGCATGTATTGTGTTTTGTGCATACATCCTGCTATGAACTGACATAATACTTTTTTGCTTTATGCCAGGGGTGAGATAAGCTCCTTTTCTCGGTCACCATAAATAGGTGGTATCAGAAATTAATGACGAAAAAGGATTGATCAAAAACATTTCAGAAGTAATATACAGAGAAGAAAATATTTTGTAACCAGGAACAGATGAAATTGTATTACTTATACATATCAAGGAATGAAGCAATAGTTTGCTGTAATGCAAAATGTGTGAAACAATTTAATAAACTTGACAACAGAAAATAAAACTACATTAACTGCTTATAAAGGAGGAGCTTAAACTTTTATAATACGGTAACTAGCTGATCTAAAAGAATACTTGTGTGGCAACATGGTATAAGAATATAAACTGAAAACACTTCATTAAGACTGTATGAAAAAAAAGTGCAAAAGTAACTTAAGGGGGCCTATAAGGAAAAAATAACTAGAATGGATAAAATGAGGAGGCTTGTACACCAGTATAACTTCATCTAGATCCTGACTACAAAACCATGAAACAAAAATGCAAATGGGAAGAGGTTTTGCTAGCTCTTCACTATGACCTTGGCAGATGGTTAACACGTAATACATTCCTTTAAACATTTTAGATGATAGTTTTCTAATATGAAGACAGCCTTGTGACAAAACACCTATGGAAGTGACTAAATATGTCAGCATTTAAATCAGCCCTAAGAATATTTGAAACTTAAATGAATAATATTGTTTGGAGGTACACATTATTGAAAGGCTATATTAAGTCTGGTAATACATATGGAAAGTGAGTAGTAGATTAGAAACAGCACTGCTTAATATGAAGACAAGCCTTGTGACAAAACACATATGGAAGTGACTAAATATGTCAGCATTTAAATCAGCCCTAAGAATATTTGAAACTTAAATGAATAATATTGTTTGGAGGTACACATTATTGAAAGGCTATATTAAGTCTGGTAATACATATGGAAAGTGAGTAGTAGATTAGAAACAGCACTGCTTAATATGAAGACAAGCCTTGTGACAAAACACATATGGAAGTGACTAAATATGTCAGCATTTAAATCAGCCCTAAGAATATTTGAAACTTAAATGAATAATATTGTTTGGAGGTACACATTATTGAAAGGCTATATTAAGTCTGGTAATACATATGGAAAGTGAGTAGCAGATTACAAACAGCACTGCTTAATAACAGGCTTAATTTTACATTTGAAGGATGCACCTGCAACATCTAGTATTGTTGCATAGTGCCCAGCTACACAAATATTGTCTGTCTATATAAACAGAATTAATGACTTGCAGCTTTTTAACTTTATTTTTCAAACTTTCACCGAAGTATACATTTACGCATACACACCTGTTTGTGTGTGTGTATCTTTGTGTGTGTGTGTTTGTGTACTTGTACATGCTGAAATATGTGTATACATATGTACACATGCATCTATGCATATGACCTTTCAACCCATATCACCCATGCTATATTACACAATATTTTACTGTTTGTTCCTTTTTTGTTCTTCCATACATCCTAGCATTTATCTGTTTATTTCCTGCATCTGATTTATGCAATTCAGGTTCAAGGAGAGAAACAAACTATAACAGCAAGCTTGTGGTGTAAGGCAGAAAACATTATTGGTTGATATAATGGTCTACTGCTGGATGCCCATATAGGTGCCAGACAGAAATAATAAGCATTTATGACCAACATTCTAAAGTGCAATTGATTTAATGTCTGTAAAAAGACTGAAATGTTAGCACCTTGGAGTATTACTTACTTTGACACAGAGACAACTCAAAGTGAACTGGCCTCCTAAGCAAAGAGGCTCCAAGGCACTCCCCTACTGCATATTGCCCCTCACATGTACACTCATCACTTGGTGCCCCTGTCACCTTCCATCCTGGCCTATTTGCACCACCCAGATTACTTTTTTCCACCCTTTCACATAGCTTGTCGTACTCTGCATTTATTCATTCATTCATTCAACACATTTTAAATAGGCAAGACTGCAGTCTGATAACTGTGTAGAAAACAACTGCAAAGGTCTGGCCATGGGAGTCTTATTTGCTTTTGAGGTACATTTTACATTTTTTAAACAACCTTTCCATCCATTGATGGCCTGACATAAATCATAATTAAGGAAGTAAATTAATCTTTCACTTCAACTTTGGTTTTCACTGAAACCTTTCAACACACCATAATTGAGCAAGATTACACTGTAATAACTCTGTTAGAAATAACTGCACTAAACCGTTGGGGTGGGGTAGATGCTCTGAGGTACATTTTACAGTTTTAAACAACCTTTTCATCAAATGAGGGTCTGAACATAAATAATGATTAAGGGAAGAAATTCAGTCTTACTCTTCACCATTATTTTTTCATGCATCTTTTCAACATACAAAGATTACCGTGTAATAACTAAATTAATCTTGGGGCGTAGGGGCTGCTAAGCATGCAGACGTCACTGAGAGTATAGACGCTCAGAGGTATATTCTAGAGCTTTTTTTCCAACCTTTTGACCCAATTGATCGCTTGAACAAAAATTATGCATAAGGAAAAAATCCAGTCCCACTTTTGTTATTTCAGGAAGAAATAAGTTGTATACAAGGCTTAATGCTGAAAGTTGACTAAACAGAAGTGTGCAATAAACAGAGTAGACAAATGTTTGTAACGTTACACAAATCATATCTGGAAATACTACCTGCCTCGTTACTCCACCTTAAAAAGGTGGTCACTTTCAGTATAACCCCCCCCCCCCTCTCAACCCCTGCTGTTAATCTGGGATGAAAATTAATGGACAAATTGAAACAGTTACATTTCAAGATGCTTCTGTCAAACGTATATACAACATGCCTCCTCATCCCAACCTGCCAAAGACAGTCATCTTCTCTGTCAGACTTCGACAAAACTGCAACAAAAATAAATAGAACATATTTGCTGTCAAACATAAATAAACAGAATGCTAAGACAGTCACCTTCTCTGTACTCCTTTAATGTAAGACTTGGACAAAAGTGAAAAAAAATGCAAAGAACATATTTTCTGTCAAATGTAAACAAATAGAATGCTTCTTTACTGTTCCTGAAAATATAGCCACCTATACATGACTATGATGAAAGTAAAAAAAAAATAGAAGAATGTTTTCTGAACAAGTTTTGTGACCCTTTGTGCACTCCTCTGGAGCTTGTGAGGAAAGTTAAAAAAATAATAACCACATTGTTTCCCAGCCCAACATGAGATAGCAACCTCTGAAGTTTATGAGGACAGTTAAAGAATCATCCTATCTCCCTACACTAGTTGCAGCAAACTTCTATGTATGCCTTTGCACAGGGATGGTTTAAGAATAGGTGGGGTTCAGAGCATAGGCCACTAGTAAGTCCTTGTCAAAATCTACTAATACAGCCTTGGTGTAGAGGGGACACCATCCTCCCCCCCCCCCCCCAGAATCTCTGAAGGTTTAGGTGCTCTGTGATGCATTTTATTTATTTACTTATTTTTAGAGGTGTCTGTTTACATTGAGCAACTACTTTCATTTAGACAAAACCCCACCAACCATTTATAGATACTTCTAAGTACAATTCATACACTGGATTGTAACAAAAGGGGATGGCCATGTAATGCATTTCATCTTTGTTTTACACAAAGAGCTGCCACATATTAAAGTATTCCAAGTTGTTTCCCACAGATCACATTTGTCATGTAAAGCTAAAATAATAAGCAAACAGCAGTAGACTGCTAGTTCTTTTTCTTCATAGCCAGCTCAACAATTATACTTACTAAAACTAATGTCTTTCAGCTTTTCCCAGTTAGGGGTCACCACAGCGGAACTGCGGTCCGCTAATGATTGGCAGTGGATTTTTATGGTGCCGAGTTGCTAGCCCAACGTCAAACCTCGAAAGAAGGCACACCCATTCACTCACGCAGCTACCTGCATGTCTTTAAATGTCACTCAACCGTGGGGAGGACATGCAGACTCCACACAAAAGGCGCTCCAGACAAGAATCGAATGGGAGAACCTATTGCTGTGAGGCGACAATGCTAACTGTTGCACCACCGCTTACTCCATCTGTGAATATTAGGTGTTCAGTTAAGTAGTCTGTGTTACTTTTCATGGATGCACACTAGTGTTGCAAAGCCAGATAGTGGCTGCTTAAAATGAGCAAACAACAAAAGAATCAGTTAGTGTCATCCAACCAATCTCAACTCCCACCCAAAAGTTATAGCCATGACGCCTGATGGATTTGTGATATTATTTCACCTAAATTGCTCCACACAAGCAAGTTGCCACATATTAAAGTATCCCAAATTGCTCCAAATCACAAATCCAGTAATAATACCGAAAATATCTGATTGCTCACTACCAAGCATCATAAAACAATACCTTCACATCAGATCATTCCTCTCAACTGTCCAAAATTCTGCAGAATGTCCATGATTTTGTCTCATATTTAGGAACTGCCCCTCATAAATTTTAGATGACCTTGTAAATTGCTGAAGATTTCAGTCAATTAATAAAGCCATATGTGATGATGTGAGGTATTGCCAGCTATGCCAGGAGAAGTAGGGCAGCGGATGTGTAAAATATGCCACCATAGCTAGCTGGAGTTTTGTAAAGCATTATATGTCATTTGTATATTAAACTAATTTGTACAGGTGCTTGTGTTGAAAATTTATTTGTAAAGCTGCTTGTGGTAAAAATGTACCAACAGTGGGTACTGCTGAACAGAAAATAAATACACCTGTATGTCAGACTGTATTGTAACTGTTGAAATGAATATATTACCAGAAGAAAAGAGGTTAATCTCAGTCCAGCTAACTGAAAAAAATAGTCTGAATTTAAATTACATGGTTTAGGCTATAAAAATTGTATCTTACAGATCTGATTGTAGCAAGAGACGAAATGTCTGTAAAAACCAGGACTAGAATCCTACTGTATTGTCCTTAGGGGTGAACTAATTGCTACTCTGGAAGGGTGGAAGTTTTGAAATGGTTTTGTAGCTTTCAGATGCTATAACACATCTTAGCAAAGCTCTATGTGTGCGTATTATGACACATAGGTGCTACATTCTGGTTCAGTTTCTAGGAAAGTAGGGTAGTGTGAGAACTACAGTCAGATGACCAGATGCTTGTGATATCATTCTGTAATCCAACACTGAAATGATGTTTTAACAGTGGATGAGACAGAAGACTCATTGCAGTCTGTTTTTGAAATCTGACAAAGAAGGGAGACTACTCACCCATTTCATCTTGCCTTGCTTAACCAGGGAATAGTAATTCTTTAGCTCAGTCAGGAAACTACAGTGAGATTAGTTAAGTATTGTTCATACCTTTCAACCTCTTAGAGCAAGAAATCTGGACAAAGCCATGAATAAAAGTGGGACAAAGGCCCAGAAATATGGGCATTTTTGAATATTCCTCTTAAAAGTTAGAAAGTTGATAGAATGGCAGGTTTTGCATTAACATGAATTTTCTGAAGAATGTGAAATCTGAAACTCAAATACCTGCCATTATTTACTAACTTTAATCTTTAGAGATTCACTATTAATTTACCAGAAAACCACAGTTGTATAAAAAAGGGACCAAAATTATGAGGCCAAAATCTGGACATTCTGCAAAAATTTGTACAGTTGAGAGGTATGGACTGTTTTTCTGTAACTGTATGAATCCATCCATCTATGTTATTTTCAATATTTCTTATGATTGAAACTGTGGTGTTTATTGTAAATAGCTATTTAGTAATTTCATGTTATTTTATTATTATTAAATGTATTTAAACTTTTCATTATGGCTGGTCTTTTAGGGAATATTTTAAACTTTGAGAGAACTTATATTTATTTGGTGACACTGGGGCTGCTCCTGAAAGCCTTGCTACATTGGTGAAACACTACCATTTGTATTAGTATTAATTTTACTCAGTATAAGTAGGTACACTTGTAAGAGCCTTAGAGTAATTGGCTTTGGACTGTTCTGGTAGCAGTACCTACCTTATAAGTATGGGCAGAAGTGGCATAGTTAGTAAATCTGCACCAGCCTTTCCCAGGTGTGCGTGTGTGTATGAGAAAATCAAATCTCAAAGAGTGTGTGTGTGTCAGCTACTTGGAGCAGGGATAGACAACACTGGTTTCACAGAGAGGGTGGTGGAGGACTTCCATTGGAACACTCGGGTGAGGACTCAACTCTACATCTGTGTTAGTGGGGAGTCTTATTTGGGGGCCAGGATAGAAAGAGGGAAACCCATCCCCAGGATTCAGTGTGCTCCCTATGTGCTCTTAAGGGAAATTGTACCTGGTGCAGAGAGCTGCATCTGGAAATAATGCATGTATCTATTTTTGTTCCAAGCGAATGTCCCTGACTGGTGTCAGTGTAAGGATTGAAGCTCCTTGATTACTGACCCATAACAGAGGCATAACACCATACATTAGAAATTCATACTTCATATTTTTCAAAAAAAGCATCATTGCATCATGATGATGCAAACACTCTAAATGAGCACCACAGCTTTGTGCCTACATTTGAATGTTGAGTGAGGAATATTCTCTGTGACCTCACAAGCTTCATGATATGGCTTGACTTCAGTGGTCAAGGGGATTACCTTCGCTGTGGCACATGTCAGGCCATGAGCATGTTTTGTTTTAACAGTGGTGCATTATTTATTTAGTTATTTATTAGAGCAAAGAAACAATGTATTTCACTGGTCTAAGAAAGAAAGAAATATGGAAAGAGCACCCCTAGATGCACTATACCTTAGGTAGCTGCCTAGTTGATCTATGAGTAAGGCCAGCCCTGTTCTGATATTCTTTGATATTTGAGTTTTTCCCTCTCTCTCTCTCTCTCTCATATATATATATATATATATATATATATATATATATATATATATGTATGTATGTATATATATATATATGTGTGTGTGTGTGTGTGTGTGTGTGGGTGGGTGTGCAAAGTAGCATTGTAGGGGGTTAGAGGCTTTCCTGCAAAAAAATGTACTTTTTAAGTGTTATATTGATTTTTTTAGTGTTATTAGCATTATAGTAAATGTTGTGGAGAGCAATCAGAGATTTGGAATTGCACTTTTTTGTGCAATTCACTGCTTGACTGCACTTCTTTCCAAAAGCTCACACCAACACAGACACATGCATGCATACTTGCATCAGCAAATATACATTCTGAATATAACCAATTAACTTTCCTGCATGTACTTGAGACATGGGAAGAAGCCACAGAAAATGCCAAAACCTACACATACACGAGAAGAATATGCTGGCTCCACAAGAAGGCATACCAGTGTGGAATCCAGTTGGACCACCTAACTCAAGACATTTTTTACTGTCAATACAGAAGTACAGAGAAAGGTGTACAAATAAACTTAAAAGGCAGACTTCTGTTGAGTCACTCAGCATTTCCATGTGCCTTGGGGGAGCCCACAATATCTATTCACTTAGGATTCAGAGGTACAGACTTTACTCCAAAATGTTCAGTAATTTCCAGTGCAAATCACTGCAGGCATGGTTCTTCAGTGAAATCACTGCAAACTGCTATCTGTCATTTGGCAATTATTAGACTATTTTATAAAGGGAAGGGAGACACTGAAGCTCTGAAACGTTTAAGGATGGCTGGTAACCTTTTGTTCTAAATCTGCACATGTACTGCTCAGTTGTCTCTTGTTTTGTAAAATGGCTCTTATTTTGCCTCATCTTTTCATGCTCATCATAAATTTGTTTTGATTTTCAGGTAAATTACCAAGAATTGCAATCAGTAAATACTGCCAGTCTTTAGTTTTTCAAACTTTTGTTGTTCAGAAATGCATGCTGATGCAAAACGTGTTCTCTTAACTTTTTAACTGGATTAAAGTAGTATTTAAAAATTGTCCTGATTTTGCCCATCCCCTTTTATTTTTGTCTTTGTCCATAATTCTTGAGCAAAGAAGTTTAGAGGTTTATCTGCCATTTTACATAAAACTGTTCTCACAGTAATTTAAAAAAGAAGTTACCAACTCATGCTACTTCACTTTACTTAGAACTAAAATGCAGTTCATACTTTCCAGCTGCTTTAAAAAGTTTTACTGTTGTTCTTTATACATACGATGTTCTTAAGCTGTGATCAATGACTTCATTGAAAGAAGAAACTGCCCACAGATTGCTTTTTCTCATTTCTTATCTATATATTTTTTATAACATGACTTGAGTAAAAGAGACTGATAAAAACTCTTCAGGCTGCAGATTTCTGAACCCAAAATAAGCTCATTGTATTTTTAATCTGCCAGAAAGCAACTATGCCATGTGAGCAAAGCATGACTTCTTTCAAAAGAGAAAAAAAGAGAGAAAGAACTGTAAAAGTAATTGGAAATAACACTATTGCAATATTAACAATTTTTCTTTTGCCGGAAAGAAAATAAAGATATTTATGTTACTGTATTTTACACTTTTTTCTATCACAAGCAAAGGATAAATGTTAATAAGCATTAAAGCTTCATTGTGTTATTTTAATATTTGAATGTTGAAGGTGTGGAAGGAACAGTACATGTAAAACAAACATGTCAACTCTATAAAGCTGAGACATTGCATGTGCTTTAATGGCTACATGCCTACTCAGCATATCGAAATCATAGATAAGATACGATTATCTACTATACCAAGGTTCAGTTAGTAAGTGATGCTGCTGCACTTGTTAAGATTCAGTTAGTAAAATGTACTGTTTATAGAATACTTTGATGTAATATAATTACCTAGTCTACTGTGGTAAAGGGTTCATTTCTTTTAAATCATCAATGTATGCCTTAGAGATTGTTGTATAACCTACAATTTGTTTGTTTGTGTCTTTCGGCTTTTCCCGGTTAGGGGTCACCACAGCGGAACTCCGGTCCGCTAATGATTGGTAGTGGATTTTTACGTACCGGGTTACCAGCCCTGACGGACAATCTTCAATGAAGGCATGCCCCATTCACGTATGCCTCCACACAGAAGACGCTCTAGCTGAGAATCGAACGGGACAACGTCTTGCTATGAGGCGACAATGCTACTGCAGCACTACCACCACCGCAGTATGTTGTATAACCTACAGTAATGTTATGAAAAGCACACTGAGTATGAAGAGCACACTGAGGTCCGGTACTAGTATACTTTGCTACTAGAGGGTGCCGTGATAGAAAAAAACTTCTAGGCAATTCTAGTTTTAAGTCTGTTTTTGAATTCCAGGTGTGTCGATCATATGTCTCTTGATGTGAAGAAGAGGGGGACTCCCTCTCCTCACCAGCCTTTCTTGATTTCAGGTCCAATAACATTTTAGAACAGGATACTAGACTTAGTCTGCAAGTACTCTGTTTTCTTTCTGCAATGTTTTCTTTCTGCAACTTTCCTTTATTATACATAATGTCTTACATAAAATGTAGCCAGTCAGCAGAACACACTGTTGTGACTGTTCATGAGCTTTCTGACAGAACTGCAGATTGGCAAAAATGTTAAGCAGTAAAACAATAAACTCACCATGATTCCTTCCACAGGCTCATAAAAAGGCCGAATAGCACAATGATGACTCTTTGGGGAGGAAAGAATACTTCAGTATCAAATCTTAAAGGGAATGGAAGTGGGCCAGAGTAAGAGCTGCTTCATAGGAACAGAGCATTGCAGCAATGCAAGTTATCTTCTCAGTCAGAAGGTCAATGGACAAAGTATACATATTTTTCTAGACATGCTATGCTTTTAGAGTTTCCCGTCTGTCAAAATGACTCTGGAAATAATAAAAGTTCTGCAGTCTAGTGACTGCATTGTACTAAGGAACAAGTTATATGACTGGAGCAATACAAGATTCAGATGAAGTTAGGTTTCTCTGTCTTACTCTAGTAAATCCTATGTCAAGCAATGTAAGTGAAGTGCATGTACAAACATTTCTGTATGCTGTTTTAGCTCCTTGCATTCCAACCATCTGCCCTTCTTTCCTGAGTTGCACCCCTTTGTTCCCAAGTAGTTACTAAGCAGTTAATGATTTGGGTGTGAGCTAACCAGAAGAAGTTGTCATCCAGACAGACATGAAGGGTATTTTACTGCCTGCCATCTGCCATTCCTAATTTGCACTTTAGAGGATTGAGCTTCAAGTTTTCTTCACGTGCTCTATATAGAACTTTCTTTAGGTTTTTGTCATGCTCGGCCTCACCATTGCCTCCAACCAATAAATCCTCTACTATTATGGCACAAGGATAACCCCAAAAAATTTGCTCCATTGTACACTGAAAGACTTCACTTGCAGAATTTATTCCAAATGGCATCCTTAGGAATCTGTATCTGCCAAACGGAGTACCAAAAGTGGTTAGGAATGAGGCTTTGCGATCAAGCATCACTTGCCAAAACAAGCTCTTTGCATCCAAGTCAGAAAAAACAGTGGCGTTAGGTATTAGAGCTGCAACGTCTTCGACTGTGTGATTTGGATGATATGGTCTCTTCAATGCTTTGTTCAAATCTCTTGGGTCAATACATATTCTGATTTCATCTAAACCTTTTTTGTGAGCTGCTACCATAGATGACACCCATTCAGTTGGTTCTGTGACTGGACAAATCACACCTTGCTGCATCATTTTATTCAACTAATCCTTAACGTTATCCTGCATAGCTGTTGGAACTCTTTTTTCACTGGTCTGACTACTGGAGTAAACTCTGGGTCTAATTTCATGGAATACACAACTGGAAGTTTGCCCAACTTGTCATTGAAAACATCAGCATACTCGAAGAAAATGGCTTCAGAAAAATTAGAACTCGGAAATGCACTTATGCAGGGGCGGCTCGTGGCATAGGGCTGCCGGACTGCAGCCCCCTCAAAAAGAAAGAAAAAGAAATGAAAAAATAAAAAAAATATTTTTTTAAAATTCGCGGACTTCGCGCATGCGCATAGACCGAGTCCCGGCTTATCGGTCTATGCGCATGCTCAGGGCAGCCCGGCCCGTCCCATAGGGGACACAAGGAAGCTGTGCACTTTTACAGTGCACAGACCCCAGGATTATGGGGCGCATCCGGACTGCAAGAGGAGCAGGGACTGGGACAGTGCCTCAGGGATCTCGGAAGGAGCATGTGGATCTCGCGGGTCTTCAGTATTGCGCTGGAAGGATGTATGGATTGTATGGACGTTAACTCTGGATGTATTGATTCAGGTAAGGTGCCTTTCAATTTACAATGTTTATTTTCTTTGTGTATGGTGCTTGTGCTTTACTGGAGTTTGTATGGTGCTTGGGCTTTACTGGAGTTTGTGTATGGTGCTTGTGCTTTACTGGAGTTTGTGTGTATGGTGTGTGTGTGTGTGTGTGAAAATGCCCCAGGTGCTTATGGTGGTGTGGTAGGGAATGCCTCAGGCTTGAACCCTGTACCCTGTATGCAGGTGTTAAAGACTTGAGTTCCCTACCCACCACCATTTGTAAAAAATTTCAGATTTTTACCTCATATTCGATCTGATCTGTTCCTCATAATATCTGTGGTTTGTAAATGTTGTAATGCTTGATATTTGATGGTGTAGTAGTAGCATTGTTGCCTCACAGCTGCAGGTTCTTGGGTTTGATTCTTGGCTGGGGTTCCTTCTTTGTGGGGTCTGTATCTTCTCCCTGTGTTTGTGTGGGTTGCTTTTGTGCCCTCCCATGTTACAAAGACATGTCTGCATTATTTCTTCCTGGGCCTCCGCTGAAAATTTGTTTATTTGTTCCAAGTCAGACTGTCCTGATTAAAAAATGTTAAATAAAATTGATAGGCATTTGAATTTCAGACTTAAGGGTTTCTGAATGTTTAATTCCCTGCGTATTTGATGGTGCAGTGGTAGTATTGTTGCCCTCACAGCTATAGGTTTTCTGGTTTGATTCTTGGTTGGGGTGGCTTCTGTGTGGAGTCTGCATCTCTGCATGTGTGTTGTGGATTTGCTCTGGTGGTGCCCTGCCACAAAGATGTGTCTGCAGTTTTAATCCCCTCTGCTGAAAATTGTTTTTGTTCTGTCCGCAGTAAATTTGACAGGCATTTGAATTTCAGACTTCAGGTTTCTGAATGTTTAATTCCTTGCAGATTTGATGGTGCAGTGGTAGTATTGTTGCCTCACAGCTATAGGTTTTCTGGTTTGATTCTTGGTTGGGGTGGCTTCTGTGTGAGTCTGCATCTCCTGCCTGTGTTTGTGTGGATTTGCTCTGGTGCCCTGCCATTTTACAAAGATGTGTCTGCAGTTTTAATCCCTCGCTCTGCTGAAAATTGTTTTTGTTCTGTCCGCAGTAAATTTGACAGGCATTTGAATTTCAGACTTCAGGTTTCTGAATGTTTAATTCCTTGCAGATTTGATGGTGCAGTGGTAGTATTGTTGCCTCACAGCTATAGGTTTTCTGGTTTGATTCTTGGTTGGGGTGGCTTCTGTGTGAGTCTGCATCTCCTGCCTGTGTTTGTGTGGATTTGCTCTGGTGCCCTGCCATTTTACAAAGATGTGTCTGCAGTTTTAATCCCTGCGTCTCTGCTGAAAATTGTTTTTGTTCTGTCCGCAGTAAATTTGACAGGCATTTGAATTTCAGACTTCAGGTTTCTGAATGTTTAATTCCTTGCAGATTTGATGGTGCAGTGGTAGTATTGTTGCCTCACAGCTATAGGTTTTCTGGTTTGATTCTTGGTTGGGGTGGCTTCTGTGTGGAGTCTGCATCTCCTGCCTGTGTTTGTGTGGATTTGCTCTGGTGCCCTGCCATTTTACAAAGATGTGTCTGCAGTTTTAATCCCTGCGTCTCTGCTGAAAATTGTTTATGTTCTGTCCGCAGTAAATTTGACAGGCATTTGAATTTCAGACTTCAGGTTTCTGAATGTTTAATTCCTTGCAGATTTGATGGTGCAGTGGTAGTATTGTTGCCTCACAGCTATAGGTTTTCTGGTTTGATTCTTGGTTGGGTGGCTTCTGTGTGGAGTCTGCATCTCCTCCATGTGTTTGTGTGGATTTGCTCTGGTGCCCTGCCATTTACAAAAAGACGTGTCTTTTTTTTTTCCCTGCTGAAAATTGGTTTTGTTCTGTCCGTAGTAAAATTGACAGGCATTTGAATTTCAGACTTCAGGTTTCTGAATGTTTAATTCCTTGCATAATTGATGGTGCGGTGGTAGTATTGTTGCCTCACAGCTATAGGTTTTCTGGTTTGATTCTTGGTTGGGTGGCTTCTGTTTGGAGTCTGCATCTCCTGCCTGTGTTTGTGTGGATTTGCTCTGGTGCCCTGCCATTTTACAAAGATGTGTCTGCAGTTTTAATCCCTCGTCTCTGCTGAAAATTGTTTTGTTCTGTCCGCAGTAAAATTGACAGGCATTTGAATTTCAGACTTCAGGTTTCTGAATGTTTAATTCCTTGTATAATTGATGGTGCAGTGATAGTATTGTTACCTCACAACTATAGGTTTTCTGGTTTGATTCTTGGTTGGGGTGGCTTCTGTCTGCATCTCCTCCCTGTATTTGTGTGGATTTGCTCTGGTGCCCTGCCATTTTGCAAAGACGTGTCTGCAGTATTAATCCCTGCATCTCTGCTGAAAATTGTTTTGTTCTGTCCGCAGTAAAATTGACAGGCATTTGAATTTCAGACTTCAGGTTTCTGAATGTTTGATTCCTTGCAGATTTGATGGTGCAGTGGTAGTATTGTTGCCTCACAGCTATAGGTTTTCTGGTTTGATTCTTGGTTGGGGTGGCTTCTGTGTGGAGTCTGCATCTCCTCCATGTGTTTGTGTGGATTTGCTCTGGTGCCCTGCCATTTTACAAAGACGTGTCTGCAGTTTTAATCCCTGCTGAAAATTGGTTTTGTTCTGTCCGCAGTAAAATTGACAGGCATTTGAATTTCAGACTTCAGGTTTCTGAATGTTTAATTCCTTGCATAATTGATGGTGCGGTGGTATTGTTGTCTCACAGCTATAGGTTTTCTGGTTTGATTCTTGGTTGGGGTGGCTTCTGTTTGGAGTCTGCATCTCCTGCCTGTGTTTGTGTGGATTTGCTCTGATGCCCTGCCATTTTACAAAGACGTGTCTGCAGTATTAATCCTCATCTCTGCTGAAAATTGTTTTGTTCTGTCCGCAGTAGAATTGACCGGCATTTGAATTTCAAACTTCATGTTCTTCAGAATACATAGTAGCACAACCTTTTTTTCTAGCAATTTTCTAAGTTTATAAGATGAATATTTTAAATTTGTCCCTATTTTTGGGACTGTAGAATTGTGCATATTTACTGATAATGGTGGACTGTAGAATTGTGCATATTTACTAATAATGGTGGACTGTGGAATTGTGCATATTTACTAATAATGGTGGACTGTAGAATCTGAGTAGATTTTTTTATGATAAATGTTCTCAACTGGGCGGTTTTCCCATTAGGGGTGCATATGTTTTGTTTCATTGCTTACTGGAAAATGTTCAAAACAAATTTAAAACACCTCTAACAAGTGTACTGTATTGTACAAGGAATATAATTTTAATGAGGAAGGTGTATCAAAGAGCACATGTATGTTTCATATGCAAGGGGCCTATGATTCGAAAACAGCCCAAAATTAATCTTTATCTGCCACTGGCAAAATGTATTTTCTTTGAATGTGGTTTTCAATGCTGTTTCAATGAATGTGAGTTTCAAGGGCAGAGAAGTTTTAATGCTAAGTTTTCATTGTGAGACTGCATTGCTTTGTTTAACAGATTACTTAATGTTTGTGCTGTAAAATACAAAATAAAACTTTCAAATGAAGTCCAATCATTGAAGTAAAGCAGTATGCACATTAGTGTTTATGGTAAATGGAGTGAAATAGCCAAGTAATGGTTAATGGAATGGCTGCAGAGGCTCCAGTTCAACCATTATTTTGTCAGGGGAAGGGCAGCAAACTCAGACAGGCCCAGCTGAACTATACCTCCCAACTGTCCAGATTTTCAAAGAATGAATAGATTTTTGCTTCTTATTTTTGGTTTGTTGTTCATAAAATTTGTAGTTTTAATTCCTAAATGATTTGCCAGAAGTCACTAAATAATAAGTTTCAAACTTCATAACCTTCATAAAATGCATGTTAAAGTAAGAGCCGTTCTATCAACTGTCTCAATTTATACAAGAGCAAATTTTAGTACTGTTTATATGTGCCCCAATATGTTTGGCCTTGTTCAGATTTACTGCATTAACAGGTTGAGAGGTACATGCAAAAATTGCTTTATAGAATTAGGCATAGCCAACCTCTCAACTGTTTTGGCTCAAAATGTTGCTCTTCCCCTAATAATCCTCCAAATAGCAATTTTGGAAGAAAACATGGAGGGTTTACAATTAAGAAATAACTGTAATAATCAAAGTTATAGATTACTTGAAATGCATGTAGATTCTTTTATTTTGTCAGCTGCTCAAGGTAGCAGTACTAATATTAAAGTGTCCCTTCTTTGACAGGTAGAAGCTGTATTGTGTGTCTATTTTATATTTTTGCATCACATTTTTGGTCCATTTTTCATAAAATTGTGTTTTTGGCAAATTAGTGACAAATCACTAAAGACTGAAGTTAGAAAATGACAGACATTTGAGTTTCAGATTTTATACCCTTCAGAAAATTCATACTAATGCAAGACCTATTCTATTATCTTTCTAAGTTTATTAGAGCAATATTTAAAAATTGTCCTTCTTGTTGTGCCTTTGTCCCACTTCTGTGTATGGCTTTGTCCAGATTTCTTGCTCTTGAAGTTGAGAGGTATGACAAATGTGGCACAGTCAGCCAGAGAGATTTCAAATTGTGACATGCTTGTTGCACCCCCTGTAGTGACTCTGGATGTGTCCAAGCAAGGCAAGGAGTAGTTGTATCTACCTTGGATGGGGAGGACACACTGCATAAGTACTACAGTGGCTTTTCATCTGTCCTTGATTTTGCAGAATGGTCTGGTTTCTGGTTTCTGTCATATTTTGTACTGTTGATTTATGCTTATTACTCAAAGTGCCTGTTGCTCTGTGTTTAAGTAGCAATGCTTTAATGACCATAAGGTAAGCTTGTCTGAAGATGCAAGTAAGCTTTAATAAGCATACTGTTAAAGAATTGCCAACATTGAAAGCCTTTCTGTTGTTGCCATGCAGAGAATACTTGACTAGATAATGTATAAGCCTTGGGTATTAAAGGACAGGATTCCATTATTTTAAAAAGCTCATTACACTTGTTGGAGACTTCCAGTCATCTCTACAGGCTTTACCCGTGAAACTAAACAGAATGCCAATCATGTGTGGTCCATAACCTGTACAGTAATCCTTTAAGCAATGTTTCTTGAGCTTGTTTCTTGTTTGCTTTTCATTTTTTTTTTATCATGTTTTCCCCATGAAACAAGTTGTCAGGCAGCAGGTCTTTTTGGATAAGAAACATTTTTACAAGTGGGGCATCACATAGATTTCTACTTTCAGCATGTTGCTTGGTACTTTAATAAAGCTGAATATATTATAATTAGAACTGCAGTGCAAGGAGAAGTAGTTTGAGTTGAGTGCTTCTGGTTTTTCTTATACTTGATTTTGACTGGCATTCCAGTAATGCATTTAAAAAGTAATTTATTTTTCATGCCTCACAACCTTTTGTTTCCATCTAGATATTAAGTAAGCTGTCATGCAGCCAATGCATTGAAATATTTTTATTCTTCTACACTTATTTTTGTCTTGATTGGACTTTCATAATGATGGTTTGCCACCCAGGGCAGCGTATTTAATTAAAGTTAGTTTTTTTGTGGTTTTGTGCATAGCTCCTCCCCTTTATGGTTGGCCACACCCCTTCCCTTTGACCCCGCCCATTCAGCGTCTCCTGCAGCCCCCCTGTGATTTGAAGTCACCAGCCGCCACTGCACTTATGTGATGAACTTTAGCAAAAGAAAGAAGATTCATTCTCAAGCTATCTTTGAGACCCACTCAGTAAAGACTGTACTGGTCTTTGGACTGCATAAAATAACAAGTTGTAACAGTTCTCTGCCAAATAACACGAAAGCATCACTGAGCTTTTTATTTGAATTTCTTCACCTACATAAGCAACAAGTTTCACACCACTGACCACACTGAGTTGTTCATTAGTTCTCACTTTAGCAAATGTGTCTGCTGATATAACATACACTTTGAACCAGTGTTTACTTTAAGCTCTGTGGATTTTTCATTAATCCGGACAGTACAAAACACTTTGCTTCTTGCTATAACAAATTCACTGCATCAACACTTTCACCAAGTACTGATACTCCATCTACATAGAAAGCTGACTGCTTCAGCTTTTCTTGATCAACTTGCTTCTTTGTGTGACATTTCTTTACAACTGTGTGAGGTTTACTTGATTTGCAAAACTTTTGGAAATTATTCCATTTTTTACACTTGTGACATTGCTGACCAAGTGCTAAGCACTTCTCTCTGTTAGACTCATGATTTGCACCACAATTGTGACAGTTAACAATAAAGCTACACTTTTTTTTTTTTTTGCTGATTCATGCTTGTACTACACTGAGCTTGCTCCTTTCTTAGAACTGGGCCTGCTTCTGTTTGCCACGTGTTGCATGCTTTCTGCATTTGCCCCGGAGCCTACTAAAACCATGCTCTTGTCACTCACAAGCATACTTGTGTGTTTTTCTGTCACCTCATGCATTTGACAAATCTCTATGGCTTTGCTCAACGTTAAATCACTGTCACAAAGCAAAATCTTTCTCACACCAATATTATTAATGCCACACACAAGCCTGTCCTTTATCAGCTCATCTTTTAAGTCACCAAACTGACAACTTTTAGCTTTGTTTCTCAGGTCAGTTATATAAGTTGCAAAAGTTTGCCCTGGTTTCTGATCTCTTGTGTAAAACAAATGCCTCTCTAATGCAAATATCTGTCTGGAGGGTACACATTTCTCTGAACTTTCACTTCAAACACTCAGGGTCTTCCCTTGATTCAGGCTGTACAACAATATGATGGTTTTTACCTTCTCCTTCATATACTGCTGGTGCACACACAAATAAATGCTCTCTTTCTATGGCCTCTGACCCAGCTAGGTTTAGCAAAATGAATGCCTTAGTGCATGCAGCTCTATCTGCATAAGCTGCTTGCATAAAAATATCGTACTCTTGCTCAAATATTCTCCAGTTCTCTACAATATTCTGATCAAATACAAGAGGTAGGGGCTTTCGAACTCCATCTGCCATATTAACACATACCAGTGAAGGCTTTTGCAAATAAGCACGAGCATGCACACATGCACACATGCCAGAAATGTATGCCAGTATTTGTAACTTTGTCCAATGCCTTTGTGCTTCTCAAAATTATGCTATTAGACAAACTCTTAGTACCTTTGAATAATTGGACTTTGCGAAGTAAGTCTCTCGTGCACTGTGATACTCTTGTAATATCGTTTTGCTAAAGTCATTTATCATCATTTTAAGAAACATATCAAAAAACTGCACGTTGCAAATAAACTGGGTTTCTCTTACCCCAAAGTCAATAACATTTCAAAGTAATTGCACTTTGCAAATAAACTGTACAGAACACACTGAAATTTCCCCAAAATGGCAGTACCTTGCTAGGCAACTCTTTACAGTGCAAGAAACACTCTGTAGTGGTGGCACTTTGCGAAAAGACACACCCAGCACAAGAAACTTTTCGAACTGGCTATGCTTTGACTGTATTTCACAAAATAGTTGCACTTTGCACACAATAAACTCATCAAAATACATGCACAGTAATAAGCACACATTGTAAGCACTTTTTTACACATTTTGAGATACTTCGAATAACTATAGTTATGCCCTTGATACAATACAAAGTCGTAGTTATGCCAAAACAGAGCACTTTGTCAAAACACATGCAGTCACCTTTCCTTATTGTTTGCTTAATGTGCCCTTTTTTGCCCTTATTATATTTGTTTTTGCTTGTTTAAGCCCTTTTTATGCCCATTGTACTTTTCATGTGCTCATTTTACTCTAAACATGCCTGTTTTGCCTTAAACATACTCGTTTTGCTGTAAACATGCTCATTTTGCTTTACTGTTAATTATTTCATCAAATACCTTTGTTTTAAACATTTCCCTTAGTTAATAAACCTTTTATGCCTTCCTCTTGCTTAATAATGGCGGTTTGTGCCTTTGTAATGCCCTGTTTTGTCTTTTTTACCAAATAAACAGTTTGTGCTACTTCTCATTACCGTTGATTCTTTTCTGGCTCTTTTCGTGCTCGTTTCTCTTAGTTTTCCCTTCACTGTCGTCTCTGCACCTCATGGCTCCGAATATTATTCTCTGCGATCCCAGATCTGACACCATGTCCTTCTCTTGCTTTGGACACAATAGAAGAGTCTTTGTGGGTTTTGTTCAAGCAGCTTTATTTTATACAAACACATCACTATACAAGTTTAATGACTTTAATTAAAGTAAATTACTTACAAATTAACAACTGTGATCATGCATGCTCACTCTCTGGGTTCTCTTTCAAAATGGCATTAGGGATTGCACGTGTCTGGAATTTATACATGCACATGCCGTCTTTAACATGCTTCTTAAAGACACAGCACACAGCACATACACTGATCTACAACTGATATGCCAGAGTCTAATACCTCTGTGACATGTTCCAAAAAGATCACCAAGTTTAGGAGGCAAGCTCTGTCTTGTTAATATGATCTATAATGATGTACTACATTGCCTTACTGATAAAGCTGGAGAGGCTTGTAAGTCTATAGTTATTCAGAACAGAAGTGGCTCCCCCTTTATGGAGTAGAATGATTGCAGCAGTTCTCCATACCTCTGGCAAGAATTCTGTACAGAGGCTGAGATTGAATAGATTTAGTAACTGGTTTTCCAGACAATATTTGATGTTGAAGAGAAAGACAGCCTAGCGCATTATCCAGGCCCATGGTGCTAGTGTTCTAGGCCTTGGAAAGAGCATTCAGGATTTGCTCAGAGGAGGTTGTGGAGGTGCATGTATGCTAATGTGCTGTGGAAAGTTTGGTAAAAATGGGGGAGTAAAGTTTGAGCTGAATTTGCAAGTATATTGGCTAAGTTTTCAGGGGACAAGTATGTGGTTTTATTTTGTATTAACTCAGGCTTTGTGGATATCCTTGGCATGAGTGGCAATTCTCAAACTGTGCTTGCTTTTGAGGGATTTTACTTTGTTTCTAAGTTCCTTGTTGATCGTTTTGAGTACTTCTCTAGCTGATAAGATGTTACCTTTGCTTTTATGGGCCGTGGGTTTCTTTCTCTTATTATATAGTTTATTAATACGGGGGGAGGGGGGTCCACCAGATTGGCTTATCCTTGAATTTGGCACTGTTTTTGTTTCTTATGGGGGACTGAAGCCTCAATGCAAGCTTGGAGGTGAGCATAGAACTTATCCAAGAATATGCCAGTGTGTGAGATGGGGCCATATTTGAATTTCATCAGGTTATCAGTTAGCTGGAGTAGATATGCCATGGAGAAGACTCTAATGACAGAGAGATTTTGAGGTTAGAAGACTCTAATGACAGAGAGATTTTGATGTTACTCTGGTCTGACACTTAAAACAAGTGTTACTGCACTGTGGTGATATTTGACAAGTGATTTAGTAAAGTACAGTTGTACAAGAACTTACCATAACAGGAGATGTCCTACT
Source organism: Protopterus annectens (assembly GCF_019279795.1). Classification (NCBI taxonomy): domain Eukaryota; kingdom Metazoa; phylum Chordata; order Ceratodontiformes; family Protopteridae; genus Protopterus; species Protopterus annectens. Next base: position 617,030,322 of record NC_056744.1, read on the forward strand.
GATCAGTATTGCAATAGTCCAAACTGTTGGGTTATTTTTACAAAGTAACCTGGATGTTTGGTCAGGGTACCAAAGCCAAAACCTTTCATATAGCCGTACATCTGATGCATGACCTAAGCCCATGAGCATAAGGGTATGTAAGCGGATGCATGAGCATAAATCCACAAGCCAGTAAGCCTGTAGATGCCCAAGTAACAAAATGGTCAGCTAAGAGGGGAGAGGTAGAAATACAGTTTTTCTCCCTCGGTCCATGAGGAAAAGGAAAATATAAAAAAAAGGGGGGGTGGGGTCAGGAAAGAATACTGCAACAGTAATCAGTATTTCTTCTAGTGTGTCAGTAAGTTCTTACACAACTGCACTTTCCTTAGGTCACTGCTGCAATATTCTAAACTGTTGGATGATTCCCAAAGCTTAGGAAGTGCCAAGGGTGGTAGAAAGAGATATAGAACTGTCCAGAAATCCAAATAGAACTCACCTGGTGAAGGTGGTTCTGGATTTAGAAAAGTCATTCACTCTATAACATTTGGTAAAGGTACGCACAAAAGACCAAGTAGCTGCTTCTAGGATGGTTCTAGAGACAACACTCTTGTAAAAAAAACTCCAGATAAGGCCACTGCTCTATTAGAATGTGCCTAAAGTGGTAAATGAACCGTTTCTAAATAATGGAGAAGACCCATTTGTCTGGAGTGATGAAGATACTTTTTTTAAGGAAGAGGTGAGCATTTTGGTTAGGAGGAGGGATGGAACAAGGCAAGGGGAGACAATAGGGAATCAGGCAGACTTGTCTGAGTAGGGATGCCAGCCATATCTATTGTCCCTACCTGTTGTGTCTTCGAATATTTTTCTAGGCATTTTCTTGACCTTAAGAGGGGGTCTAGACTCCCTTTAAGCAAGGGAAATGAGCTTTGCTGCATAGTTTATGTGGTATCTGGGCACAGAATCTACAGTCCTTCATTATTTTACATTGTTCTTGCAAGTTTTTAAATAAACTAGCTGTATCTGGACCAAACAAAAAGTCCCTGTTCAAGGTAGAATCTAGAAGTTTTGTATCAATATCCTCTGGGAGGAGCTGACAGCATAACCATACATACCTCCTTATAAAGGAACCTGCAGCAGTTGTGTTGGAGGAAGCTTCTACTGCATCATAGCTGCATTTTATGTTGTGTCTCACCACTTGGGAGGCCTGAGCCATCACAGATATGGTCTACTGTTTGCTGTCTCATTCCTCTATAGGGGAGAGTGTTTTATTTAAATTCCCCAGAATATACAGCAAGTATTCAGTCATTTGGGTATGATAATTTACAGCTCTAAAGGCAAGAGTGGAAGATGTATGAACCTTCTTCTCCAATTTGTACATTGCTCTGCTGTCTTTATTTGATGGTAGAGCATTAGTAACTGGTAGTCTGTAGACAGTGAAAACACAGAGGGATTTGCTGCTGGTAGAAAAATGTTAATTCTTCAGGTACTTTTTAAAACCTATCAGGACTTTTAGAGGCTGGTGATTGTGAGTCAGGAGCAGTAGAAATGGATGCAAAGTCATCAAGGAAGGCCTCCAGAACAGGAGGTACAGTTGCAGCAGCAGGAATGCCTACTTCCAAAAGGTTATAGTATCCTTGCACTTTAAAAATCTGCATCAATTCACATTTAAATGTTGAATCATATTAATCATAGTTTCCCCAAATGAAGCTTCTTTGATAGGAGAATCAGGAGAAAGGGAGTTTTTATTATCAGAAGTCACTTGGCATGGCAAATGGATGGGAGGACTAAGCCAAGGAGCGTTCACTTAAGTCAGATTTATCTCTTCAGCATCAGAAGAAGAATATGTGTCTTTTTTAAGGATTGATAGGCAAAACAGTAGTAGAAGTAAGCCCTACAAAGGATGATGGCCTGAGTGCCATTATGGCCTTAAACAGGCCCTGAGAAAAATTCATCCACTCCTTTCCCTTGGATGTCTGTGGACAGGAAACATTTTTTTTTTTTTTGTATTTTCTTTCTAGGTGTGATGTCCGCTTTTGCTAAACACATAGGCTCGAACCCCTGATGTACTTCCATAAGCAACCTTGGTATTTCTTGTCTAATGAAGATCTGCAGTATGCCTTTAGGGCCTACAGAAATAATTAAATGGGGTTCCCCCTTCTCAACATTATCAGTAGTTTCAGGGTTTTAGATGTGCGAACCTCAGATTCCGTACTGGACTCTGGCGGGGTTGTGGTAGTGGGCATCTGAAGTGTGTCGGGTTTACCTTGGGTTTCAATACTTTTGTGGATTTGTCTCAGTCTGACTGAGCAGTCACGATCTCAGGCCTGCGCCTCTTAAACTTTTTTGGGCAGGCAGGATGTCAGGGATGGAAGAGTCACCACTTTTGCTTGGGTGAAGTGCTTAAGGCACTGGGTCTACAAGTAGGAATTAAGAGAAAAAAGCTGTGCTCTTAAGTCTTAGGGAGAAAGGACTGACCGATAATACACTTCTTATAGTTGTGATCCTCACCTAAACAGAAGAGGCACTGGGAGTGGAGATCCTTGTAAAGAATCTGCCTACCACAATCACAGTTTCCCCTCCTAGCTGACATCTAATGGCAGCAAACAGCAATGCATTTCAGGAAAAAACAAGAAAGTTTCCCCAGTGGGGCACTTATCTGAGCCAGTGAAGGCCAGAATTACCAATAACCATGAGAAGAACAGACAAATGGGTTTAAGACCAGTATTTTGACTGGCACTGAGATAGTCTGAAGATTTACTCTCATATGTCTGCTGATGTACTGTTATGCTCACAGGCTTATGTTATATGTTGGACATATGGCTTTATGGAAGGTTTTGTTTTTAGCACCCTGGCCGAATCTTCAGGTTATTTGGCAAGATAATCAAACAGTTTGGAATACTGCAACAGTAAAGGACATCATAAATGTTGACAACAGCAGGTTATTGGTGTGAACATTGTCCAATATTTTTGAGCCTCTCACTGAGATTTGGATGGGTGTATATTACGTTATTGAATTTTTAAAAGTTTGAACGTCATATGTTCAAGCCATATGATCGAACCTTTAAAAGTTTGAAACTCTAAAAAAGAAAAATTAACAGAACAAACCTACCTGACCATTTTAAGCAGGGGTGAAAGCCCTCCTGCACCACCCACATCCCCTGCTCTTTAAATATATCAACTCCGAGATTGCATTACAGTGCAGGAAAGGGAAATCTTCCCATTCTGCACTGTACGGAGATCTCCGTTGAAACGTTCAAACTTTTAAAAGTTTGATCCTATGGTGTTGACCATATGACGTTCAAACTTTTAACAGTTCAACAACGTAATATACACCCGATTTGGACTAGTCAGTCTAAGGAGTTGGCATTAATGAAGTCCAAGAATCTCTGAGTATACTTCAATAGTGAGGAATATTAGTTTGTTTAGACATGCGTAATGGACTGAAGGCATCATGGACAGGGTAGGGTAGTTGGCTACAATGTTGGTGCTGGGCTTTGTTTATTGTGAGAAGTATATGGAGAAGTTCAAGTTCATTATCCTGCATTAATAGTCCAAAGGTGATTTTTCACTGTCAGATTTGGTGTTAGATCGTAGGCACTAAACCCTGCATTGCAGGGGTATTTTAACTGTTCTGAAATCACATTTCAGTGACTATGAATAAATCTATATTTTTAAGGGTTAGAAATGTTTGTAAGGAATGAAACTTCTTAAGGCTTCTAGCATTGAGCAGGATTTTGATCATGGTCAGCTATGTAGGTAATTTTAGGAGACTGATTTTGACTAAAAAGACATGATAGAGAAAGAAAATGCTTTTGCCAGTATATGGAAGCCATGAGGTGAGAGATGCAGGCCAGGTCTAGTTAAGCAGCTGAGGTTTTCAGAATCTTCTCCCAGGTTGATATATATTAGATCCTCCTTGAAAAACACTAGTAGCTAAACCAGTAATTAAAGTCAATTACTTTTTGTTTGTACTGATCCATCATTCCTGGTGATGGTAAGATACTACTCAATACTAGTTTCATGCCCATTTCAGAATCTCATTCAGAGAGCTTTCATGTTACTCTTCATATCATCCAAGGAGGTGACTCTCAAGTCATTCACTTTCAAGTGTGCAATGACCAGATCATGCATGTACATGACCTGAAGGGACTTGTGAGCCCTTGTGAAATCGTATGTCCTGGCACCTGATAGGTGGTTAATCATTGCTCTGTCGTTACTCAGCCTCATAGCTCTCAACAGAACCAGAGACAAATACAGCAATAATCAGGAACAATCAGGGACACTGAAAATGTTAGTATTATTAACATGAAACACAGACAGAATGAGAGAATGTGAATTAATTTTCTGAAGTAAAATAGTTGTTGTGTCTTTCAGCATTTCCAGGTTAGGGGTCGCCACAGCGGAACTCAGGTCCGCTAATGATTGGCAGTAGATTTTTACATGCCGAGTTGCTGGCCGTGACGCACAACCTTCAACGAAGGTATGCCCATTCATACATGTCTCCACACAGAAGATGTTATAGCTGAGAATTGAACAGGACAACGTCTTACTGTAAGGCAACAACGTTACCGCAGCACCACCACTGCAGTATTCTGAAGTAAAAAAGTGCATAACTCTAATTATTGCCATTATTTACTAATAGTCACTAATTTTAAGATGGTTAGTGACAGTTGACAGGTATGCTCAGCCTGGTAAATGGAGGATCTGTGTGTCTAATGATGGAGTCACCTGTGACACCCCTGCACTGGCCCAGTAATCAAAGAGCCTCAATCCTCACCACTAGCACCAGTGAAGGACGTGCACATTGGGAGGATGACAAGTACACACACAGTAAAGTACAATTTTCCTTAAGAGCACACAGAGATCACAATCAGTCTGGGGCTGGTTTCTCCCTCTCTTTCCAGATCCCCAATAAGACTCCCCACTGGCACAGCTATAGGGTTAAGATCTCAGCCGGGTGGTCAAGCCAAAACCTCCAGCACCCTCTCTGTCCAACCAGTGCTTCGTGTCCCTGCCCAAGTAGCTGGGATACACACACACTTTGAGATATGATTTATATACAAGCTCACAGACACTCCTGGGGAAGGCTGGCATAGGTTCACTAGCTATGCTCCCTTCTGCCCAGACTATAAGGTAGTAATCACTGCCACCAACCACCCTTACTTATCAGCTACTATAAGGCCTTTACCAAAGGCTGACCAATTCTACTGTACAATGTTACTATTATCCAAATGGTAAGTGTGACCAAGAATAAGGCTATTTAAGAGTGGCCTGTACAATGTCATCAAATACATATTAAATATCTCTAAACAAACCAGCCACAATTAAAAGGTTTAAATATATTTAATAATAAATAATAAAAGAACAGACAATACTCAGTAACTCAACACAGTGACAGCAGAATTCAGAATCACAGGAAATATTTTAAAACAACATTGCAGGACAGTCTTACATAAATACAGAAAACATCTAAACTAATCTTGCTACTATGATCTAAATCTTACTTACAGAGCCAGACAAGTGCTGATAAGAGGATGTCGTCAGATCCAAAGACAAATACAAAATACCCCGACTCACTCTCTGAGATAGTTCTTAAATTACTATCAAACATTTCTGCTGGGTTATCTCAGATTACATCATTCTTTCCACCTCTGCCTTCAGTTCCCAGCCTGAGGAACTTAAAAGTAACATCTCTGTGTCAAAAATACTTATCTCTCAGAAGTTTTGCCTGGAACTGGAAGTCATAAAACTGTTAAACACCTTTACCTTTGAAACCTGTAATTATTTCTGTTTCCAGATAAAAGAAAGAATTTCTAGCTGCAGACAATTTTGTCTCTTTGCTGTATTAATTAACTTCATAGCACATCATAAAACTCTTTACTTATTTTCTTAGAGTTTGCAAGTTAACTCTGTATATTCCAACTTCTACCATGAAAACATACATTTGCATAGGCATATAGTCCATATATATTTCTACTCTTCTCCAGCAGGGTGCACTGTGGTTACATTTTTGAAGCTCAGCACATAACATACAGTTTACTTTCATTTGTAAGATAAGCCTATGGATCATATTAATATTTACAAGTGACACAGGATTATTTATAAAATTCCAGCTAGCTGGGCTGGCAGCCTAACATCATCTATGATCAAGATGTTGTGAGAAATACTAGCTTGGTCTTGCTGCCTTAAAGGCTTCTGCTTATAGTTTTGTGACCGCTTTTTGTAGTTGCATTTTCTATAGTGTTAGGGCATGCTTGTATGTTGATTATGACCTTTTGATAGTGGGTGGAATGCAGGAGGTAGATTTGAGGGTTTAGACTGATACCTAGACTTAGGAGTTGTAGTCTTGGGTAGAGATTTTTTGTGACACCAACATAAGACAATTTTGTGGTGATAGTCTGTGGATGTTGCTTAGGTATGGCTGAGGGTAAGCCAGTGTTTTGAACATTGCATGCACCTGACTGGGAGAGGGAAGCCTCAATTTTAGCAAATAATTTACATCTCTTACAGACAGAGTCCTTCGGATTAAGTAGAAGCTTGTTTTTAGTGAGCATGTGGTAACTACTTTATGATTCCATGTGTACCAAGGCTGGCAATAGAAGGAGGGGCTTCTGTCATTTCTCCATAATGACCAGTGTCACAGTGTGATACAGTTCACAAGGAAGTAAAAAAGTAAAAATGGGGCTGAGGAATATTATTGGGGGATACATTTGTTGTGTGGATAAAGCATTCAATTCAGGGTCATGCAGAACAGCAGAGCCTGGATGCCAGCAAAGAAGAAATTTAGAGAACCTGAAAGAAAATCAATCACAAATGGTGAGGAGAAAACACTGGCTGGGAAGAATCCTGCAGCTGTTCAGCAAAAAAGCAGTTCAAGCTCCACCTTTGGTGCAAGACATGACTTCCAGCAATCTAGAAACAATCTAGAGGGGAAATAAAAATAAGATGTGCTCACAGCTGTTAAAATAAATGACACACTGAATGAGTGTTTCAACTCAAATAACAAAAGGCTGGAAAAATGGAAGAATCTTTAAACAGATATTCAGATGAGCTGATAAAACTGCAAAATCAGAGGTCAAAATGAAGACAAGGCTAGCTGAGTGTGAGACTGCTCAGGAAGAGATGTTTCAAAAAATGATTGAATTAAAGAATAGAGCGGGTAGAGAAAACCTGAGATTTTCTGCTGTACCTGAGAAACTGGAAGGAATAGACTGTATTAACTTTATGAACGCTCAGATTAGCAACTGGACTCTTATTCCACAGCAGGAGTTGTTAATTGAAAGGGCATATCATGTGTATGCTCCAAATGTGGCCATGAGAAAGCAGTAAAGACCTATATTAGTAAATATACAATCCTACCAGCCGAAATAATTGATTCTGACAAAACTGTGACAGCAAGGCAAAGTATTAAACATTGTAGACAGTAGATTGTTTGTGGGAAATGATTACTCACAGTACACTAGGCAGAAGAGGAGTAAATTTATTCCAGAAATCAGCAAATGTCAAGAAGCAGGTGTGAGATTCAAGCTGCTATATCCAGCTATCATCAGAATATTTTTCCTGAAGGGTCAAAGTAATTTTTTGATGCAGAATATGCTAAAGAGGAAATACAAAAGTTTGTCCAACAAAAAGTGAGCTGTCAAACAAAAGGGATTCAGCTTTTTATTCTTCTGATAATAAAGGTCAGAGAGACTACGTCAGTGAAACCTTTTCCAGTGTTCCAAAGGAAAATGCTTGAGAGAGGGAGAGAGAGAGAAAAGCAGAGAAGTTGACTAGAAGAACCAGGAGTACATTGGAAATGAACCAGAGACTGGATTTGGGAGATGGAGATCAACAGAAAGAAAAGCAACAACTCGAAATTAATAGATAAATGTGGGATTACACAGCATAAAATCACATTTGTGAAATATTGTAGAATAAGAAAACCTGGAAATATTGGACTTTTTCACTTTGTTAAACTTCTAAGGGATTTCAAAGCATACACCCCACTTCATGTCATTAACGTCTGGCAGAACATTAAGGAAAAGGGAAGAGGAAGGAAACTACAAGGAAAACAGTCTTTGCTCTTAACAGTATTTTTATAAAATATGAAGTATACTGCATGTTATAAAATAAAGTTTTTTGATTTTTTTTGTTGTAACAGAGGTGGTCTTTTTTACTTCTTCTTTCTTTTTTCTTGTTCAGTTATAAGAAATGTAGGCAATGCAATGTAAAAAGAGAGGAAAGCCTGGACAAAAGAGCATGATGTAAGTAAAATTTATATGCTTTTTCTTGCTTTTGTAAAGGGGAATTAATGGATAAAGGCCCTTGGTTTGATCTAATGACAGGCTTTAAGAGGAAGCAAGTAAATAAAAGGACACTGAATATAATGAAATGTTTTCCTCTGGCACATAAATGTTCACAGTGCAATATTAAAAGCTTGTCACTGAAGGCAATTGTGTAACTTGACCTCATGTTTCTATGGAGAAAAGCTGATAAGGATAAATAAAAAGAGAATAAACTTTTTTTAATGCTAAAAGATGATGTTTTCTGAAAACATTCAAGTTGTTTAATACATCTGGGAGAGAAATAAAGATAAGACAAACACAGTACTTAGTGTAAGTAGAAGCACAGGCTGTACAATGCATATTACCATGCATAACCTTCATTATAGGTCAGTTCTAGCCTGTGATTGTAGCTGTGAATCTGGGACAATTATACCTATTAGGAAGGTTATACACCATTATTTGAATATGTATATAGTTTTAGGTGTTTGTATTAAACTAATAGGTCTTGGGGGTGTTCTGAGGGTGTTTTTATTTTTTTGATTGAAGGTTTTCGTTAAAACAAAAAGTCTTGTAAGATGTGACACAAGTTCAAATGGATATGACTAGAAACAACTGTATAAAAGATCAACCTGCCAAAGATTAGTGAGTGCATGCAAATAACACAAAACTAGACATTTTTAAAAAAAGCTGTTATACATAACAGGTGGGAATAATAACTTCTTATTATAATGACACCACTATGCCTATTATCTATAAATGTGAATGGCCTCACAGCTGTATACAGAAAAGAAAGATTTCTGAATTATATGAATTATATTAAAAATACAGAGTGCAAATAGTTATATTATATGAGACACATTAGAAAAAAATGGGCATGCAAGGGGAGTGCTTACATTACTTGCTAGAGGAGGTCTAATAGTGATAGAAGAGGGGAAAAATATAATAATGGTAGATTTGTAGAAGTAAGGAGCTAATGGCAAGGGAGGAGGATTATACTGGCATGTATTTATATTCTACCTGAAACTGCTACAATGAAATTTAAGAAAATTCAGGGAGAAATAATCAGCTTTCAGCAGAAAAGATTACTTATAGGTCAGGATTAGAATTTGATTTGTCACAGTGAGGAGTCATCTGGTGGCCTAGAATGGAAAATATGAATGTAGATGTTTGAAGAAAGATATGACAATATTTGGTATGGAAGATGTGAATTTAGTAGTAGGAGCTTGGAGAAAATTTACATATTATTCCTCAAGGTACAGCAACTAGACTAGGCTGACAGAAATTATATTTCACAGGAACATGTGCATGTAACTGAAAGTTTTAATATGCATCCAATAACTATTTCAGATCACGTTCCAATAATAACTAAAATAAAAATCCAGGGTAGTGAAATAAAAATGAGATACTGGCCCTTCCCATCTATCTGTCAAACAGAGAAGAATTTAAGGTAGTAGAAATTATTCAGGTATTATTAGGGAAGATACAAAAATGGCTTCAGAAAATATACTAGGGAGTGGGATAAAATGAAAGTGGAGTTTAAAACAGGGTAGAAATAAAAGAAATAGAGAAATGTTTAAGAAGTAACAATAATTATTTAGCGGTACTGCCAAAGGATAACATATTAGAGAACAGGGGGAATCTCATAGAATAAGGGGAGACACAACTGCAGAGTGTTAAAGAGAAAATAGGGGATTACCTCAATAATATCATGAGTGTAGAAAGATTGCTATTAAGCAACTGTTTTTTGATAATACCTCCAAAGCTTCAAAACTTTTAGCACAACGGCTCAAGCAACAGAAAGCAGAAGAGGTTGTTGCCAAGCTTTAGGAGCCTATAACAAGGAAAACAATCCATAATCCTGTATAGATCTTAAAAATATTTGGGAAATTTTAGAAAATCTGTATAAAGCAGTAAAATGTGGAAATCAAGAAAAAGTTAAAATAGAAATATGTATGGAAGAATTAACTATGCCAATGAGGCTCAATTACCAACAGGACAGGAGGAAAATCAGATAAAAATGGTGATATATAACCAAACTACAGGAAAGTCTCCAGGAATGGATGGTATTACTGTGGAAGTTTGGAAGCTAGGAGGGAAGAAAGTGATAACAATTTGGATGGTTTTGTTAAAAGGAGAAGAAGCACCAACATCCTGGAAGATAATAAAGACCCATCATATCCAGCTTCATGCAGGCGCATTTTGATTATAAACTATGATTATAAAGTATTTATGGCTATACTGGTGAAAAGAATGGCAAAGGTGATGCAGATATAGATCAAAGTGGTTTTCTGTAAGGTAGGCAAACATTTGACAACATGAATAGAAAAATGATGCTCTAGAGGGAAGTAGAATGTAAGAAAATATGACTGTTGTTGGTGGGTCTTGATGCAGGAGTCAGATGGGATTTTATGAGTAGGGTAATGGAAGCATTCGCATTCTCTGATGAAATTATAAGGTTGATTAGGAGGATATATGAGGGATTGGAGGCAAAAGTTACAGTGGGTTCCTGTCTGATAAGTTCTGTTTGAGCAGAGGAACCAGGCAGAGGTGTCTTCTTTCCCATTTATTTGCATTATATTTGGGACCATTGGCAAGGCTTTATTTGCAGATGATATTGGTTTTTATCTGATAAAACCAGAAAATGACATTTCAGTGTTGTGGAATATTCTGAGACAGTTTAAAATATTTTCAAGATACAAAATTAATGAAGACAAAATAAAGAGAATAGCTGTAAACTATGTAACCACACACACATTGGTTCAGCAATACCCATATTTGCAGGACATAATAAAATGAAGTACTTAGAGGAGTATGGATTAAAAAGGATTCTGTTACTGCAGCTAAGGATATGTGGGAAGAAACTACACAAAATCTAACACAAAAATTGAGAAATTAAAAGCACTGTTTTATGGATATGGATAGCAAGATAAAAGCAGTGAAAATGGTTTCAGTCTCTTTAGTTTTATGCACAGGTCAGACATATTTTTATCAACCAGAGGAGAAAGTTGTAGATAGCAATTAATAAAGAGTTTAAGGACTTTATCTGGGAGGGGAAGAGGGCAAGAGTTAGGTAGGATAAGTTGATCCTTCCAAAAGAACAAGGTGATTTTGGGATTACCTGGTTATAAGAAACAGCACCTCACAGACACATTAGCTACAATGAGGAAAGACCTCAATGTAGGCCAGTTTCCATGCCTCCAAATCACTTGATGATTATCTGAAGTGCTAACAAACATTTTGCTGTGGTAATCACCACTGGTGATCTATGCATCATGTTGGCACAGGTGTCCTTTCATTTACTCCCTCACACACATACACACACACAGTAGGATGCATCCCCTTGTCTCCCAACTGCCCTTAATGTTACAGAACAGACATCACTTTGCCTATTAATACTGCCTGTACCCCCTCACTGAATATTACAATCAATGTTTCCAAATATTAGTGTTTCGTACTTCTTACTGTCCAGAATAAATTGTTGTTCTATTAACTCTGAATGTGGCTTAGAGTACCTCGTGTGCTTGCCCCTATACTGTAAACACCCAGGCAGACATTCACACCAGACACCACTCATAGCTCTACATACACTCAGTCATACTGTTATACACACACACAGACACACACACAGACGCATGCACACACACACACACACACACACACACACACACACACACACACACACACACACACACACACACACACACACACCCCTGACTACTACCTCTCAGCTAAATTTCCTGTCACTTACACTTAAAGTGAGCTCTCCCATTGAAACTAATAAGTGAACATGGACTTTTGGTTGTGCTAATTTACGTGGCTGGTGAGGTTTATTTATATAGCAGAGTGGTTCTGCGACTCACTTGGCTGTGTAAAGCATTTACTTACTGCCGGTATTTCCAGGGAAGGTCACATAACTCATTATCATATACTGCTCATCTTAAGATTACGGTCATGAAGCAAGAAGCACCAGATACATGCAGTCTTGAAGTAAGCAGTGAAAAATTTTTCCAGATGAAATTCAACAGGAGAGGCATTTATGACAGACTGTAATGTTACTTCAATATCAGCATTAATTAATAAAGTGAAAAGTCATCAAAGTATTTTCCATTGTATTTTCCATTGTTTTTTTCCAGGGTTCTCATAGATCTCATAACTAAAGCAAATCAAATATGCTTCTTGCAAGTAATTTCTACCAAGTATTAGCTGTAAAGACTGACTGTTTATGCTCTAACAAGGACACATTTGTAAGACATACTCTTACTTTCAACAAAGCCAGAAGGAGAAGCAAATAAAAAGATGAGCTAGCTGTGTGTGAAGTTAATAATTTACCTGGAGTGTTATATGTGCAAAGCCAAGATTCAAATACGTGTCTTTTGAGAGATATTTTGAAATGATTAAGATTGCTTATGGATCTAATACTGTGTGGAAGGGTATTCCAATTTTTAGCAACAAAGTTAGAATAATGAGAGTTGCCTGCTGTATTGGATACTTTGGTTACTTGGAGTAAGTCTTTGTTAGATGATCAAAGAGTACAAATGTTAGAGTAGGATTGTAGAAGATATTTTAGGGAAAGTACATTGTCAGAATTGTGCATTATTTTGTTAGCCTTTACTAACTGGTTATAGTTGATAATATGAGGTAGTTCCAACCAAGAAAGATTTTTTAGGCATTGACAGTGATGGGTTGAATGTGTGGAATCGGTTACAAATTTGACAATCTTATTATAACACGATTCTAATTTACTTAGTTATGACTTTTTGAGGTTGGCAAGTACTGGGGATGCATATAAGAGTCAGGAGAGTTGATGGGTTCTAGCTATGGCTATTCTTGCAGCATCTGTTAAGAATTTTGTGTGTCTATACATTGTTCCCATTTTCTTGTGAACCTTTTTGATTGTGTTAGAAATGTGCATGTCAAATTTTAGTCTGTTGTTGATTATAACACCTAATACTTTTGTTTGGGAATCTGGGAAAATCCTAGTATTATTACCGGCAGTGATATAAAAGTTAACTGGGGGGTTAGTAGGTTTAGATGGATGAAAGATAATAAGTTTAGTTTTATTAGGGTTGAGAATGAGTTGTGAGTTTGCTACCCATGTTTCAATTTCAGATATGGCTTTTTGTGTGACTGTAGGAAGTTGTGTCATTGTGGATGCTGCACATATGAGGGTTGAATCATCTGCATATTGTATGATAGATGCTTGAGCGGAGGCAGTATTAAGATCATTTGTAAATATGCTGAAGAGGAGGGGCCCTAGAATTGAACCCTGAAGGACTTCAAGTGTAGCAGGAAGGAGTGGGGATAGATCTTGCTTCCATTTCACAGCTTGCTGGTAGCTAGACAGATAACTCTGAAACCAGTTAACAGCACCAGGGTTGATATTAAGATTTTTCAGGGTGGACAGTAACTTAGGATGGGAAACTCTTTCAAATGCTTTAGACATGTCCAAAAAGACTGAAGACACTATTTTGCCATCATCTCTGAATTTATTTATAGTATTACTGAAACTTAGAAGAACTGTAGTAATGCTATGATGTGGTCGGAATCCATGCTGTGACGATGAGAGGAGATTATTGTTTAGAAGGTGTTCAAGAAGTTGAAAGTGGATACATCTTTGCAAAATTTTAGAAAGTGGTGAAAGTATAGCAATGGGCTGGCAGTTCGTTAGGTCTGTTGAATTACCTCCTTTATGTAACGGTGTAATATTTGCAATTTTCCAAATAGCTGGGACATACTGTTCTGTTATAGAGTGGTTTATCAGTATTAACACAGGGAAGGTAATAACATCTGCTTTTAATTTTAGATATTCTGCTGGCAAGTTATCTGCTGCCAGTAAAGTGGGTTTCAATTTCTTTAATAGTTTTGCAATAGTTTGTTTTGGGACTGTCTGAAATGAGAATGCATCTACAATATTGCTTGTATTGTTGGGTGTTGGCATTGTGGGAAACTTGCTATTCTTAGTCAGTGCTAAAACACTTTCAGTGAAGAATATGCTAAGTTGTTCAGCAATATTATTTGTGTTATCAAGTAAGTTGGGGGGGGGGTTGTGGTTTGGCGAGGATGAAGTATGTTATTGGTTGTGTTCCAGAATTTTTGTGGATTCATTCTGTATTTACATTGGAAATTAGAATAGTAGTGTTTGTCTAGTTTAATTTGGTGTTTGGCACTGTTTCTAAGTTGCTGGTAAATTAAATGGTTTTGGTGGGATTTATTTTAGCCCAAGTTTGCCATGCTTTGTCCCTTTATTTTAGGAGGGTACGAGTCTCATGGGTTAACCATGGTGTGTAGTTGTCTTTGACACAAACTATTCTTGGAGGTACAAGTCCGTTTAGAATAGTAAGGAAGGTGTCACTGAAGTGTTGCACAGCAGCATCTAAGGGCAGTTGCTTAAGAGGAGTCCGGTCTGTTTTTTTTCAAAAATATTTAGTAGAATCTGTAAGTTAAGATTTTTCTTATTATGAATTTGGCAGAAGTTGATTAGTTTAGTAGGGTTACTGTGATTTCTCAGTAGGTAGGTTCCAAAGTGGCCACTTAAGTGATCTAGCAGACACCCTACTATTTGGTAATACAGGGGTTTATTAGTTAAGAACCAGTCCAAAATAGATTTGTCTATTTTCTTGTCAATTCTAGTTGGGTTTGAAATCATTTGAGTGAAACCATGGAGGCTTAGGTAATAATGAGGATTGTCAGATGTACATGTCATCCAATTACTGTCTCCTACAATAATGGTTTCCTGTGATATATCTTTTGTGACATTTTGGAGAATGATTTCGATTGTACTGGAATTGTTTCCTGGAGGGATGTAGACAGCTATTTTTTATATATATATATATATATATATATATGTATGTATATGTATATCTATCTATATATATATATATATATATATATATATATATATATATATGTATATATATATATATATATATATATATATATATATATATATATATATTCACTTCGGAATCTCGAAATTCCTAAACATCGAATGTCATATGATCGAGACCATATGATCAATGTTTCAGAATATCGAAATTCCGAAACAAATCCAAAAACAAACAACTATTTAAACCCTCTCTACTTAAATATACCAACTCTGAGATCGCACTACAGAGAGGAAAAGGGAAATCTCCCATTCTGCACTGTATGCAGATCTCCATTCAGAATAAAAAATTCTGAAACTTCGATCATATGAATTTCGAGGTTTTAGGATTTTGAGATTCTGAACGGAAGCCATATATATATATATATATATATATATATATATATATATATATATATATGTTAAATTAATTTGTTAGAATCAGACTGTAAAAATCATTGAGTTATTCAAAACAATGTCAATCAATAACAAACAATAATGCAGGAGAACTCAAGTATCTTATTTTCTAATGTACATTAGGAGGCAAAAAACCATACACAAACTTGTACAGAATTTTGTCTAGTTTATTAACAGAAGGCTCCATTTTTTATACATGTCACTATCAGTTTTGCCCACCTCACTGACGTGGTCAGTGACAGGGTCTTTACATCATAGTAACTTATGAAAAAGTGCTGAGATTGTGTTTTTCAAAAGTCTTTTCCCATGAGAATGTTACAGCCTTGCAAGCACCTGGTCAGTCACGATGACCTCCTGAGGATGTAGCCAATTCAAGGCTCTTAGATTAGCTCAATACAATGGATGAATGTCTCTTTAATACATTTCTTTGTCCCTTTCCAGCTGGACACTATCTCTGATAGTGCGCACAAGGCCATTCTTCTGGTTGAAGCAGGAAGAAGATACACATCTGAACAGATTTATTATTTTCTAACTTTGCAAAATAATCTTTACTTGAAAGACATGAGCCAGGCTGTGCTTGAACGCTGCCAAGGCCAAATTTCTGATTACACTGCAGCTTGTGCTTCAAGCAATAATATGCAAGTTTATTTCTACTATTATTCTAGTAAAACAGAATTAAATGCATTACATATCATACTACTTTTCAAACTTTGTTCTCTATTATAGATTTAAGTACATTTATTCCTAACTAAGGCACACATTTCTCTATATATTTGACCACACAGCTTATATATGTTTGAATGTTTGAATACACATCTTCCTAAGCAGCATACATTGTAAATATATTTTTCTAGGCAGCATGTATGTAAATATATTTTCTAAGCAGCATGTATGTAAATATAGATTTTTCTAACATTCTCCCTCCTGTTAATGCATTTCATTCTATTTGAAACATAAACAGTATTATTTCATTCCTTAGCTTTTCCCTTTCAAGGACTTTCAGCTAAGTTAGTCATTGGTTTTATATTTCAGAAAAGCATCATTTGAAATTAATCTTTTAATTTCAACACTTTGGTAAAAGTTTCACTAGCAGATATATCAACAAATTTTTGATTAATTTTTTTCATGCAGGGAATTTCACAGTAAACACATGTTCCTATTAGGAGTATACCCACACAAATAGCAATTAAATGTTTAATAGGATGGAACCCCCCCCCCCAAACAGATTCTGGAAAAAGTCTGTCAGTGGGTTTGGGCCTGGTTTAGTCATTGCTGATACTTGCTGAATTACCTCTAGGTGGTCATTGATTTCATGTTGGTTGTCAGGAATGTACGCACAGCATTTTTCTTCGTGTACCACCTCTTGCCGCTAGGGTGAAGTAAAGAGCCATTCGATTTTGTAGCACAACAGTTTTTATTGCATTCAGTTCATTAGTCACCAATTCTAGGGTGGAAAAAGTTGCATTGTTCATGACTTTTTGACAGCTTCCTCAGCTCCCAGATCGATTTGACTGCTCCATAGGCTGGTGGCATTCCTGCCCTGGATATAACACTGTTGCCCAAGTTCATATGAGTCAATTTACTTTTGTCTTTCACTGAATTATGGCCTTTTTAACCAGCTTCGATTTTACCAACTGGATTCGCAGGTTTTTTTCACTGGACCTTCAGATTCTCGAGCTGTTTTCCTTACGTTTTGTATCTTACCCAAAGGTAATTCTGCAGTATATCTTATTGCTGAAACCAGATAACCCAAAAAACAACTGCCGGACCAATTCTCAGGTAACCATTTATATGCCTTTTTCCCACAAATAAAATCATTACTTTGGTACTGATACGTGTTATCCCTGCATGAAACATTTTTCTATTCTTAATAGACAATTGCTTAGTTAAGACTGGATTGTCACATACTGCATTTAATGTAGTTTTCATTGAACTCAGATATGAATCATGGTTAGTATTACAAACAGTACCCCCACTTTTGACTTTAATGTAACATTTATAAGACATTGTTATATTACCATTACTCCAGCCCACCTGGAGGGTATTACTTTTGTAGAGACATACAACTCCTTTTTGTGTGAACAGGTAAAAATAAAGCAATTTTGTCCTGTGATCTCACAGTTTTTGTATAAAAAAAACTTTCCAAAGTCTCATTTTATCCCCAGAGGGACAGAGGACCTTAAAGTCTATTATATGTTGTTGGTATAGCTGTACAAACTCAGCAATTTGAAATGTGCATAGTTTCTGTATACACTTGCTTCATGGCCAGGTACGTGTTAAAATTTGGATGCCAGTCTATAAACAGTTCATCACGTCTTCTCACTTTCACTTGTGTGGTTGAGTGCAGGGAAAAACCACAATAAGAGAAAAATTGTCACACTTATAGTTAACAAATGCACAGTTAAAATAATTATGATATAGTTCTTGGGTTGCTCTGCTTTTTGTTTTCTTTACTCTTGGCCATTTTGCCCTTGTGTATCAGTCACAAAGTTTTTATTCAGCTGAAAGTTCTTTTGTCTGAAAAAGAGTTAAACTGCAAAACAGATTTATTTATAACAGTTTCTTTATATAATTAGCTAGTGAACCGTCAGCCTCCAGCTCTGCAGGCATGAGGGCTTTTTACTGAGGCACATAATATGCCCTTCCAAATACTACTTTAAAGGGGATCAAACCCTTTACATTTGTTACTGTTTTCATGCTCAGCAATGCTAGAGGTAAACAGCAAATCCAATTCTTTTGAGTCTCACTCATTAACTTTCTTAACTTGTTTTTTTAAAATCCCATTGTACCTCTCCACCAGTCCTGCTGACTGTGGGTGGTAAGCACAGTGATTCCTTAAGGAAATCCCAAAAATCTCCCAAGTTGTTGAATTGTCTGATTGACAAAATGTGTCCCATTGCCACTATAGATTCTTTCCGTATGCCAAATCTAGGAATTATTTCCTTTACTAGGGCCTTTGCCACTGTTACTGCATTCGGATTCCTGGTTGGAAAAGCTTCTACCCATTTTGAAAACATATCTATGATCACTAAACAGTATTTCTTTCCTTCACATTTATTCAACTCTATGAAGTCCATACAAATAGTATGGAATGGATATGGTGGTGTAGGGAAACTCCTTGCTTGTTTTAAATGCTCCTTGTGCATGGTGCTTGTTACAAGTATGACAAGCTGCACAAAATTTTATTGTATAATTTATGTATCCATATGTTTGGAATATTTTATTTACTAACTGTACCATCCCCCCTGTTGAGACATGGCTCTGCCCATGGCTCAACAAAGCTGCATATCTAAATAAATTAGACGGTAATATTGTTGTTTTTTTTTTTTCCCTTTGGAAATGTACAGTCCATTCTCAAAAATTGCACCTTGTTTTACCCAGTTTTGTTTTTCTGCTTTTGTAGTAAGCATTTGCATTGTTTTTAACATGTCTAAATCTAAAATCTTAAAGGGTTGTAATTTTTCATTTAAAAATAAAGTTTCTGAGTCTGAGGCTGCTTGCTTTGCAGCTGCATCAGCTCGTGCATTACCTTTTGAAATCTTATCCTATTGTTTTGTATGAGCTACACATTTACAAATAGCTACTTTGGTAGGCAACTGAATAGATTCTAATAGCTCCAAAATAAATTGCGCATGATTAATAGATTTTTTACTGGATGTAATCATCCCTCTATTTTCTTTATTATTGTGCAAACACATGCACTGTAGAAAAAGCATACTGATTATCAGTATATATGTTTACTTTTTTTTTTTGCCTTTTACTAAAATACATGCTCCTGTCAAAACTACCAGTTCTGCTGCTTGAGCATACAAGTTGTGTGGCAAAGTTTGTGCTTCTAAATTTTTAGTGTCTGTAACTACTGCATACCCCACTAGATTTTTTCCTGTAGGACCCCTTCTGCATGAGCCATCCACGTAATATGTCACCTCAGCATTATCCAAGGGCATATTTGTAAGATCTTGTCTAGGTAAAGCTAACTGTTTATATGAGGTTGACTCAGCAGTATGGTCATACATGAAAGATGTCTAGCAGGAGAAAGGTATGCAACTTTTTCTTGTGGCAGAATTATTGCAACTGCATGAGGCATTCTCAATGTGAGAGGGTGGAATAACACCACTGAGGCTGAAGCCTGTACTGCCATTGCTGCTGCAACTACTGCTTGTACACAGTGAGGCAAAGATTGCACCACTGGGTCTAACTGTGATGAATAGTAAGCTATGGGGCATTGCTTATCCCCATGTTGTTGCTTTAATACTGATGTCATGTACCATTGCTTACAATCTATCGTCTAAAAAAAAAACGTTTGTGATAACTTGGAAGTCTTAAAACTGATGAAGAAGCTATTAACTGCTTCAACCTGCAGAAAGCCATTTCTGCTTTTGTTTTCCATTGTAAAATAATTTGGTACCCAGTTTCAACAAAAATTAGTTGTACCTAAGAAAAGACATCATCTCTTTTTTAGTTGTTGGTTTGGGTGCTTGCAAAATTGCTGTTTTTTTTTTCCTCTTTTCTTTCCCACTATCTAGTATTTTACCTTTATTGAATATCACATATTCCAGGTATCTAACCTGTGTTTTTTCCCAAAGTTTGTAACTTACTCTTGTTTACTTTGTGTCCTTGTATTAAAAATTTTAACAATGTTACTGTATTCACCCTGCACTGCTGCTGGGTGCTGCTAGCAAGATGTCATTTACATAAAGTAAAATTTGACTACTTTCTGGTGGGTAGACCCTGCCAGATTGCTAGCCATTTTTGTGCAAATATTATTGGGCTCTCACAATATCCCTGTGGTAGTCGAGTATATGTATACCTTTTACCCTGAAATGTAAATGCAAACCAATATTGACTATCAGGATGTATAGGTATTGAAAAGAAAGCATTGCTTATATCTACCACAGTAAAATACTTCTGTTGTGGCTTTAAATCATTTAACAAGGTATGTGGGTCTGGCACCGTGGGTGCTTTAGGTATTACTGCATTATTCACAGCTTATAAATCTTGTACCATCTGCCATTCCCGTTTGCTTTTTAACAGGAAATAGGGTGTATCACATGGTGAATCAGGAGATTCTACCAGTACTCCTTTTGAGTAATGCTGCTTATTATAGGCTTAATTTTACTTTTGCATTCTTTTCCAAAATGTATTGTTTTTTCTGTGGTCTAAAAGCTGACTTTGGGGTAATTGTAACTGGTCCTGCTGCTTGAATAAGCCCTACATTTAACTTGCCTGTTGACCACAGAGTTGTTGGAATTTTACACAAGGCCTTTTCTTTTCTTTTAATAAAATGCTAATCAGCTGTCCTTACTAGATTGCAAGTGTACAGCTGTATGTGTCTGTGTCAACCAATTCAGTTTTGTTTTTATATTCCTTGTCCTGACATTTTTAAATCAGTCTGTTTTCCCATTTTGTTACCCTTTTTTTCTAAGTCTGCCCATTTAACACTTTTGTTTTTTTTTGTCAAGCTGACATGTGGCAGTCTATTGGACTTATACAATCTCATGAACTCCTGAGGTAATGAACAGCTTACTACACTGTTTCCCTCAGTATCCCAGCATAAAGTTTGTAATATTAATTTGTCAGCAGGATTTTTACTTATATTCCTTATTAGGTCCTGGTGTGCTACAGTAGTATGGAGTACAATGTAACAAGTGCTGCTGATCTGTGTCAAGGGAGGGTACCTTACTGATGGCTACGCTTATCAGTTCTTTGGTTACTGCCCCTGGACCAATCATAACTAGGTCCTGGCTGTACCAATAATAGGCTTCACCCTCTGATCACACCACAAGAGCATCCATTTGTCTTTGTGCTTCCATACCCTGCATGGTAGGAACTACTGCTATGCCAAATATCTGCACAAGGTCTTTTCCCAGTAAGTTTACTGGATATTTTGCAGAAACTACAATTTTACTTTTCTGAGTCATACCTGAAACAGGGTCAGTTATTGCTATATTATGGGAAAGTGGTTCCCTGTATAGCTGTCCATTTGCTGCTTTTACTAATATATAATCAGGTGATTTAGAATGTTTTGGTAACTTGAGGGGTGTATCAAAGTCCGTGACGCTCCTGAGTCACACAGGAATTTGACCTTTCTTCCCTCCACCAGAAGTGTTACTTCTGGTTTTGTATTTGCTAGGTAGAGCTCCAGGCTCAACAATGCTAAATCTAAAATTTTATTTTCATTTTTATTCTCTACATCTGTTTGTACTTCCTCTATTCCCTCTACTACATTCACATTTTCTTTTTGTTTATTAACCTTTCCTGATGATTTTTGGTTATTATCACTATCATATAGTCAGTCCACATCTCCTTTATCTTCTGTCATTGCTTTCTTATTTTGTTTATAGTCCCTAGCTAGATGCCCTTTTACCTGACTGTAATACAAATATTTCAGCTCCGCCTTCAGCAGTGAAGACTTGTGCCTTTTTTCTTTTTACTATTAAGGTGTCTTTCAGTACGTCTAGCATACTCAAGTAAGGCTTGCAGCCTGCTTGTTCAGTGATTTATCATATGCCTTGTAATAAAACTACTAACAGGGGCAATGCAACCTTTTAAAAATGTATTTTTTAATTGTTGTTTTAAGCATTTTAATAATCTAGCATAATATCCATCTACTGTCTCATTTCCCTGTTGTATGCATTAATTAATGCAAGTCCAGTCTGCTCTAAGTTTTCATTTTTCAGAGATTCTGTCTGTTAGACCTTTCACTCTGTTGTCTAAAAATGTTTCAGAATTTTTTTAAGCTTCTGTTTTTTTTTTTTACAATTTGCTTCCTCAATCCACCTATGTGCTTGAGGTATGCCTAGTTGGTGCTGTTTTTCTTTGCCTGACGTCCTGCATCAGATTAAAGCTTGTTTAAGGAGTTTAACTAGTGAAAGTTTATCTAGTTTACTATCAAATTTATAGTTGTTAACACATTTTGCAAAATATCTCACATTATCTGCTTACTGCAATTGCATATGCTTTACATTATCCGTTAGGGGCGGATCTCGTGATCTCTTAGTGCACTGATTTCCCATGTCTTAAAAAGACTGTTACGTAACCCTTCTCTTGTACCACGTGGTATCTTATTTCCCATATCCACAGTAGTGTCTAGAATGACTGTTTACTTTGCTTTGTTATTCCCTGATCTATAACTCAAGATACAATACTTCGACTCTCTCTCTCCCTGCTATCACAAACCTTAGCAATAGCACAGTGTAACCTGGTCCCTGATCTAAAACAAAGACAAAGAGGGAAATTCTTCTTACCTGAGCCTCCTGCTCTTACTGTTTTTCCTTGGGGCCCAGTCTTCCGCCAGCCACAGATCAGAAAGTGGACAGCCTCTTTACACACAACAATTCAGTCGGAGGTCTTTTTCACTTTAAGAAGAACCATTCTTTTCGGCAGCTTCTCCTGCGCAGATTTATTAGCACTCATGCACTCTGTGACCTGCAGCTTACCAAGGGAATTCCGGCACGATTAGGACCAAAATGTTAAATAAATTTGTTAGAATCAGACTGTAAAAATCATTGAGTTATTCAAAACAATGTCAATCAATAACAAACAATAATGCAGGAGAACTCAAGTATCTTATTTTCTAATGTACATTAGGAGGCAAAAAACCATACACAAACTTGTACAGAATTTTGTCTAGTTTATTAACAGAAGGCTCCATTTTTTATACATGTCACTATCAGTTTTGCCCACCTCACTGACGTGGTCAGTGACAGGGTCTTTACATCATAGTAACTTATGAAAAAGTGCTGAGATTGTGTTTTTCAAAAAGTCTTTTTCCCATGAGAATGTTACAGCCTTGCAAGCACCTGGTCAGTCACGATGACCTCCTGAGGATGTAGCCAATTCAAGGCTCTTAGATTAGCTCGAATACAATGGATGAATGTCTCTTTAATACATTTCTTTGTCCCTTTCCAGCTGGACACTATCTCTGATAGTGCGCACAAGGCCATTCTTCTGGTTGAAGCAGGAAGAAGATACACATCTGAACAGATTTATTATTTTCTAACTTTGCAAAATAATCTTTACTTGAAAGACATGAGCCAGGCTGTGCTTGAACGCTGCCAAGGCCAAATTTCTGATTACACTGCAGCTTGTGCTTCAAGCAATAATATGCAAGTTTATTTCTACTATTATTCTAGTAAAACAGAATTAAATGCATTACATATCATACTACTTTTCAAACTTTGTTCTCTATTATAGATTTAAGTACATTTATTCCTAACTAAGGCACACATTTCTCTATATATTTGACCACACAGCTTATATATGTTTGAATGTTTGAATACACATCTTCCTAAGCAGCATACATTGTAAATATATTTTTCTAGGCAGCATGTATGTAAATATATTTTTCTAAGCAGCATGTATGTAAATATAGATTTTTCTAACAATATGTATATATATATGTATATATATATATATATATATAAAATATATATATATATATATATATATATACACACACACACACACACACACACACACACACACACACATATATATATATATATATATATATATATATATGTTTGTTCTGGTTTAGTTGCACTCTGGTACTGGTTATGCTCAGTGTTAATGTATGCTCTTGGTGCTTACTGAATAAAGTTGGATTGGGGTTATAGCTATCCGAGTGCTTTCTACATGTTTTGAGTTTCTATTTGGCACTATTATTCCTCCTTTTTGACTTTTGTTAGTTGCACTCTAGTTATGAGTAACTATGCATTATTAATGTTAGTAACACTTACATTTACAGCTTATAAGTTGAGCATGTTCTTAAAGAGAATTGCTACACCACCTCCCTTCTTTTCTATTCTGTCAGCTCTTAGAATATTGTAACCAGGTTGGGTTATTTCTATGTCTGGTATGTGTGGTTTCAACCAGGTTTTAGTAAGGATGGTAATGTCTGGGTTGTAAAGGGAGAGAGTCACATGGAGTTTGTATTTGATTCAGCATACTTCTAAGATTTAGGTTTAGTATTAGTAATATTTCAGAACTTTTAGGTAGTTTGATTTGCACCGGGGAGTTTAATGAGATCATGCATTTGGGGCCTGGATTTGGGTGACTATCACCACTAAGCATAAGTTTGGCTGCTATGTGACAGAGCAACTGAAAAAGTTTGAATAGTCTTTTGTGAGTTTTAAAGGAAATATTATGGAGGCTTTCATTTGTAAAGAGTAGTCGGTGTTGTTTCAGGTCTGTTGTAAACAATGATGGGGACACATAAAAGCTATTAGGTGTTGTTAGGGTAGGGTTATTAAATGCTGTTGCTTGCTTTATATACTGATTGTCTAGTTGGAAATTGTAAGTGGTGAGGTTAGCTTTAATTGTGATGCATAAAGTTAATATAAGACCATGTACAAACATGATAGCATTTGTGTTTGACAAATTATTTGAAAAATGATCATTATTAGGGAAGTTAAATTCTTGTTTGTTAAGGTATTAGTATATTACAATGTTACATATTCGAGGTTAGGGGTTACATATGAAATGTTTGGGGTGTTTACAGGGTATGTTTCTACTGGGTAGTTACTTTTATGTGTGTGTACAAATGTCTTATAGATAGCTAGTCATTTGTAATGGGAGGGGTTAGTTGTAATTAGTATAGCAGATTGGGTGATTTTAACTTGGCGGGTGTGGTTTGGTTACATTTAAATTATAGGTATTGAGGGCCAGGTGAAATATGGGGGCAGGGCAGGGAGCGGAGTGAGCCAGAACATAGTGAGGGCGAATGGAGCAGGATGAGGAAAGATCCAAGCAAAGGCAAGTTTGTATGTAAGAAAAACAATCAGAATTGAACACAAACTGCTGTGAAGCTGTAAGTTATTTCTTAACTATTTATCAGGTGGAAAACAGCATATCCTTGTATCTGTAGGCTACTGTGCTCTCAATTAAATTAACAAACACACAGAATTTCATTAGTCATGGATACTATTTGCTCACAGAAGAGAATAAAAGATAAATGGAAGGTGAGTGTGTGGGGGGTGCTGCTTACAAGCCAAAGCGTAGTATTCTCCAGGGGATTATGAATATTAGCTCAAACAGGTAGACACATACACAAAGTTAACTTTAGCTGTTTATGTTTGCAGATAGTGTCATTATTCGGACATTCAAAAATATGACTTCCTTCAGGTGCACTTTCCATGTAAATAACAATCCACAATCACAGTTTTAATACCCAAATAAATTATACTGCCTGTACATGCAAAAACACAGACTGTCAGTATATCTCCCATACTAAATTACTAATCCCCCCCCCAAAAAAAACAAACAATTTGATAAAAGTAGTTTCAAAACTAAACATGAACAGATTCACATACTTGGGTGCAAAATATGCACTTATGACCACCTCTTTTTTTGACAGAAAAATTGCCGATTAAATACAAAATAATTGTGTCAAAGAAAAATATAGCACATTAACCACAGAATTCGTTTTTGGGCATGCCCTCCCCTGAGTCTGAGAAATAGCACAAATACCTACCACATGCTTAATAGGTACAGACAGTGGTTTAAATAAAGGAATAGTATCTTTCAAGAAGAATAGCTCATTATTTGCAGTATGGTCCAGCATTTACATGCAAATGTAATAATTTTATTACTATCAGAAACACATAACTGAGTAGTCTCTCATTTTGATGGCCAAGATTAGCAGCCTGTAGCCTCTTTGAAATACTCTGCATAATTTTGTAAAGCAGTTGTTATGAGATATACAGCTGACAGACAACATTGAAAAAAAAGAACCTGTATATAGTCTGCAGGACGATGAGCGATGTGATTCAAGAACAGAGTCACATAGCAAAGTATGACTCATGCACTGAAGTGGGAAATGTACAGTATACAGAGCATTAATCCTAGAGAACAATTGCTGCTGGATAAGAGGGACTGTCAGCCAATCATATCAGAACGCAATCCGTGATGAAAAGCAAGGCAGCACAGCATGAGAATACAGCACAAAGAAAATCTTGCTGAGGGATTTTTTTAACATAGTCAAAATGTTTTCTTTCTTCCAGCAGGCACTGTCTACAGTATAAGTGGAATTGCCCATTACAGCCAAGATATGCATTTTTTTGTTTCCTTTATTTTTAACATATTCAGTTTATTTTGGAAGTTTCCATAGTGGAGTTGAGATTCCTTTTGCTCATTTATACTGTAGCAAATATGTGGATAGTGGGAAAGTAACAGTAGTATGAAAATTTTTGTCTAGCATGGCAACAACATTGTTGCCAGCAAGGAAATACATGCCATTTTCTCTCTCAGTACTATAAGCAGAGCTGCCTATTACATTATAGCTAACACAGACACTGCATTTTTTGTCTGTTTCTTTTATTTTATCTTAAATTATTTTAATTATTTTTTGGAAGTTTCCACAGACTACTGTAGCTCACCAGTTGCTAGGTTACCTCCCGGCTGCCTATTTAAGCTGCCAATGACAAGCAGTAGCAAGTTTAGTGACAGTGTGGGAAGCATACAAAGACATGAAGATAAGAGTCTGCATCTCATAGGATTAGCTACATTACTGAGGTAGGTGCTGAATTCTTACAGCCCTTTACTCTTTATGCTTTACACATTCTTAAATATTTCTCCCATTAGTTCACTGACTTTATTTGTGAACAAAAAAACTTGTAATAGCCAGGCTCTATCCAGTATATTTCTTTGGCTTGCTGCATGGTTTACACTTGCAGCTGCTTACTTAACATAATG
This sequence comes from Protopterus annectens, assembly GCF_019279795.1. Lineage (NCBI taxonomy): Eukaryota > Metazoa > Chordata > Ceratodontiformes > Protopteridae > Protopterus > Protopterus annectens. The sequence continues at coordinate 617,057,541 of NC_056744.1, forward strand.
GATATTGGTGAATGTGTAAGACTTTTTAATTTTTTACACACAAATGCATTTAGTCTAAGCAAATTAACAGCAAATGAATACTGTACTTCACAAGTAACGTGCACACATTTACAATTCACATACAGTTCTTATACAGCATTTGCTAAATGCAGACAAATTACATTTTTGATTAAACAGATACTCATAATATAAACTGCACATGTTTCTTGATGGCTATTAATCAAAAACAGTTTATATGAACTGCTAAAGAAGTAAAACACCACTTGTGATGAATCACAAGCCAAGTGAACCACTTTCAATTACGCAGGTCCCTGGTGGAGTAGATATTTAATCTGCGACTCTCGTACAACAAGGCTAACAGCTGCTGTATCACATTTCATTTTAGAGGTTTTAATACTGGTTATATTGGAGATAACTGTATCCCTGTGATAAGAACAAGCAGGATAACTACTGAAAAAGCCTTAGCATTATATCTATCTCACATCATGCTTATTACCACACCTGCAAGTAAGGTATAGACAGATTCAGTCCCTTTCTCTTGGAACATTAAAACAGGAACAGCTACTAAAATTCCTCCCACGTTTTGATTCTTTGCAACTACTGCATCAGTGGTGTAGACTGAGGAAAAAACCCTGAGAAAATAATTCAGTCAATAAATACTACAATTTTTCAAAAGGTAAAAATCTTGGTCAGGAAGATTGTAATAATCACTTTACGTCAGTGCAGCATATTATTTTCCGTAGTACATTCCGAGTGCAGAATACCTAATAACTAAAGTATACGCAGGATAGGGCATATGAATTTTTGCTGTCCATTGGATTTTGTCAGTAACCCAGTCCCATAATGGCTGAATATCCTTACATTCCCAAACTATGTGTGAAAAGTTTACTGGTTTTCCTGAACATCTCCAGCATGCAGCAATCCCACTACTGCACTTCTGTTTAAGGCTAGTGCTTGGTGCCAGTTATATAAGATTTTCATACATTGTAAACTCTACAAGGAATGGCATACTGAATATACATATGACTTCGGAAGTTGCATCCATTTAAGATCAGAAACGGTACAGTGCAGCATATTTTGCCACTTTTCCTAAAGACACAAACATCCTCTAAGAAGGCCTGACAAATTAATAACTGCTGCCACAGTCTTGGTCAAAACCTCAATGCCAAAAATGCATAATATCTTTTGGAAAGATGACCAGCCCTGGAAATTACTTACCATACACCCCTAAGAACTGACTTGTGGTCAGGAATTTGGGAACGTATGTAGACAGTGACTTGGCCTTTGACCATTATGTGTCTACTATAGTAAGGAAATAATTCCATATTGTGTATATGTCACCGGTTCATTGTATTAGACCCTCATTAGACCAATCATTGAGTCCAATGTGTCTTTCAGTATGTACCTGTCAGGCATATACCACAACTGCAGCATTCACAGAGATTCCTATCAAAAAGAATACATGGTGTACCAACATGTCCTACATGGACCATCCCAAAGCCTTATCCTTGTATTGAGTCTCTTACAGACAAATGAGAGGTGATCTAAGCCTGCCAATCAAAGCATTCTCTAATCCAACCCTTATGGGCCTGTTGCACATCCACACGACATACACAATCAGAAACACCTATTTTAGGGATCTTAACCTTGCTTACTTAACATAATGGAGATCAGTGAATGTGTAAGACTTTTTATTTTTTTTTTCACATAAAAGTATTTAGTCTAAGCAAATTAACAGCAAATAAATGCTGTACTACACAAGTAACACAAACACATTTGCAACTCACATACAGTTCTTATACAGCATTTGCTAAATACAGCTAAATTACATTTTTGATTAAACAAACTCATAATATAAACTGCACATGTTTCTTGGTGGCAATTAATCAAGAAGAGTTTATATGAACTACTATATAAGGTAAAAAAGCAGAAAAATAAAGACATGTTGGATAGATTTGTATGTCTTACAGAGACTGCCGCTTCTCTGGAGCAGACTTCCCATCCATATGAAGCAGAGTTCCTCCCTGCACTTATTCAAGCACAAGATGGGTCACTAGATGGGGAATCCTAAATTTACATGTGGTCTGTCACCTACGTCTCTGTTAGAAAGAGGAAGCTTGTAAATACTCAATCACACATTCCCAAGCTGTACCACTATAAAATGAGTAGTGCTAATATCTATTGAATATATTTGGGAAGCATGGCTATGCTTAAAAAGGGCTTTTAGCGTCATTAGCCTAGTTTTCATCTATGAATGTATGATTAGCATATAGAGATGTTCAATGTGTCCAACCTTCAGCTCTTGTCTCCTTAAAGTTGCTTCTGCCCCTTCATTACTCTGGACTTTAAACTTTTTTCCCCAAGAAAGGAATGAAGCTGAAAATACTGCCACCAAGTAATGTCTTTCACCTGGCTTTCCTTTGTTGATGGTGTATGAAGGATACAAAGATGACACAGAATGGTCTCATATGTCTACCATAAAGAAGAGTCCCTCTTTAATTGATTCTTTCCAAAAATGTTTCCATATTAACTTTAACTAATGGATTTCCCCCAAATCTAGTCTCCAGCCATGGGAAGAAACTTTCCACTGAGTAAAACTGAACCATGCAAAAGGTACACTCAAACCAGGCCTGCAAACCATCTGGAGGAGTTAATAATCTTGTATGATCCACAATATGAGGGGAAACTGAATTCTGATTCAAACAGAGGGGTCTGTCTCGCTTGAATATACTGCCTGGTAATTATAGCTGCCTCATATCCCAATATATTAGAAGTACCCCTCCTTCCTTATATGTATACACTTTTTTCCCTTGGACACTCTTGGCTTCTGACCCTGACCCAGGTAATCTAAGAATTTCATTTGAATAGTATGGATTTCTTTTGATTTAACAAAGTGTGGAAGGTATCTATCTAGAATGAGTATTTTTTGCTAGAAGAAACATTTTAATTACTTGAATCTTAGTTAGGAAGGGGAGGCATTTGTGTTTCCATGATGTGAATTCTTGTAGCCCATTGGATTTTAGCAGTAACCTTACCCCATAATGTTAACATTAAAACAGTACAGCAACTTCCATACAATAAAGTTAGCTGCAGGGGTATTCCTTAGTGCAAAATGGTGGGCACTGATCTGAATATTCTCAGCTGTTTCATGTTCACATCCAGATTTGTACTGTGTTGGTTGAGAGAAGAATGCCCTTAAATATACATTGATGAGCTATCCTCAATGGAGCGTTGCCCCATTTTTTAATTCCTTTTCAGCTACTGCCAAAAGGCGATACAAAGAGGACTTTGCCATATTAATCTGATGGCTTAACAATTTGGAAAAGTCACTAATCCAGTCCAGAATCTTGGAGAGTAAAGTACAGGGTCAGTCAGCCTCAGTACACAGTCGTCTGCAAACCAGGATGTGAGGAAATATTTGTGTTCAGTAACATACATCTAGTGTGTAAATTGTTAGAAAAAGTAAATACGAGGACAGGGATCATCCTTGTCTGGTACCTTTGTAGATGGCTTTTAGCAGGAACATATATCCATTTGTCTCAACTCTGGTTGTAGGATAAACATATAGGAAGTTGTACTTCCTTATGAAGGCATTCAGATAAGCAATGTTCTCTAAAATGCCCCACATAAAGTCCTATTAGATTGAATCGAAGGTTTTACAAACATCTAGCTGGATGGCTGAGGCTGGTACTTGTATATGTCAGACCCATGCGCCATACCACTCAACTGTTCAGATTTTCACAGAATGTCCAGATTTTTTGCCTCATATTTCTAGTCTGTTCCTCGTAAAATTTGTGATTTTCTGGATTTTTGTGGCAACTCAGTAAGGATCAAATTCACTTAAGTAATAACATGAATTTGAGTTTCAGACTTCATATCCTTCAGAAAAATGCATGGTGACCTTTTATTCTAGCAAATTTATAAATTCATAAGACCAATATTTAAAATTTGCCCCTATTTTTTGGGCGTTGTACCCCCATTATTTTTGGCTTTGTCCAGATTTTTAGTGCTAAGAGGATGAGAGTTATGCCCACGCCAGACTATCCAAGCAGACTCATAAGATGTCAGAGTCCCCATTCATTCCCCTACTGAATTAATTCTGTCATAATGACTTCCACTCAGTTGGAGAGCCTGACACTTTCATTATCGTTTCCATAAAAATTGATCAGCTATATCACTTGCCATGAAAATCTAAATGCTAGCATAATCTGCCCATCTCCTTTAGCTTTGCAAAATTGTTCCACTACCCCCTTGCAGCATGGGTGAATTAATATAGGCAAACCTTTCTTTGCAGACCTGGCACTGCTAAAGTAAATGTGCCTTGCCATACTTTGGTTATACAGCTTTTATTCTTCTTTCTTCAGTTTGATTTCTTGCAAGAATACAATTTAGAATTTCTTTTGAATTATCTAACTTATGATCACCTTAACCTTAAGCTGAGATCCCCTTCCAACTAAATTGCATTCAAATACCTTGCTGAACCCAATGAACAGCAGAATACAGTTGCTCCAGTTATATACATTCAAGCATTATAGCCATAAACAAACTATTCATTTCATTGGGATAAGGGAAAACAGGTCCTTGCCCCCAACTGATAGGGCTGATACCTCATACTAGCTAGCTTCAACCTCTTATATTTCTTCAGTGGAAATTTCAGGGAAGCCAAAGTCCATCATGTTGTCAAAAAATTAAGGTAGCATATTGACAGCTCTGAGGATTCCTGGAGATGTTGCTGAGGAAAACAGTTTTTCTCTGTTCCCTGCATAGTTCCCTGGTTCTCCCCTGCTTTCCTTTTCTTAATTATGGTATACATTACTGGACCTTTCTCACCTCCTGTTTTCTGTGATAGCACTGGTCATCTTGGTGGCTTCCACATGTGATGTCTTTTCAGTAATGTCCCAATCTTTTGGAAAGCCCACTGCATCAGCCTACAGCAAGAAAGTACAGTTTTGTACCTACCATAAATGTAGATGTTCGAGTGCTAATACAGCTGCAGTCATAACAGATGGGTTATCCTGCCGTCAGGCGGGTCCTCAGTCGGCCGAATTCCAAAGTCTAGGACCGGCGTCGGTTGTCGTCGCTTCTTCCCTGACGTCAGTGTGGCAGGGGTATAAAAGAACCAGCCGACGCCATTTTATTCAGTTTTTCTTGCCCTAGATGTCAGGTGCCCCCAGAAGGAAGACAAAACATAAACTTATGTAATAATGCAATGTAATATAATCAAAAAACAGTATTTTGCAAGCAAATACACCATAAAAGAATACCCCAATCAGGTTGTATGAGGAGGTGTTTGTCATAAGGCCTGTCCCAAGAGGGGATGGAGGGAGGGAAACCTGGGCTGCAGCTGTATTAGCACTCGAACATCTACATTTATGGTAGGTACAAAACTGTACTATGTTCATCGTGCATACAGCTGCAGTCATAACAGATGGGTAGAATCCCAAAGCTAAAAAGGGGTGGCAGGCACTAAGTGGAACTAGGAGGAGCAAGGATGCCCTGCAAGACTGCTGTGGCAAAGCCCACTCTAGATTTAGAGTATAGTGGAAGATGATAGTGCTTGGAGAAAGTGTGCACAGAACTCCAAGTGGTGCTTCCAAAATATCCTTGGTAGGAACCCCCCTGAGGAAAGCTGCAGAGGTAGCTGTGGCCCTTGTGGAGTGAGATCTGATGCTTGTAGGTACAGTTTTTCCATGAAATGAGTAACAAAAGTGTATGCAGTGGGCTATCCATTTTGAGATTGTCTGTTTGGAAATAGCCTTTCCTTGAGCACCTGTAGCATAGGACACAAAGAGTTGCTCTGATTTTCTGAATGGCTTTGCCCTGTCCAAATAATAACGAAGTTGTCTGTGAATGTCCAAGGAATGTAGTAGTCTTTCCCCTTTGTTTTGTGGGTTAGGATAAAAGGTAGGTAAGTGGATAGTCTGATTCAAGGCTACACTGGATACTACCTTTGGCATAAAGGAAGGGTTGGTTCATAAGGAAAATCTCTCCTGATGGAAAATGATGAAAGGTTGCACAGCCATGAGGGCTTGTAGTTCAGAAACCCTGTGTGCTGAGGTGATAGCTAGAAGGAAGGCTGTTTTCCATGACAAATATTGTAGTTCTGTTGAAGCAGCTGGCTCAAATGGAGGCAGGGTCAGGTTTTCTAAAATGAAGTTGAGGTCCCAAGCAGGTACTGGTGGTTTCCTTGGGGGTTTTATATTCTTAGCCCCTCTGAGGAACTGTCTTAAGAGAGGATGAGAGAATAAAGGAGGATCAGTGTTGTATTGTGCAGAAATGGCTGAAGCATGGATCTTGATGGAGGAGAAGGAAAGTCCACTGTTTAACATCTCAGCTAGGTACTGTAATATTTGAGGTAAATTTAGTACCCAAGGATTCTGGCCCTTTTTCTGATTCCAGGCAGAAAACCATTTCCATTTGGCGGAGTAGGCTTTTCTAGTAGAATGTCTTCTGGCCTCCAAGATGACATCCTGCACCTCCTTGGAGAGGAGGGTCTGTTGGGAAATCAAGGAATCCTCCATGCGGCTAGACTGAGGGTTTTCAGCTGACTGTGAAGAGTTTTGAAGTTGTGTGGGTCAACAGAAGAGGCACTAGAGGCAGGATCCATGGTGGGGAATGAGTCAGGCTCTTCAGGAGTGGATACCAGTGTTGTCTTGGCCAGTCTGGAGCAATGAGAATTATCTTTGGCCTCTCTGCTCTGGCTTTTAATAGAACTTTGGGCAGCAGAGGAAGAGGTGGAAAGGCATAGACTGTCAATGTTGTCCAATTGAAAGAAAGTGCATCCACTTTCCAGGCCTGTGGATGATAGGTCCTTAAGCAAAGTTTTTTCAGTTGGTAACTTCTGTGGGTAGCAAAGAGATCTATGTCTGGCCATCCCCATGCCTGAATTATCTTTGCGAAAACTTGAGGATGCAACTTCCATTCATGTGGATCTGTCATATTTCTGCTTAGGTTGTCTGCCAGCGTGTTTTCCTTCCCTGGCAGGAATTGTGCTTGAAGTTGGATTTGCAATTCCAGAGCCGTGTTCCAAAGGGACATGGCTAGTCTGCACAGGGGGTATGAATGAGTTCCTCCCTGTTTATGTACCATATCACTGTGGTGTTGTCTGTCCTTATCAATAGCTGGCCTGGATGCAGTAGGTCTTTGAAGGCCATAATAGCATTTTGTACTGCTAGCATTTCCTTTTGATTGATGTGTAGGTGCTTCTCTTTTTGGGACCATTTGCCCTGAATGCACTGATCTGTCATGTGCGCCCCCCAGGCGTAGTCCAAGGCATCTGTTGTGATGATTTGATTTGCTTGAGGCATGCAGAAGGGGAGACCTATGTTTCTTTGGCATGCTTGAGCCCACCACAGAAATTCCTTTTGAAGACATGGAATGAGTGGTATAATTGTTTCCAAACTGTGGCTGTGTTGAGACCATAAGTTTTTTAGGTACCATTGAAGTTTCCTCATATGCAGCTTTGCACATGGGATCAGCAGGATGCAAGATGCCATGAATCCCAGAGCCTGCAGGACTTTCCTTGCAGTCAGCCTGGTGAAGGTTGCCATTTTTCTGTAATATTGAGATAGTTGCCCTTGCTTCTCTGGCGTGAGGTAGGCCATCTGGGTGTTTGTATTCAAGCTGGCACCCAGGAAAATTATTGCTTGAGAGGGTATTAGTTTTGATTTCTTTTTGTTGACTGTGTATCCCAGAAAGTTCAACAATTTTATTACAAATGCCAGATGTTTCAGAAGTATGTGCTTGCTGTCCGCTTGGATCAGGCAGTCGTCCAGATATGGGTATATTTGTATCCCTTGAAGTCTGCAGAAGGCAATTACTGATGCCAGGCATTTCGTAAACACTCTGGGTGCAGTAGATAAGCCAAAGGGCAATGCAGAGAATTGATAATGGGTTGAACCTGCAAGAAATCTGAGGTATCTTCTGCAATCTTGTCTGATAGGGACATGCAGGTATGCCTCCTTGAGGTCCAATGTTACCAGCCAAGACTCCTTGCCCAGCATGGGAAGAAGCTGCTGTAATGTGAGCATCCTTGAATTTTGGTGCGAGTAAATATGTGTTTAGGATGGATAGGTCCAAAATAGGTCTCCAATCTTTGTCCTTCCTTGGTACCAGGAATAGTCTGGAGTAAAAACCTTGACCCTGTTCTTTTGCAGGTACCTCTTAAATAGCTTTCATGTCCATGAGAGCTGAAATTTGCTTTTGTGCCTCTGCCCTTTGATTTTGTGGCAGGTTTGGCATGCCTCTCATTTTTGGAAGGGTGTGAAAGTGGAATCTGTAGCCTCTGTCTATAATGTCCAGGATCCATTTGTCTTTTGTGACAATATGCCAATTTTTTGAAAATAATGCCAGTTTTCCGCCTAAAGGTGCTGCCATTAAAGCTTTGCTTGGCATGCAAAGGGGAAAGTCATTGTGTCTGCTTTCTGAATGACTGTGATCTATCTTCTCCACCTCTTGGTGTAGGTGCTTGCCATTGTCTGACTCTAAATGATCCTTGAGATTGCCCTCTACCCCTCGGGCACCTGTATCTACCTCTTTGAGGTCTGTCCATGGCTGGAAAGGACCAATTTTTTGAAGGCCAGTTTCTGCTGAAACGTGGAGGTTGTACCTGTAGGAAATCTAGGAAATCTTTCACTGTTTGCATTAATCTTGCCTTTTCCTCCATTTTCTTTAGTACCTCCTCAGCTTTAACACCAAACAATACATCTTTTTGAAGAGGTGCATCTAGTAATTTAGCTTTGACATGATCTGGTAAGGTTTGCTCTTTGAGCCAAGCATGTCTACGTATGACAGACCCTGTAACAGAAGCTCTACATGAGGCCTCTAAAGCATCAAAACCACATTGCAAGGTATGTTTACCCACTTGCTCTGCACTATGCAACAAATCCTGCAACTCCTTTAAATCTGGTTGTTCAGGTTGTGTCATCTTGCTTTTCAACTCAGATAACAAAAACTGTTGATACTTTAACATATGGAACTGACAGTTTAATGCCCTCATGGTTAAAGTGGCCGAGGTATACACTTTTTTCCCCCACCTTTCTAAAGCTCTGGAATCTCTCTCTGAAGGTAATGGGTTTTTAGCAGTAGAGGCCTTAATTCCCTTGGGACCCTGTGAAATAGTTTCTGGGTCAGCAGCATGGCTTTTGTATAGGAATTGGTGTGAATCAGGAACCCGGTAATACCTGTCAGGTTTAACAGGAGCTGGAGGTAAAGAATCTGGGTTGAGGTTGGCTTCTGTGTACACATCATCTAATATATCCAAGACAGGAGGAATAGCCAGAGGCCTGTGCCGAGGAAGCAAGAGAAAATCCCTGAGCCTTTTCTTGGAATCTGAGTAATCTTGGCCTTCCCAGTGAAAGTGTTCCCTCAAGGTATGTAAGGTTTCCCCAAAAGAATAGTCCTCAGGGGGGGAGACCGAGGGAATGGACTCCTCAGCATCAGAATCTTCAAAAGGGGAATATGAATATTCCTGGTCCTCAGAATGTTCTGAGGTAATAGAGGCTTGGTCTGAGGAAGGGTAGTCTTCCTCCAATCTGGGCCTTTTGTCCGAGGGGTTGAGAACCCTGATAAGAGTAATCAAATCCTCAGCCATTTTGAGCATCTGTTTTTTAGGCATGGGGCCTTGAGAGGGGCTCTGTGGAGCTTGTCTTTTAGTTTTCATGGCTGCTTTAGATTTTGTGAAAGCCTTAATGGAAAAAGAGGAAGGACTGAAGACACCTTGAGAGGTGGCAGGCCTGTCTAAACTCTGAGTTTCCCCGCCAAGAGTGGCGTCGGTATCTGTAGTCGGAGTGGGGGCCGAGGAGCCTGCGACCTCGGGCACAGAAAACACTGCTAAAGAAGCGTCATCGGTACTCAGGGGCTGCGTAGGCACCTCGCTGAGAACCGGAGCACCTGTAGCCGGCTTTAGCGTGGTGTCAGTAGAAGTCGTGGACCTCGTATGTTGGTCCTTATCTTTGCATCTTTTACTCAAAACTGGAGTCGGAGTATCCGACGACATAATGTAATTAAATTTTTTACCAAAATAGTGTTGGGCAAACTCCACCCGATGCATAATAGTGCGTTTGTTGAATCTAGTACAAAAACGACAGGTCGAGATGTCGTGGTCTGGGCCTAAGCAAGGAATGCAGAAGGAATGGAAATCCTTATGCGGTATTTGCTTCCCACATGAAATGCAATTATTAACTTTGTCTGACATTGGTCTGAGGCAAGAAAAGTTTCCCCAATGGGGTACTTAGCTTTCAAGAAGACTTCGGCTGAAAAATTTTCGTAAATCTCAGGAGCTGGCCAACCGGCACTTGCGAACTGCTTCTGCTTCGGGCACCGCGTGGCAAGAAAGACTGGAGAAATTGGCATCGGCTGGTTCTTTTATACCCCTGCCACACTGACGTCAGGGAAGAAGCGACGACAACTGACGCCGGACCTAGACTTTGGAATTCGGCCGACCGAGGACCCGCCTGATGGCAGGATAACCCATCTGTTATGACTGCAGCTGTATGCACGATGAACATCTAAAAGGATTATGTGATTTTCTTTTTAATTTGAAGTATGTCAGGATATCATAGTGCAACCCCAAAGCCTAGTTTTCTCTCCCATCTAAGGAAAGGGGCCAGGACACTCCACTTTGCAAGCAGAGCTGCACTATAATCAGGGACTATACATACATGATGTCCTTGCACTTTAAAATAAAGTGATGCGAGTATAAAGAGCTTGCTTGCCTGGTCTATATCCTGCATACTCTTTCTATGATCAGAGTAGGTTCAGCATTTAACAGAGTCTTTACCTCTTCTTTACTTTCCCGGTAAACAAATGTAAAATAAAATAAAAATAAATAAATAAATAGCTCTTGTCTGATGCAGAGCTTTCAGTCTCTCGGGAAAACCTAAAAATCAGGGATTATTTCTCTACACCCTATTCTCCATCTCATACATTTTTGCTTCCATCTGCAGTGTGTAGGTTTGTAGATAAACTAGGTTTATGGTATGGGATGAGACTGTTTCTCCACTGTTCTTTTAGTTGGTCCTGTTGAAGAGCAGTGAATCGTCTGGTGTATAGAATTGAGGATTCGATCATTGTTTGGTCTTAATGACTTACATTTGTTGAATGTCTGCTGTTGTAACTTCTGTAAGTTAGGTGACTATGTCTTGTGGTTTATGTATGGTCTGACACCTTCATGAATATTCAGAACACTGCCCTCCATCTTGCACTATAGAATACCCCTGTAGCCCAATGAACCGTGTCCCAGATACTCAGTTGTCCTATATGGGTTCTATATAAATCGAGCAAGGCTTCATTCTGCATCACAACAGGTCAAAAGTTAATAAAAGTGATAATTATCGGCAATGACCTACGGCGCATTATGTTAAGCTATCTGTTCTGTGAGCATGCTCGTCACATGATGTTTTAAGTTTGTTTTATTTATCCAGTGGACGTTGACTTCAAGAACATAACAGCACTGGGTTTAGCTGTACTATTAATTTTTGTTTGGCAGAAACATTTCTGATTATTTGGTTATTAGTTTCCTTCAAACTATTATTTATTTCATATTCTAGATTTTTATAATATTAGTTTGTATGTTATCTCTAACTAGTCCTATGCAGTCACAGAATTGGTAATAAATCTTTAGAAGATCTAAGGTATATACCATAAGTAGATGTACTGCATCATTCAGATAGTGTGTTGTTTTAATGTACTTTTTTTTTCCTAGATGTATTCTTAGTCTGTGAGTAGTTATTAAGTAACTTTTCCATAACTGTATTTTTAAGTTTTTCTCTAGGTACTTTTATATATAGTTGTTTTTGTTAATTAGCTGATGCTTCTAATATTTTTTTCTTTAGGATGTTCTCAATACTATTTCAAAATATGTAAAAAATTTAAAAAGTATTTTAAAACACAAAATTAACAAAGATTATGTTATACTCATTATTGTTTTAAATGTTTTGTAGTAAGCCTTGGAGAATCTGTGATTTATCTTGATCTAACCCATAAAAAATTTAATGTGGGTTAGTTGAAGGTAGCATTAACACTGACTTAATTCACCACTGCCTCACCCTACAATCCCTGAACGGACTAGAACTACCAAACCACCTAGATTACCTACAACTCTCTATAGCACATACTCTCATATTTCAGCCTACAAAATGCCCCACTCTAACATCCTTTCCCCCTATATTCCCAAAAGAACCCTTAGATCTGAACATCAGAACTTAATAGCTGTCCATAAACCCAAACATCCTGCTGGCCAATTGCTCCTCTCCTATGCTCTAGGCAAAAAATTAAATTCCCTTCCTCAGTCACTAAGAACCACCCCAAACTATGAAAATTTCAAGGCCCAGCTTTTCACACATCTGTCTACTAAACGGAAATGCCCCTGCCTCCTCCCTACATGAACTTTGATCACTTCAAGCCACAAGAGTCTCCCCCTACTGGTACATAAGCCCTCTATACCTCCCTCAGGCACTTTCTTTCAACTCTATTAAATCTCCCTGCAATCTCCCGGTGCTTTATCCCTCGCCCTACTTCTTCCACTCCCAAAGCTATATTTGCTAAACAACACATGTAAGCATTGTAAATGTAGAGTACTTCTTTCTACTCAAATTGTGCATGTAAAGCATATTTCACTATCTTTTGTGGATCCAAACTAATCATGTCAAATATAAGTACAACCTTAACACTTACTTTCAGCGAATTTCTGCTATCAATACTCAATGAAAAAGCTTAATTTTAATCTGTTCTACAGAATTGTTATCTGGTACAAGGTTGTATTTCTTGTAATCAAATTTGTAAACTACTAATGCATTCTCATACCTTGCTTGCATTTCTTGTAAATCCTGTATGTAATTTTTTTTTTCTTGCAAATTTAGTATGTAAACTGTTTTTCTATGTGTATGTAAACTTTGGTATGTAAACTGTTTTTCAATGCATTCTCTGAGCTTTTCTCCCCGGGCCTCCACTGAAAATGGACCAGGTTGACCCAGTGGACTTCCCCAGTAATGAAACTGGAAATAAATAAATAAATAAATATTTGCAGTGTTACGTGGTCTCCCAAGACTGATGAAGTATCTCCCATGCACAATGTTGAGAATGACTTGCATATCAGCTCGCTTTCTTTAGAGACACAAATAATGAGCTGTTAGTGTGACAGAAATCTGTATTTTTGTAGAAATAATTTTCACAAAACTATAATTTCAATTCTTGGAAAAATAAAACTAAGCATATCTCTGAAGGCTCCTTATGAAACAAACCATTCCTATTAATACAGACATTAACCAATTCAGAAAACATGCTGACATTAAAACATGATTTTTTTCATGCAGAGAACCAATCTGATTTTATATAACTGGAAAATAAACTTGTTGAGCAAGTCATCTTTTATCATAAATGCAAAACTAAAAAATCCCAAATTCAATACGAGGCAATGCAGAGAAAACAAGAGTTTAAGTTTAGAAACAAAAAGATCAGTAAACAAAAAAAATTAGAAATATAAATACGAGAATGTTTAAATAATGAGCTTTAACTCATTCAAATTCTGTTAAACCTCCCCATTAATGGATAAATTTCCTGACAGCTTAGAACAATAAGACACCTGAATTCACTTTAGTGTGCATAAACCTATACAGAATAAAAATAATTAAACCCATATAGAATAAAATAATTTTGTGTAAGTGTGTTAAATTAGTAAAAGAAAGAAAGATTGGTTCTAATGTTTTCTTTAATAAAAGAGTTAAAATTACCATCACCACAGAAACTGTTCATTTATTTGTGAATGAATATAAATATCTATTGCATATGGAGTAGGAGTCCCTGATAGGGTAATATAGGAGCATGAAAATATTATTAGTTATTTTACAGACTGAAGACCACTTTAAATCTCTTTGTCATTCACAGATTTAATAAGCCCCCTGGCCTTATACCTAATCAACAACCTTGACTTTAATGATCTCCGAAGAGAATTATTATCCATTTGACATTGCCATTCAGTACATCTTTTGATTGAACTAAAGTATAACAGGACTAAAATTTTGTCATAATCAAACCTGTATGAAAAACAAAGGGGACTCCATTGTTATACATGCCTATAAGCCTTTTACCTAACAAAGGAAAAGATAAGGATCTGAGCAGCACAGTCTGTCAACGCACAGGATTAAGGCTATGAGCTATTAATGAACTACTTTCTGTGGTACAAGGTTTGACTCCCTCAGCCTTTGTTTGCTGTGTGACTATGAGCAAGTCACTTACCCAGACAGTGCTTTAGAACAATTGTGAATTTGGGCTAGGCTCATTAATGGTATCTTAGACTGCATGGCAGCTACATGAAGACTCTTATTTGTGTGAATTTCTCCACCCTGGGTTAATGTATTCTTCAGTTAAAGCCCACCTTTCAACTATTTCTGTTTGTCTGCCTTTGATTCCTCCTTTGGCCTCTAGGTTTGAGGTCAAACAATTTCTTAAAGGCGTCCTTCATATTAGATCTCCTAGAAAGCCTATTCCTCCTTCCTGGGACCTTAACTTTGTTCTTGAAAAATTGTCTCAGGCTCCTTTTGATCCTGCAGCTTCAGTTTTCTTGCAGCATTGTACATGGAAGACTGTTCTCCTTTTGGCCCTTTTGGGTGTTATGGCTGTCCCTCCTTTTTTACTTTTTCATAGGAACAGGGTGTCTCTGCATACTAATCCTTCTTTTATAGTCAAGGTGTTTAATGAAATGTTTCTTACTCAGACAATTAGCTACATTACTAGTTACCTGAAATCTCATTCAACTTGAGCATTTAATATCAACATACTCACCTTAAAGAAGAATTTTTTTAAAACCAGTAGATCTGAAAGAAGAATTTATTAACACCTGTAACTTGCTTTTCAATAGAAGAGTGATTTATGCTCTGAAAAAGAATCTGTAGATCAAAAAAGTGTATAAGAGTTTTTTTTAAATATTTCAGCTGATCACAACTTACTGGTAAATAACTTGCTCACTGAGGGGCAATTCAAATAATGACTTGCAGCTGGGGTGACTTGTGAAAAAGAGAGGATGGCATAGAATATGAAAAGAAGAATTCTAACTTGTATAATGTAATTGGGTTGCCCTACTGCATTATAGGTTCATAGGTGTGTGTGTGTACTAGGCTAATGGCCCTGGAGCCTTTACAAGCCTAGCCCAAAAAAATTGCCCAGGCACCATCCCACCTTATGTTGGTTCACTATATGGATCCTATTTACTACCTACATGACAAGACTGTTTCAGCAGTACTGCAGTTTTCTATGCCTTCTACCATGATGACGTCAAGCTTGCTTACATTACTACAAACATTAAAGCCACAGTATACCTTTCAAACAGCACTTAATTAATTTATATTTATGACCTCTCACATATCACTCTAAATAAAGAACAGTAATCATGAAGATATCTTCTGGGAAACACAATACTGATTAAGGTATAAAATTTTACAAAACTCAAGAGGATTCCAAGAAAGTCCTTAATTTTGAAAACGTGGGAGTAACAGGTGGTAATACAATATATTTTAATCATTGCATAAATAACATCTTCTAATCCTTCTACAACAAAACTAAGGAATAGATCCTTAATTTTATAAATACAGAAACCCTAATGTCCTGAAAAAATTATTTATAAGTTTCATCAGGTCAAAGCACTGTACTATTCTTTGGTATCCATATACAAAAGGGATGCCTCAAGGTTGGAATAGCTACAGTACACATTCACATAAAAGCTTGTTAGTTTAAGAGAGAGAGATCCACAGTCAATGGCTAGCATTTTTAGGCCTGTACTTGGTCAGGTATGGAAGACATGACTGAAATAATGTCCCAAAGCCATTTATGATCATTATATATTTTGACTGATATGGGTTACAGTAGCTCTAGGTAGCCACTCAGATTGGGACATAGTAAATACAAAAATACACACACTGTTCACAGATTTTTTTAAATAAGAACAGAAAGCTTATTCAAATATTTTAAAGTGGTTATATACTTGGATGACTTGCTGACAACAGGAAGAACCAAAAGGGAGCACCTCAGCGACTTGCATAAAGTACTGCAGAGATTGAAAGATTAGAGTTAAAAATATATAAAAGTAAATTTAGCAAGGTACAAAATGAACACTTTCGACCTGGCTGTAAAGGAAATTTTGCAAAGACCGTCAAAGTCATTCAGGAGACGCACCCATAGCTCTCAACCTCTTAGCACAAGAAATTTGGACAAAGTCAAATATAATGGAGGGGGGGGGTCAAAGGGCCGAAAAAGGGACAAATTTCAAATATTGCTCTTAAAAACATACAAAGTTGTTAGAATAAAAGGTTTTGTGCTAGCATTCATTTTCTGGAGGATACGAAGTCTGAAATTCAAATTACTGTTATTATTTAGTGACTTCAATCCTCAATAATTTGCCAGAAAATCACAAATTTTATGAGGAACAGACTATAAATGGGAGCAAAAAATCTGGACATTTTGCAAAAATCTGGACAGTTGAGAGGTATGTATGCACCCCCTGTGAAACACTTACAGGCATGTTTGATTTGATCATAAAGTTTATGCCTAAACAAAAGCACACTGCTGAGACCACAGGATAGACTGCTGAAACAAAGATTATCTGGACAGTGGCAATGAGTTGAAGAAAAAGCTTTCATAAAATGTAAGGAAATATTTAATATGATAACATGTTCATGCATTATGATCAGGAATTTCCAGTGTCACTTGTAATGCCTGTGTCTGTAACATGTGCACTGAGTAGAAGATGAAAGGCCAGTTCTGTATGTACCAGGAAGGCTTTCTCCTCGCGAGAATTAATAATCCTGTATGTCCCAAATCAAGAAAGATACATTTGCTTTGATTGTGGTACATCCCATCATTACATTTCAGACAGAAAATTCCAACTGGTCTCTAACATAACCAACAATCGTCTGATAAGCTTAAGAATTTATCTATAATGGCTATGGCCATAGTAATTCAGAGATGGGCTAAGAATTATGGTAAGAGGGAACTGCGATTATATGAATGTTCTGAATATCTAACATTTCCAGAACATTCCTGTTAAAGATGAAATAAAAGCATGTGTAACTAGGACTGAACTGGGAACTTTCAAGAGTTCTGAGTTCTGTGATGGAAAATGGACTGCAAAGTAAACAAGAATTTGAACACATTCTCTAAAAGTATATCTGAACTTTCAATACAAAAATTTCTTATTGAGGATGCTAGCAATGATTTTGTTGAAAATGGCAAGTGCTTTGTTGGAGGAACTCCTCCCAGGTCACTCTAAATTCTAAAAATGAAAACAATAGCTAGAAAATATGAGTGGTGGTCAAAGCTAATGAAGAACATCAACATATGAGTGACATGTCAGATGGAACAGAAAATGCCTGAGCTGTCACTATTACATCCAATTGATTGAAATTTCTGAATTTATGTTGGAAAAGATTATATGTTGATTTTGCATGATTCTTAATGATTATTTGTTTCATGAATATAACAGATTTAGTGTTACAAGTATTTTGTATGACAGAAACCACCTGTCAGGCAGTGATTAAAAACCTGCATGCTACTTATGTTGTCTGACAATGGATTTTCACTAAACAAAATCAAATACAATGCTCCAGAAGTACACTAGGACATCCAATAATCAGTGATTTAACTGAAAGCTTTGTATAGAACTTTGAAAACGGTCTAAAGAAATTATCAAATACTATGCCAGAAGTGTCTTAAAGCTACACTTTTGAGGACTTGCATATGGGTATTTTCTTGTACATTCTATATTTTATCTGAAGCACTTGTTTTCTTTTCCGTCCAGTAGTTTACAAATTCTGTATTTGTTCATCTACTGATGGTGTCATACCGCACCATAAATTATTGCAACAGAACTCATTCACTTGTCATATTTCCCACTGTGGCACCA
This sequence comes from Protopterus annectens, assembly GCF_019279795.1. NCBI lineage: Eukaryota > Metazoa > Chordata > Ceratodontiformes > Protopteridae > Protopterus > Protopterus annectens. Next base: position 617,075,434 of record NC_056744.1, read on the forward strand.
AGCATTAGCAATATGGTTATTTGCTGATCCTTACTGTAACTAATAGCATTGTTATGCTTAATTATTAAACTGGGACCAATTTAAAGGAATTATTTACAAAAAAATGGTCTGTTTTATCATATTGCTTTATCTGAGTGTTTTCTGAAGTATTTCATTAAAAATTATAAGAAATTAATACATAATAGGCTCAATTTACTTGACATTAATTGAATTCAACTTATGCTGACAGGATATGAAGGATGCTATGCAAATCTGCTGGGTACAATAAAAGCAAATCAGTTAAACAATTATTCCTTCTAAATCTTTTGACTAAATATGATCACATGCTGGCTGTACAATATAAAATTAGACGGGAAAAAAAAGCATTTGTCTGCAGCATCTTTTAGGTCAGGGAACAGAAATGGGTTCTCCTGCCACTAATTTGGGTTTTGAGATGTGATAAGACAAATGACAAACTGGCACAATGTGGTGAGCAGGTGATGCTGCTGAACCCTTCTGGCAGGAGGTGGGATGGTATAAGTTAAAATTCTACCTTGCTACATATCTTTTTTTTTGTTTCAAGTATAGTATCACCATGTGGGATTAATTAGTTATTCTACAAAAACATGGACTTCCTTTGCAGTATCTCTTGTCATTCATCCCAATCTCTTTGGAAGAGAAATGAGTGCAACATTTTGCATTCACAAATAGTAAAACATGATTTTGTTTTGCTGCAAAATGTGGAAAAATGCATGTTGTAAATACAGCACCCATCAAACGTGGGCTAGAATGTGTGGGATGAACTGATGGGAGTTCAGTTCCCCAAAAATGCACTATAGTATTCAAAACGTTTCACTTGTCACAGATAAACAAGTACAACTAAGGCAGGATATGCCAGGATGTGCAAGAAAAAAAATCTTCAGTGTAATGTTGTATTTGTACATACATCAAAAACTGATACTACATAATAGTTTAAAAGTAGATGGCCTCCACGTTTTCTCCAGTACTTTGCCAAAAAGCCCTGATCAAAGCTGCAGTGTGCAAACTAAAATGTTTCTGGAATCAGAAGACATGAAAAAATGACATAATAAAGGAAGGAAAACCTTTCCTGAAACAGAAATATATTTCAAAAAATCTGATATTTCAGTATGCCCTTATAAGACCATACAAGAGAGTACTGCACCAGGTATCATAAATAGAAGCAATTTTCATCAGCTTCTAAAGTCATACATCACTAGGATTAAAGACAGTCTAATAAAATTCTAGCTATGGCTTTCAGTTAGAAGTACAAAGACGAGTATGGCCACTGGACATCTTGTAGTACCATATCAAATTAATGTCAAGGTTGCTGCCTTCAAAAGTACATGAATGTTACAATACAAATATTTGCTGCATGAGACAACTGCAAGTAAGATGCAGTTGTACCTATACCTTAAACTGACTGACCTTTCAAAGGCATTCAGCAAATCTTTTGTAACTGGTGCAGCAAACAGACAATGGCATTAACAAGTCACAAGGAAAGGCATTCTTTACAGATTACCGTTTTCTTTCTCTTCAGGGCAAGGGACAGGAATAACTGTTCTATTGTTGGTACTTACTACATGAAAGATAGCAACATAAATACCAAAGCCAACCTCTGAAATTGAAAGAACAATACACTGTTAAATGCAGGGATTGCTTTAAGGCAAATACAATGCTAGCTGGAAAAAAAACAATGATATTAAGCACAAATGTTATCTCTGGAAACAAACAAGGGGCAATACACAGAAATAAAACTTAAGATATTGTATGAGCTCTGACTCAAACAGTATGAGTAATGTGCCACGGAAACTAGACGTTCTTTTCATACCTGTGATGATGAAGAAAATGAAGCAGAAAGATTTTGATATTGTTACTATGTTTCCTAAATACTCATACTTCCAAGAAATGCTACTACTTGCCCAGCTTCTGCTTGAGAAGAAGAATGCCAAAACAAGTTGCTAGTTGATTGCGCAGGGTTATTTGCACTATATGTCAGTTTTCTGTAAGTAGTCATAAAATCACTGTTCCATACTTCTCTACCTCTTAGCTCACTAATCAGGGACAAAGCCAAAAAATAATGTCAGGGGGGCAAGGGCCCAAAATCAGGCAATAATTTGGCAGAATGTAAGAAACTGACAAAAAACATGAAATAAAATCAAGAAAATTCTGTAAAATCATATACAGTTAAGAGATATGCTGACACCTACATGTCATTTACTGCCAGGCTTTCTTTTTGGCAATTATTTATGGTAAACAGAAAAAAATGTATTTGCGTAATACACTTTACAGCTTCCTAAGTAATTTGATTTATGTAATAAATAAAATAAGTTTATAGGTTCCACTGTGAAGCTTATAACCTATTGAACTTCAAGAAGGGGCTTGTCTGTCATAATCCCAAGTTGATATTTTCTACTTCCCATACAGATGTCAAGATCATTTTTGAAATACATTAATGAATGAATGATTTGATTCCAATATTATGAAATAAGCTTCCCATTGTAAGGTGCTGTGGAGATTCTTACTGTGACTAGAATTATTTTAAAGAATCGGTTGTGTAATGTAACTATCATTTTTAAATTAGTGATCTTGTTGGGCTCCCTGATCTTGTGTTAGCTCCCCAGCGGGTGGAGTTTACAGGGATAATGTCAGTTTTTCAGGTCTTTTAGTTCCATTTTTGCTCCTCGTTTAATCTGTTATTTATCTGTTTTCATCTGAAATAGTCACCAATCCATGTGAAGAGCAAGAAAAAAAATTGATACTACTATCTGTGTCCAGGGAATATACCAGCCATGCCATCCACTGGATATGTAGACCAAGGTTAAATTATTTTAAAACTGATAATTATTCATATCAATTTCCCTATTAACTTTAATTGCCTTGAAATGGTGAATATTTCTGAACATTATTAGACCAGGCGTTTTTGGAGAATATTTCTAAACTTTATTGTACAAAGCATTTTTCTTAATCTGGTTTTCTCCTGTTATGTACTGCTCTATTCCTTTAACCTCTACTTTCACAGTTCTTAATCTGTCAAGGCTTCCCATATTTTCCAGTATTCCAGCTGCACAATCAAGGTTTATATTTACTGTACCACTTAGTCTGTTTCTATGCTATTGGTCAATTACTAGTATTTTAGGATGAAAATTCTGGAAAGAGTTTTAGTGGGTCATTGAAATGTGCCATACATACGTTTTTTTTACTTGGTTTAATATAGTTTGCTGCACTTGATCATCATTTTAATGGACACTTTACCTGCTGACCATTCCAGATTTGCCTTATTTTCTGAGTTGCTTAAAGTGATATAATATGCTTATTACAGTGACATAATATACTAACTTACTGTTTTTGCTGTGTGTTTGCCCAAATCTTTGTCACAAAACACTGAGTGGCACTCATCTTGGTATCAACTGTATTCTACGTTACTGCAGTCACTGCCATCTCCTTACTAAGGTCTTGTAGAAAATGTGTCATAGCCTCCCCTGAAAAAAGAGTAATATCCCTTTGCCTAATTAATAACCTCATCAGAGTGGCTTCCTTACCTTTGGTCAAGTGCAAAGTGCGATGAGGTGTAATATTAAGAACACTTTGCTAATGTGAAATGGTAGAATCAGATAGTAGAACCCCAACAAACTATTCCTACAACCATTTTCAATGTAGATTCTGAAAAAGGAACAGATTTGTGGAAATTAAATAAATAAATCATGTAAACAGTTTTCATACAACAATCATGAGAATGATTCTTTCTATTCAAAAGATTTAGTAATTTTCTCCAGAGACTCTGTTGCAGAATGAAAATCCCCTTATCTATTCCCCAGATTATATTAGTTTGGCTGCCTAGTATGTGTTTGTATACAATGGAAACAGCACTGCCAGACTATAAAATAGGAAACTTCATGTCAGGGTTTTTTTATGTCCAAATACATATAAATAGTTTTAAATTATGCAGTACATAATGCCTACTAAACTGTATTTTTATTCATTTCCTTGCCTTACAGAAATGAAAAAAAAATAGTAAGTGTATATGACGGTTTGACAAATCATATTTCATCAAAATGGAATTTGCAAAGATTGACTAACAAAGAAACATATGTGTCAAATTTGCTTAATTAAATACATCAGAAAGTAGGAACTGTATTCCTGCAGGGTAACAGGCTCCTCACTCCTTACATCTCCCCTAATTATATATCAAGTCTATTTCATTCATTTTATTTAAATCTAACTAAAGTAAGTGTTTGAATCGTACAAGGGATTAAAAATTAAAAGAGGTTATATAGTGGATATAATTTAATGAAGATGTACAATAATATAAACATATGCAAAATTAATAAATTCTAAAACCTCAAAACAATGCAAAAATAATGTACATTAAAATACAAGTCACAAACACACCACACACACACACACACACACACACACACACACACACACACACACAAATATAGTAAAAGCTGTATGCATAGGTACTGTTGGAATCATAGGAGTAAAAGGATAATATTAGGTCTGATTTGGAATTCCGACCAAAGACCTCCAGGACACCTTATAAAAATCTAGAACATTTCACAGAACCATCAGTCCAGGGCACCTTAGCAGAGAGCATTCTCTGTATCTAGACATGCAGTAGACAATCAATTATCTGAACATGGATTATCAGAAATGTAAATTATCTGAACACAGCTTTCCAAAGTTTTTAACAAGTCATGGGCATTCACCTGATGTTCATAAGGATCATTTGCATATATCCCATGTGCCTCTGACACAAGAGGTTTGGGAGATCACTTATTGGATGTTCTAGCTTTGCTGGGGTTTTCATTTTGTTTTTACTGATTGTTTTTTCAGTGACCTTCTCACTCATTGTTTTAGTTTGTTGTTTGGGATATTTTTCCAGTGACCCTAATGGTAATGGACATCAGCTGGGTATAACAGCCCTGTGTTTCTAATTCTTTGTCAAAGACTCTGCTTTTACTATACCGATGAGGTTATAACAAGGCCAAAATATGCATATCCACAGCTAGTGGGGATTGGCTTTATTGGCCTGAAATTGTCCATTAAAATGATGAAACAATTCATGCCAATTAGCTGAAACATCTGATGTTCATAAGGATCATTTGTATATATCCCATGTGCCTCCCACACAAGAGTTTGGAAGGTCACTTATTGGAAGTTCTAGCTTTGCTGGAGTTTTCATTTTGTTTTTACTGAAAGATTTTGAGTAGGAAAAATTATAAAGTCTGAATATGTAACGATTATACATATTCACTTGTGAGTGTTTTTTGAGCTTGTAATCTGTTTGTATGTGAAAAATATTCTTTTTTGACTATTGGAATGTCTGAATGGATAAAAAGTGTACTGCCTGCATGCAGAAAACACAACAATTTAGAAGTTTTTTTTAATCTGGTTCAATGTATGTTTGACTATCCAAACAGTTTGATTATCCAAACTACCCTAGGTCCCAATTAGTTTGGATAATCGACTCTCTAGTGTACATTTATAAGAACTATCAAAGTGTTTAAAAAAATGAACAACTCTCTTTTTAAGCACAGTAATGATTCTGTGAAATTTTCTAGATTTTTATTTTTATAGTAATAACAGTTAACAGATATCCAAGGGGTGAGTGGTGGGAAACATGTTATGCTACAGTGAAGTGCATTGGTAGATAAAACTTGATATTACCAACTCCTTGGGTTTAGATACAGTATAGCCTAATTTGTCTGTTAGATATGAGTGAGACAAAGTTATGAATCATTTTTTTGCTTTTTATTTTAAGTCAAACTGATAAGTTTAGAACTGATGTTTGCTTTATGTGGTGGTCATCATAATGTTTCTACTTTTAATAATGGTAAATGGTTCAAGGTGTATAACATGACTTTTAACTGACTAATTAAAAACTATTTGTTTGGATGTACTAATACTATAATTCATTATAAAGAAGGCCATTTTGACTGCTACTGTTTTACTATTTTTTTTTAGATCTCTTGTCAATTTTTTTTATTTGGTTTTAGTTTCCTGGTATTTTTTTTTACTGACCACTCCTGCATCTGTTTTTTATGGAGTTAGTAGTGCATTTTTACTGTACACAGGGTATGTCTTTACAGGACTAGTCTCTAAAAACACCCCTGAGGAGTTGACTTATGCCTGCCTGAAAAATGTTAACTTTACTGGCAAATTGATGGGTATTTTGACCCAGTTAATTGAACTGCTTAAGAAGATGTGTAGCAATAGTGGTTAAATGCAATGACGGCTGTGGTTTGTTTGAATAAGAATGTTACATTAAACATGTCCAGGGAGCAGAATATTGCTGTTGGTATTCAAGTGAATCAAGTTTTAACACACAATAATAAAAAATAAAATTATTTGACTAATATAGACAAATGACTAAATACTCCTAAATCTTTTAATAATATTTTGAGTGAAATAATGCATACACCAAGTATTTCAGAGCAAATCTCTATTTTCTCAGAGAAACTTATTAAACTAAAATAATTGCAGTATGATAATTTGTGTTTTAAAGAATATCTACATACCAGTAGAATACCAAGGTGTGCATATTTCTGGAAGTTTCACAACAGTATAGTCAGTCACTGTTCATCTCTACATAAAAACTTGACATCATTTTTTTAACAGAGTGGGGAAGACTTTCTTAATATTTTAATGAAACACAATGAGAAAGGGCTTGTTTTAACTAGAAAATTAGAAATATTAGCATGAATCCATAATCAAGGATTCAATGTTTGATTAATAAAAACACTAATATGAGCAAGGATGTAAACAAACTTTGCTCTACATTAAGAGCTCATTAGGATGAAAAATACTGCTCAGAGACTTAAAAGACTACAAGCAGGGAAAGATATATCCTTTCCATCTATGAGTTCCAGTACTGTTTTAGATTCATATAAACAAGTGGGACATATTTTAGTGAAGATAATTCTCCTGATACACAATAGTTTTTTTCAAAAAGCTTCTTTAAGGAGATTTCAGTGAATAGGCAATCAGATGAATCATCAGAATGGGCTGATATCAGATAATCAAAACAGTCTATACAAAATGGCTGAACAATGATAGGATACCACTGTGATAATGACTGAGACAATTTTGAAATAGAAGCATGAACCATTAATAACAAGTATTATTTTTAAAAAATAAAACTGAAAAATGTTGTCTTTCAGTTCAGGATATGCATTTAAAAGATTTCAAAAAAAGTTTTTCATTTATCCATGCCTCAAAACCTGATATAATAGGCATAATTATGGAACTTAAGATGTTTACAAACAAACTTAATTTTTCATGAAAATAAATGAAATGCATCGAATTTTATTTTAAGGAGGTGGTCCACTGTAAACCCTCCTTGCACCCTAATTTATTGATATTCCAGAAACTGTGGGAAATGGATATCACACAACTTAATGCTGTATTATTTCCTATTTATTTAAATCTAACTGTATTTATCCTGAAAGGTACTAGGTAAAATCAGTCAAGGACCATACGCATGCACTTCAACAAGAATCCATAGTGAGTGTTTTCAGTTCTATTAATAAATAAAGAAGACCATTACTGAATCTTTATGTTAATATAATGTCTCACCACAAGGAGATAATTTAAAATATTTCTCTTCCTGAAGCCAGTTAAAAAAGGATCAAGGGGTTGGAACATCTAAATAAGATCTGAGTTGCACTAAACCATTTTCTCAATAACCTTGCCAGTATAGAGCTGGTTAAAGATAAGTTAGATATTCACCAGCCTGAACAGATCTGAAGATAATTTCTTAAGGGCAGGCCACTTGAAAATTTGAATGAAAAAAAAAATCTAATTCTTACAGGGGACCTGATAATCTGTAGAACAACTAGACCCAGGACATCCAGACAGGGGCTGATCATCCCAGAGAGAATTAGATTCATCTCACAGGTAAATGGACAAAGACAAAAATTCAAACTCATAACCTTAGAGAAGACAATGTAGACAGACTCAAACTAGTGGACCATATATCAGTGGTGATGTGCACTTTGAATACCTTACATATGCCACACTTTTATGAATACCTTTATAAGTCTGAGATGGCAATACTCAAGCAGTAGCTTCTGTTCAATACCCAGCATGGCTATGCTGCTGCTGCAGTTTCTGTCTGTACTCTGAAGGGCTGCCTTTCAGAAGTATGACACCTGATACCAAACTCCTGTCACTTCAAAACATAAACTATAGATTGAACAAAATTAGCAAATTCTGAAATTGTTGCTTTACCTTTAGGGCATTTTTGCCCTGAACCCCTAGTATATATATATATATATATATATATATATATATATATATATATATATATATATATAAAAATTCAGTTCAGTGAACAGTATTTTCGGTTCACTTAAATCGAACATGCCATTTGTTGAATTGTTCATACTGTGATCATGGTAAAGTGAGGATCGGGAAATTTGCCTTTTCCCCACTGTAGTGCGAGCTCAGAGTTGGTATATATAATAAGCAGGGGTTGGGGATGCAGCCCCTCACAAGAGCGGATTTCGATGAATGGCATTTCCAACAAAATGCCGTTCACTGAACTGTCACCGCTGAAGTCATATAAACTATATATATATATATATATATATATATATATATATATATATATATATATATATATATATATAAACACACACACACACACACATATATATATATATATATATATATATATATATATATATATATCAAAAACACAAATTGTTTACTAGTTTTTTGAAAAATTGTTACTTTTTTCCTATTTTCCAGTTTTACTGGAGACTTATAAAGGTATTCATAATTCTAAAGACATGCGTCTGGAGCATTTCTCCCCGGGCCTCTGCTGAAAACAGGATCTGTGGAACCTAGTCGGACTTTCCCGGTCAACAAATGTAAAATAAAATAAAAATAAATAAATAAAATAAAATACTGACTATTGCTACTAATTCCTCAGGTGGACTTTCTCCCAGCCATAAAAAAATTTGCCAACACAGTAGGCTGGTAATTTGCCTCAGCCATAGGCAGATGATTCTGTTGCGGCCAAAGTTGTTTCTTCAGATCCCTTTGGTGCAGTCCATATGGCCATCACTCACTGGGGTTATACATATCCTCTGCAGTTATTAGGGTCACCTTAGTGCACAAGGGAGAGACAATTTTGTTTGTCCTGGGAGAGGGGGCAGGGAATATGCCCCTGCTTAGCTAGAATATTCTACCCACCCCTGGGGAAGCTGTTGCTGGCAATGCTGCGTCTGTTTTTATACAAATTCCTGTCAAAAGGAGACATAAAACTAAACATTTATCTTCTGCATCAGCTACTCTGAAGGGTAGTAATTTATTACGCTTGGCTCAGGGTCGTTTGCAGGCAATTGAACCCTCTTATCAGGTTGTTCTGGTAAAAGAAAAAAGGATTCCTCATTCTCTGAAAAGGTTCAAGAAACTGAACCTGTAAGGGAATGTGAGGGAACAGATGCAGTTTTTTTTTCTCCTTCACTTTCTGATTCAGATTCTGAGGAAAGTGTGGTATCTGATTCTTCATGAGGGATTTTATGTCCTTGAGATTATTTCCAGACTAAATCAATGATTTCAGTGGGAGAATAGTGAGATTTCCAAGTCCCTCAGAAATTATGATTTCTTACAACTGTAATTTCCAGAACTTTAATTTATCCCTCCAGTTTTGCCAGCTTTGGAAGATGTTTTTGTCACTTCCCGCAATTTCCCTGGCAGTCAGCCTGCTGCCCCTAAACAGAAGATAGATTGAATAAGGTTCTCCCGTCTTTCAAGTTTTTATGTTTCAATCCCAGACCTGACCCAGCATCTGCTCTAGTGAATCCAGCTGCTGCTAAACTTTTTATTAATTCTAATCCATCTCCTTCTGGTAAGATTGAGGAAGCTTCTGATAAGTTTTGGAAAAAAGTGCATGCCTCTGCCACTTTAATTTTTAAAATTCATTTTTTTTAAATTCTAAACTGTCAGGATGATATATCGAAGTTTATCCTGGCTTATAGTGAAAGTATGAGGAATGTTTTGGCATCAGTTTCCTCTTTTGAGGAGAAATCTGCATTGTGTAATTTAATTTCTTCTGTTTCACCAGTCACTGCATAGAGCTTAAAATGTGATTAGGACTCTTTGAATACCACCTCCTGGGCTGCTGCTACTGGAACTGCCTTAAAGAGATTTGCTGGGCTGTATTCTAGGAACCTCCCAGAACACAGAAGAAAATCTAAATTCTTCCATGGATAGAGATTTAGTTTTTGAACCTTCTGCTGCAGAAGTTATCAAGAAGTGTGATGAGAAGGGTACGTGGATTCATGGAATCTCAGATTTTTCAACCCACCTTACCTAATGTTTTCAAAGGATTTTCTGCTCCCTCATCTACCTTTAGCAAAAAGCACAATAAACATGCACAGCAGAATGCTGGTAATCAGATGTTTACAAAGAAATGGCAGGGGTGTTCCAAAAAGAAACCAGGAAACCTCAGGACAAAGGACAGTCAAACAGGTCAGAATGACTATATGAGGGACCTTTCCCCCACTCCTATCCTGGCAGCCCCTTAGTCCTCACAAAAAGTCTGAATCTTCATTTATGCTTGGCAACAAATTATTTCAGACATATGGATCCTGAATGTGATCCATTAAGGCTACAGATGGCACAGGGTGAATCTATCTCTTTCTAAAGGATTCCTTCTCATATGCCAGAGTAAACTATTTTTCCTATTGTCTTGCACCAAATGTTGTCTTGGGGAGTAATATAAGCTGTTCCTTCCCCTGTACTAGGGAAGGGATTCATTCAAGAATGTGTCTGGTGCCAAAGAAAAAAGATTCTTGGAGACCGGTCTTGGATCTTTCCTTCTTGAACCAGTATGTGATAGTGCCCAAGTTCAAAATGATTTCACTTCACAACCTGTTTCTCCTCATTCCTCATTTGAGTTTCTTAGTGCCCTTAGAATTAAACTATGCATATTTTCACATTCCCATTCATCCAGATTTCAGGCATTTCTTAAGGTTTCGTGTGTGTCTGAATCACATTATCTCTTTTCTGCTTTACCCTCTAGGCTATTCACTGCTCCAAGAGGGTTCACAAAAAGTGTCTAGCTTTTTTTTGGAGCCTGCACTCCCGGTCTTTTTTAACGACTCCTTACAGGATTGCTTTTCTGGAGTGCCTGCTGGACACCTCAGAACAAAGAGATTTACTTCCACGAGAAAAATAGATCTATATTTAGATCTATTTCTTGGGTTGTCCACTAAGTCTTCAGTCTCTGTGGGGGAATACCTCAGGATTCTGGGTCTCACAGCATCTCTGATTATCATGATACCTCTTAAAGACTCCACATGAGAAAGATACAGTGGTACCTGAAATGTCTTTGATCCCAGAAACAAGGGAGACCATGGGGTGGACAAATCAAATTTCTCAGAGTGCAAGTTTTTGCCTTCTCCTTTTCCAAAGCAGTCATTGACAACAGATGCCTTAGAGTTTGCTTTGGTAGCAGTATCAAGGACATACAAATGCAAGGTGTCTAGGACAAGACAGGCAGACCTAAACAAAAACATAAAAGAAATGCTAGCTTTTATAAATGCTTTCAACTCTCTTAATCATCTATGTCCCTGGTCCCTGGCACCTCTTCATGTGTTTACAGACAATACCACATCGCTATGATAGATACAAGCAAGGGGGAACCAGATCCTATGCAGACTAGCCATGTTAGCACTGGATATAGATTAATAGCACAATCTGTGCAGGCATATAACAGTTCATCAGAGCAAAACTGCATGGCAGACAAGCTGAACCCGATAGCATCACAAATGGAACCTGAATCAAGGGGTCTTCCAAGATTTGATCCAGGAACACCTCAGGTAGGCCTTTTTGCTAACTGTTTAAACAATCAACTGGCAAACTTCTGTTCAAGGACTCCATGCAAGAGTGCATAAAAGATAGATGCCTTTTCTTTTCCCTGGAAAGAAATGCTCCTGTATACTTTTGCACCCTTTCCACTGATTTTCGGGGAACTTGTACAAATTCAGGAGGCCTCCCCAAAGATCATTTTTTGAACTCCCCTCTGACTCAGGCAATAGGGGTTCTCTCTTCTTTTGGAATTGGCCAGAACAATTATCACAAGCTTCCTTGGAGACTGGATTTACTCACACAAAATCAGGGGTTTTTGATACATCCTGACTTCAAACAACTGCAACTGCCTGCCTGAATGAGAGGGTCTTTGTTTAATTTTCCGATTTATTTATTTTATTTAGTACCTTTTAGGTACCTGTTTTCTGAGAATGTGCAGCAGGTATTAATGGGGGCAAGAAAGCTTTACTTGTATGTGTAGCAAGATGTACAACACAACTAAGATTCTAAGGCTAGGACTATAGCAAAGAACCACTGTAATGTATAATAGTGAAGTTGTGGCATAACAACTATGGAAACAAAGCATGTATACCTTTTATTGAATAGAAAGTCATATCTTAGAAAATGGGAAAAGGTTTCCTGTTTGATGCCAACAAAAGAACCAAATATTCAAGGATAGTTTTTCTTTGTTTTTACAGTATTTGTGTGAGTTACTATCCTATGGCCCAATTTACTCCTCCATCAAGGTTCATTTGTCAGCTATTTCAGCATGTCTGCCCATGGATTCCCATCTTTTAATGCAGAATCCTTTTTGAAAGGGGTTCTGCATAAGAAGCTTCATAGAAAATCAGCGGCTCCTCCTTGGGATCTTAATTTTGTATTAGAGAAACTAATTTGTTGCCAGAGAGAAATCCATTTGAACCAACTCATCAAGCTGATTTGTGGTTCTTAAGATGGAAAACAGTTTTACTCATTGCTATGACTTCTACAAGAAAAGTATCTGAGTTGCAAGCTGTCATGATAGGTCAAACATGTAATTTTCCACAGCAATAGGGTTTCTTTGAGAATGAATTCTTCCTTTAGGCTTAAAGTGGTATCTAAATCTACTTTAAGTCAGTCTATCCATCTCCCTGTCTTCTTTCTATAACCTAAAAATAAGGGAGAAAGAATACTTTATATCTTGGATGTCCACATTCAACTCGGGTGCTGTCTTGACAAAGTACGTACAACTCAGGTGCTATCTTGACAAAGTAACGGCTCTGCTGGACAGAGGCACAGGGAACTAAGGGGGCGGCGAAAGCCAACACATTCCTGCTAGGCTTATAAATGCCTTTGGGCAGATAGCCTAGTACCTACCTATGAACCTTTCAGAACTTCTGATCAGTTGTTCATTTCTTTTGAAAGTAAGAAGGGACAACCTGTATCAAAGCAGTCTATCTCTCTATGGTTATTATCTTTTGTTACTCCCACCACAATAAAATGATTCCATGCAGGGTCAAGGCTCACTCTGTTGGGGCCTTGGCTTCATCTATGGCTTTTTGTAAAGGTTGGACTGTGGAAGCATGCTACAAGCAAAGACTTGGACTTCTGTGCACACTAAAAAAAAAGTAAAAAGCACATTAAACACTTTATCCAGACTCCAAAAATAAAATTATCACAGTTTATCCTCAGAAAAATAGTTGAAAACAACTTTTAACCATAAAAGTAAAAAAGTGCACTCTCATTTAAAATTACATAAAAGGCAATCAACAAAAACACTTTTTCCTGGCTTAAAAGTACTTCTTTTTCACAAAAAGTAAGTTTTCTTTATCTGCCGGGCAATGGAATAATGTTAGCTGACTGTCGATCCTCGAAAGCCCATAGAGGAGCACTCTTCTCAGCTGCAGGAAAGTTCTGAAGGGTCTGTCACCCAATCCTGACTTCTTATCAGCTCAACTCCAACTGACTAATGGCTTAGGTGCATGGAAGGTACCCTGAAGCTTTGGAAGCTGTCTGGCTGTTCTGTCATATGCAGGATATAATCCATATAGCTTAAGCTACTTGCAGCAGTGATTATTATGATGAGCATCTTGTAGGCTGCATTTAACAGGCATCTTTCTACAAGAATGCTGATTCTGTATCAGAATAAATGTTGGTTTATAAGCCAATTGCTAAACAGGCTAGGGAATAAAACGAAAGAGAACAATGAGAAGGACAGTAACACAAATTCTGCTAAAAACTGCATACATAGTCTATTTTAAAACACTGAGACATATGTGTAGAACAGAACGTGTATGTGGACCTTTAAGAAGCATTTCCAGATATAGGCACGTGCATATAAGTAGTGAGCATGTGCAGGCAGCAGTGCCATTTTGAGAGAACAGCCAGACTGTTAACATGTATGAGTGTAGCAGTCAGCCAGTTTATAAGTTTATTTAAGTTTAAGTTACTAAGCCTCAGTCCTTATATGTTTGTGTGTAATAAAGCTGCTTGAACTGAACCCACAACTGTTCGTCTGTTTTATCCTGACTGGACGAGCAACAATATGTATTTCAGATGTGCTTGTCTGTGAAGAGGTATGCTGCATCAAATTACTCTGTGTGAATATAGGAGCAGGAGAATATGGAAGAAGAAGAAGCAAAGCAGGCATTTTTACAGAGAAAGGAAGGCACGTGCTACAAAGGAGCTGGAGCATAGACATGCAGAGAAAGAAAAGTTACGTAAAACAGTACTGCATGAAGAAAGAAAATAAAGTTTAGTTGGTAAATAATATATGTAGTATGCTTGGTTAATACATACATACATACAAATAACACAGATACACAAAACACACACACACACACTATATATATATATATATATATATATATATATATATATATATATATATATATAATTTATTTTTGTGTACTGTATAGGCTAGTTTCCAGGGGAGAACTGAAGTAGTAGTTGTACAACAATGGAAAATTTGACCAAGGAATCTAGGAACCTCATCTACTCTTTTTTTATAATTGCCATGGGATGTTTAACATCCACTTGAGCTATCACCAACTTAAGCAGATAGGACTTTAGTTTAATGTCTCATCCAAATGTTATGCAGTTCAGTGTCGGCAATTCAGTCAACTGGAGTGGGAATAGAACTCACAGCCTTCTGTTCTTTGAGCATGAAAGGTGTGTGTGTGTGTGTGTGTGTGTGTGTGTGTGTGTGTGTGTGTGTGTGTGTGTGTGTGTGTGTGTGTGTGTGTGTGTGTGTGTGTGTGTGTGTGTGTGTGTGTGTGTGTGTGTGTGTGTGTGTGTGTGTGTGTGTGTGTGCGTGAGTGAGCGAGTGTGTGTGTGGGGTGGGTTAAGTTGTATTTCATGAATGTGTGCAAAAGGGTAAGAGAAGGGCAATCAGCAGAGAAGTATTGAAGCAAAGCATCTACATAAGCAACAATGATGAAAAAAATAAAAATAAAACGTGTGAACAGTGAATGTTGACCTGGCAGAAGGAGGGCTGCAGCAATGAGTGCTCAAATATGTATTGTCAATAAAACGAAGTAAGAAGCAGTGAGAAGTAGCAACGAGAACAGTAATTTTCCAGTCCATTTGAAACATTTATTAGACAACATCAAAATACCTCTGCATTTGTGCCAGTAATCAATTTTCTCTCTTTTCCAGCGTTTGTGTTCTTGTTAGAGAAAGCTAATAGTAAGTGCTCCTGATTACAGCTCCTCACTGAGCTAGGCATTGTGTTGCAAGCAGAAATTTTGCTTCCAGACTCTTAAAATATATTACTAGGAAACACTGTCAATTACCAAGTGAATAGTAAGTTTAGAGGCTAAGTACAATATGATGGAAATATTGTTGCATTCTTATTGAACTCTGGAAACAGTACCATACTGCAAGTTAAACTAAAACATATATAAATCATGGGCAATGATCATGTTTTTATTTTGACTATGTTGCTCATAGTCATACTTGGACAGAATACAGCTGACTCCAGGTACCTGTTTGCAGCAGTCATACCAAAAAGCTTTATCTGCAAAGTGTGCCTCTGTTTAAAGGCAAACTGATAGTAAAATGAACTAGCTGGATATGTTTATTTACAGAAAGGCACATTTGATTATACCAGTGAAAAGGAATAGCCAAATTCAGGAAGGATAAAATGCTTCCCTTATTTTCTGCAGGATTACACGTATCAGTGTCACAAGTGCATTTGGGATGTAAGGCATATGGGAAAACAAGGGTCATTTTTACATTTTTTGTTTTTTTTTATTACTGTTACAGTTGATGTAGAAAAGGTTCTGTTGCTCTGCAAAATCACCTTTTGAAGTATAAACAATTGCATGGATCACCTATGAATAATCACACCTCATTAGACTGACTTATTTCCCAAAACATCTAAGGAGATTGCTAGACAAAACACTACCAAAGCCACAAAACACAAACTATGCTTCTGTAGGGGGCAGGTCCCACTGTAACCCCCATTCATGAGGCAAACCTCAATATATAAGCAATCAACAACTTTGAAATTGCTCTAACTTGGAGAAGAAAGAAAAAGTGAGGAAAATGCAACAGTCACATTCTCAACCCCTGTGAGTCTTGCTGCCATAACAGGTACAACAGTTATTTCAGTTCAACATTCTTGAGTGTTGATCACCTATCTAGCAGCAAACAATAGGGTTCCCTAGTTCTGTACATGTAGTACTCATAACACTGAATTGTTAACACTAAAATAATACTGTTTTAGCATCCCAAAATGACTAGACCACCATACATACAAAAGGGAGGCAGGCACACTTGTTTTTCCAAAGTATATCTCTTTTCTCTGTGTGATGGCAACTTGAGAGTTTATTATGTCATAGAGCCAGAGAGAAGATTGCTACCCCACAAAATCCCCACTCCCCCACAGAATGTCCCCTCCCCCACTTGAAACATTTTTTTTCAAACAAATCCCCTTTCACAGTCTTGTGACTGCTAAAATATCATTCATTGAGACATACTTGAAAGGATGCCCTAGGCCCAGAGCTCTAATGGCTATAAAGCCAAAATGTGGCCTTTCAGTATCATGACTGAAAAAAATGCAAGGCTTATGAATATGCTTTCAGTTTCATCAAAACTCTCAGCATCATTAAATACATTTATGCAACAGACTGTACAGCATGTCATGTACATATGAAATGTTCTAATGCATAATGCAAAACATGTTTATCAGTCTTGAAAAGTGACTGCCTTCCACCACCAATACAACACCCATAAAACTCTTCACAATACATTTTGGAATGCAGATTTTACTTATTGTACAACTTTGACTTGCAACTATTTGCATTTTACATATTGCAAGTCAGCAGCTGAAAATAACAGATGATTGATCCTTCTATTTTCTACATTCTCCTCATGTTTCCTTAACATTACTGCACATGTGAAGCATCTTACAACTCCCCACATACAAAATGACGGTATGCCTAAAAACAGAAGATGTTTAAAATAAAGTACAAGTTTTATTTCCACTGCTAATGCCAGCTATTTTTCCTCGTTCTTCACTGCAGTATAACTGTCTGATCCTGTGGCACAATTTTATTTGTACTTTACTGGTCCATAACTGTTATTCATACTTTGTTAGCAACAGTCTAACAAAATTCAGCCAAAAGGACATTACTTAGCAAAAGTCTAAACAATTCAGCCAAAGGGAGATGGCTTGAACAAAAGTCTTAAATATTTCTGATTAGAAAGTTATAGGAAAAATAGGCTATGCAAAGTCTGAAAACTCACATTTACACATTTCGGGCACTGCATGACATGGGCAGGGAAGGATGAGGTGAGCGACTTATAACAGATCAACCATGCTTGGGGAAGTAGTTTAACTTGTTGCATTGCTGATTAGGAGGTACAACAGGCTGAACTACTGGCTTGGTGCTAACCATTCTGCATGTTAGCCAGGGAGCCTGGCCATGTATGTATGTGTGAGATGCATCTCCTTAGGAAACAACAACAACTATAGAAGTTACAGCCAACATGGTAAAGGGGGCCTGCATGACCACATATGGCTTGCTCCCAAGCACTTATCAGGGAATGAAGAGGCTAATAAAGCTCCTGTCCCAAACAAGACATGAAGGAGCCACAGCATGTGTGCTTTGGTTAGGAAATGAATGTGCCTAGCTCTTGCTCCTACAGGATGAAGAATGAATGGGTTAACTGGGTGCTTTAAAGAAGGCCAGAAGTGATTGTGTTGGTGGTGGGGAGAAGTAAAAATGTAAAGGCATCACTGTCTGATTTTCTATATAACACTCAGACCACACTCATAAAAATGTATAAGATCATCTAATAATGTCCTAACTGCTCTGTGAACAACTAAGCATTCAGAATTCCATTCTTCTTAAAATTCTTATTAACAGAATCATGGAAAATGCGTTATACCATGAGAAAAATATTACCTCAGGCAATCATGGGTAAGGCCCATCTAACATCTAATGAGATAGGTTGATTCAAGCACCAAAAGAGAAACTGGCTAGGCTTAAAATGTCCCACAAGGACAGCAAGCATAGTATTTACCTATGAACCTATGACCATGAAGTCACTAACACCTGTTGGAGTTGTAACATGGGTGAAGTGGGATCTTGGAGTCACATACTTCAGGAGTGCTCTAAGTTTGAACTATATGACATACAATTAAGCAGGTTAATGGAATGATTTTGGCTAGGCAAATGCTCTTTATTCAGGCCCTTTTTTGTTCAAATCCCACTGAAGGGAAAGTAGGTTATGTACGAGAGGGCTTGTGACACCAGGGGAATGCTGCCAGTCCAGCTATCTGGAATTTTGTAAATAATTATATGTCACTTGAAAATATTAATATGATTTATATAGAAATGTGACACTGCCAGCTATCTAGCACTTTGTAAATAATCATATGTCATTTGTGAATATTAATATGATTCATAGGCTTGTCTTACAAATGTAAGAGAACTGTATGTAATGTACTGAGCTTCAAGAATGTAACCACAGTGTACCCTACTGGAAAAGAACAGAAATGTATATAAACTACAGCGGATATAAAAAGTGAGCACACCCCTGTTATAATTACAGGTTTTTGTGATATAAATAATGAGACCACAGTAAATCATTTCAAAACTTTTCCCAGCTTTAATGTGACCTATAACCTATACAATTCAATTGAAAAACAAATATGTTAGGAGAAAAAAATATAAAAAAATAAAAAATGTACAATAAGTTGGTTGCATAAGTGTGAACACTTTGTTGAAGCACCTTTTGATTTAATTACAGCATTACTGACAAGGACCCCTCACCTACTTCATCTTGCCTTTGCTACAGTAATTCTAGTAATATATATAGTAATTCCCTGGTTCACTTACTAGAGCAAGGCAATTAGATCAGTCAGAAAAAATATAGTGAGATAAGTTAAGTACTATTTTTCTGTATCTGTGTCAATCTGTCTGTTTATATTTCCTGTGATTAAAACTCTGGTGTTTACTGTAAATAGATATTTAGTATTCTCATGTTCTTGTAGGGAATATTTTAATCTCAGAGTAATTATATATATTTGTTGACAGCTCTGGCCATGCCTGAAAACCTTGCTGTTGGTCAAACTACCATTTGTATTAATATGAATTTCACTCAGTATAATTGGGTACCCTTGCAAGAGCTTAAGAGTAGCTGGCTTTGGAGTGTCTGTTGGTGGTGTAATGCCCTTATAGTCTGGGCAGTGTGTGTGTGTGTGAGAAAATCAAATCTCAAAGATTGTGTGAGTCAACAGTTTGGAGCAGAGAAACAAAGCACTGGCTTCACAGAGAAGGTGCTGGAGAACTTGGCTTGGCCACTCGGCTGAGGTTTCAACTCTATAGCTGTGCCAGTGGGGAGTCTTACTGGGGACCTGGAGGGAGACAGATAGAGAAATCTAGACCCTGGACTGAGTGTGTTGAGGGAAATTGTGCTTGATGCAGAGAGCTGCATCTGGAAATACTAATTGTATCCATTTTTGTTCCAAGTGAATATCCCTCTCCAGTGTCAGTGGTGAGGATTCAGGCTCCTTGATAACTGGCCCAGAGTGAGGACATCACAGCTATAATTAAGTTCTATGCATCTGGAAACCTGGGGTTATATTACTTCAGCTACAGCATCTCACTGTACTAACATGTACATTTTTTTCCATGGCTAATGTATACAACAGTTAAGAGTAATTTAAAGTTTCACAACTCATGATTTCTTTGATAAATTTATGCTTATGTAGTTTAATGATGGAATGATTCTTGCATGCCAGATTTAGACTCCTGAATGGTCATACCTAAGGAACAGTCCTACTATGGTCTCTTTTAAAAAGACTACTACTAATCTACTATGTATTGTAATCTGCTGTCTTATGGTAAGCTGAAATATACACTCTGTCTCCACTGCTACTTGATTTATTTAGCTTTTACCCTTTGTCAGTGTATTCATTCAAACATAATTCTAGAAATATAACTCTAGACTAAGTTACTTTTGAGCATTTCTTATGATGCTTCTGAACTGTAATGCCTCATTTTTATTCTGTTGAAACATTTAGTAATTTTTCACTTCTCTAATTAATATAATAAAAATAATATCGCAAAAACTTCCAAGGTATCCAACAGCAACACAGCAGGAGCCCAAAATAAGATAAAAAATAAACTGCAGGATACACCACAAAAAGTCCAAACTTTAGTAACCATCCAACTTTATTCGATAAAACCAAGAGATAAGCGCTTTCGCGTGCTCCATGCACGCTTCATCAGATCTTCTCTAATTAACAAATATTTATAAAATAAATGTACAATACATAATTCCATTATCTCTACCTAATTCTGGAGCATGTGATTCCATGAGTAATAATGATGCATAATAAAATAACAATTTCAGTGTCGGCACCATAAACAGTTAATCTTTAATGATATCTTTGCTGTTGCGTTACAATCATGCTGAAAACTGAAGGTGCTAGGGTCATGTCTTATCATTCCACAAGCAGTGAGGGAGAGACAGTGAGTATGGCTATCAGGTAATGATGGAGTAGCTAATGATTATCAACAGCAGCAAACCTCACTTTCTTCCAGTAAAACTGTAACATGGCAGACAGACTACTCTACAATTCAGCAGGGTAGTAAATGGATATATTATTTAACATCAGCAATTACATAGAATTGGACTACTAACTTAAGAAACTAATATCTGGGCTTATTTAGTAGCACAGGAACAATATTTTTTTAAATGAGCCACATGCTTTTCTCACTAGCTGGGAGAATTGCAGAAGTGAGTCAAAGAGAATTTGAGGCAGTCATTTTTCAAAATTACTCTTCTCAATAAAAAAAAAATCCTGTGAGATATGAAAAGATGATAAAACGTCAAATACAAAAATACATTAATAAAATATCACATTCTGGAATTCTTGAACAAATTCTGGGTATACTCAGAACGTTTTTCTAAAACCTTGTAATACTAACAAAAAGTAGGATACTGCAGGACTTGTAGCTAATGAATAGCAGAAAAAACAATCCTGCATTAACAATAATGCAGGGAGAACTAAAAGAAACCCAGCATGGAGAAACAATGGGGGGAGGGGGATCAACAAGAAAGAAGGCTGCAACTTGATTCTTTCTGTGAGAACAAGAACAATTCCTGACCCCACTGTGACACAAGGGCCATTTTTTCTGTATCTATTGACAGTATGTGTAATAAAAAGCTACACTGAGCAAAATGTGTCACAAACTGAAAGCATGGAAGAGATTATATAAATAATTCCAGAAATCATGAAAACCATTAATGATTTCTATTTGTTGATAGTTCCATTTTTCTCAGTTTCACCCTCATGGAGCACCACATAAAATTAATGCAGTGAATAAAATCTATACATGATATACAGCAGCATCATATGATGGGGACAAGATACATGGCAGCATCATGCAAGGGGGACAAAATACATGGCAGCATCATGCAAGGGGGACAAGATACATGGCAGCATCATGCAAGGGGGACAAGATACATGGCAGCATCATGTGAGGGGGACAAGCTACATGGCATCATCATGCGAGGGGGACAAGATACATGGCAGCATCATGTGAGGGGGACAAGATACATGGTAGCATCATGCAAGGGGGACAAGATACATGGCATCATCATGCGAGGGGGACAAGATACATGGCAGCATCATGCGAGAGGGACAAGATACATGACAGCATCATGCGAGGGGGACAAGATACATGGCATGCACCCATTTATAACAATGTACTTTACAGAGGAATACATAATATACAGAAGAAAGGAGAAAAGGCCATCATCCTTCGAGGTGTACTCTAATTAAATAATGTGTGACTGAAAACTGAAATATTTGTGTCTGCTCTGTGGCTTACGGCAATGAAGTGCAATTGTGACCCAGCTGGGGGGGGGGTTACAGTACAGTTGCACTTTTGCCGTCTCACCTAGACAAGCAGAAGTAGGTAACAGCCATTATGATTTCAGAAGAGATGTATAGTGGAAGTCAATTTCCACATAAAAAAATCAAAGAGTTCTGAAAGCATCTGAGTCAATCAGTGTTGCTTGTGGAACACACACACACACACTCACTGGGTAGTAGTCAGAAATTGACTTTGTTTTATCCCATGCATCAGCCCCTTCCTAACTACCCATGGTAATATATAAACATAGCTCTGGGACTACGTAAAACTATTTTTAACACCAAATGAGATAGGATACATACATTTTAAGCACCAAATGGGTTACTTGGCTATGATGAAAATGGCCCATAAGGGCAGATAGCCATGATCATATGATCCTTGGTAGCTTTCAAAGAATACAACACACACTCTACCCTTCTGGCTGACTATTGATATTAAAACAAAGGTAGTCTCACTACTCTCTAGTTCTTTACTTATACGTGCAGTTTCTGCGGGTTGCTGGCTGCATTTTGATTGGATAGCTTATGCAGGGGGCAGAATCTTACAAACTTTAAATACCAGGATGTTTGTTCAGTTTGGTATTATTTACTGCTAGGATATTCCTACAGAGAAGGAAGAGATGACAACAAAATCCTTTTCCTTCTGTCTTCCTTCTGATTCAGTGCACTACAATGACTTCATCAGCTTCCTAGGACTAGATCTGCAGTGTTCATAGCTCTTAACTGTCCAGATTTTCACAAAAGATCCAGATATTTGCCTCATGTTTTTGGTCAATTCCTCATAAAAAATTGTGGGTTTCTAGCAAATCAGTCAGGGTTGAAGACCATAAAAATGACATAAATGGCAGTCTGAGACTTCATATCCTTCAAAAAATGCATTCTTTACATGGTTATTCTAGTAAATTTCTAAGTTTATATGTGCAATATTTAAAAATATGCTCCTGTTTTGGGGGCTTTGCCCACCCATTATTTTAGATTCTGACCAGATTGCTTGCACTAAGAATTTGAGAGGTGTGGCAGTGTTGTAGCCTTTAGAGAGATCAGAGGTTTCCATGTGACACTTACTTGAGCTTGGGTTCCAGTGAGGAACTAGATTGCTTTGGTTGGCTATTTTCTGCAGAGGTGCTGGCTGCATTCTTATAGTCCAGTTTCTGTGGAGGCAGAGCCTTACAGTCTTTAAACAGTAGGCAGCTTGCTCGATTCAGTGTTCTTTAGCACTGGAATACTCTGAAGTCAAGAAGACAACAGAAAAAGAGAAGTTTACAAAACTCTTTTCCATCTGGGTTCCTACTGATTCAATGCACTACAAGGACGTAATTCACTTTATTGGACCAGGTCTGCAGTATTCTAGCCAGGACCGTTGTTAGCACTTTGTGGGCCCCCAGCAAATGTCAAGCTGAGGGCCCATACACACTTCCAATCTAAGTATCACCCTGTCACTGCTACTCCTCCTAAGCAACCTTTTAGTTAATGCTGCAAACTTTTAGTAGTACACTTTCACTGACCGGTAGCTACAATGCTCTTACATTACAGCAGGTCTGAATACCACACTATGTTGGCCCATCTATATCACAAAGGGACATTTACAGTTACAGGCATTTAGTTGCAACAATGATACATTACAACTCCTCTATGTACAGGTCTGGACTTAAGTGAAATGGCAGCTTAGGCCTGCTGTTTCAGCCCTTCCACACATACCCTCCTGTCCTCCCATCTGTCCCCCCCCCCATCTTAGAATCCCCATAACATTTACATTCCTTTTTTCTTCCTTTTCCTCACATTTTGCCTTACTTTTCAGATTTTCCAAGAAGCCACAACTTTCTATATGCTCTGAGGTGAATTTTAAAGGTCTTTATTTTTCATTTTACACCAACTTTTCATCCAGTGATGGCTTAAACAGAAATTATGATTAAGGAAAGAAATTCAGTGTTGCTGTTCAGCTTTAGTTTTCCTTGTATTCTTTCAAAATACCTTCCCTGCCCAAGACAGCATAGTAATAAACAACTAGGAAATAATTCAAATAAGTCAGAGCCCAAAAAGCCATAGGGTTATAGAAGCTCTAGGATGCATTTTAGGGCATTTTCCCCAACCTTTTAATCCAGTGGTGACTGTGATGCCTGCACACTGGCCCAGCAATCAAGGAGCTTCAATCCTCACCACTAGCATCAGTGAGGGGTGTCCACATTGGGAAGGATAACAAGTACACACACAGTAAATTACAATTTCCCTTAAGAGTGCACAGAGATCACAGTCAGTCTGTGACTGGTTTCTCCCTTTCTCTCCAGATCCCCAATAAGACTCTCCACTGCCACAGCTATTACGTCCAGATCTCAGCCTAGTGGTCAAGCTAAAACCTTCAGCACCCTCTCTGTCTAACCAATGCTTCATGTCCCTACCCAATAATTCTTTCATTCAGACATCTCGGATCAGAGTTTTGAGATCAAACAATTATACAACGCTTGACTTATCAGCTTTCCTCCAGCAGAGTGCACTGTTGTTACATTTTTGACGTTCAACATTTAACACCATTTTCTTCCATTGAAGAGAACAAGCCTGTGACTTACATTAATATTTACAAATGACAGAATTATCTACAAAATAAGGGTTTCCTGGTGCCTAAAGATGGCTATAAGTCCAGCCTTTGGTGAGAGCAGAGGCTTCCACATGACAGCTACCTGAGCTTAAATTGCAGTGAGGGATTGGAGTGCTTGATTTTGACTGGCCAGTTTCTGCATGATGTTGGCCGCATTTTGATTTGCTGTTTTTTGTGAGGTTAGAGTCTTACACGATTTAAATGCCAGGAGGCTTTTTCAGTTTGACATGCTGCTTATGCAGCAGTATGAACTAATTTTTATCCTATTTATCCAAAAAGGGAGCATTATCTACAACAGATAAGATAGCCTCTTTTTTTGTGTTGCATACAATATAAATTTCAGTGCCTTCTTTGTTACAACCTAGTTGCACTACTGTGAATGATTTTACTACTGTCATAATTCATACAGTGAAATCATTGTCTCTTTTTTAGCATATTAACTTATTGATGGATCTTTTCTTGGATACATTGCTGAAATTGGCACCTCTGTTTTGTTCACTGTTGTAACACTGCACTACTGAGCCTTGTTGATATTGTACTGCTCATCACTTTTGCAATGCTGACTGCAGTGGTATTAAGTTTAAGTAATATTGCACTTGTAAGCCTTTTACTTTTACACTACTGGCACTATCTAAAATAATACTGCAGTATTACTTGTTAAGACACTAGATATATTAAAACAAATTAACATATTATATCAGTTACTGACTGGACTTTTTGGTTGTTGTTGGTGCGTTTTTGCTTGTTACTGACTAGTGTTATGGCATTGAAAGCTACAACTCTACAGTACTGCTGTAGAGAGTACATTACCTGTGTGATATACCTTTATTACTTGGATAAATACTATACTGATACTGCATAGGATCATAGGAAGACACTAGACTAATAGCCCTGGGGCCCTTACAAGCTTAGCCAAGATTTTGTCCCCAAAAAGAAACCTCAGTCAGCACCTGTAACACCTGTCAATGAGGTACACAGGTGGAATCCCTGGGACAAATTTGTGGCTTCACATCCACTTATCAAGGTTGTACTTGAAGAGGGTCAGCGAGGTACTCTGTTTTACATGTATGGGAAGTCTAATGCCAGAAGCGGGGCAGCCTCTGGGAGACAAACCTGTCTCTCCAGCAGGTTTAGTTGATGTTGCATATTAGAGTCAGGCATTTTGAGTGGGTAATGCTCTAGGAGTTAGACCTATGGATATGGAGCATCTGTAGTAGGGCAGGGTCTGAGATTACCTTGTAGGCGAGACACAGACCACCTCTGAGCAATCTGTATGATACCGAGTAGAGTGACAGTGATTTGAGCCTGTCAGGAAAGGTGTTGGAGGCCATGGATTCTCTTTGTGAGGCATTTCTGTGGCCTTTCCAGTTGGTGCAGATGTTTGGAAAGGTACATATGAAATGGGGTGTTATACTTAATTATTGGTTTAATGAGGGAGGAGAATAGAGAGGTAATAACCTCCTTTTATCTGGATACAATCCCTTCACTTATGAGATAAACCAAGTAAAAGGCTTTTCTGACCACTACCACTACATGATGGTGGAATGTGAGATTGTTGTCAACCTGAGTACCCAATTCTCTTCACCACATGTTGTGTGATTTGAGGATTGCCTTTGATGTGGTAATCAGAAGAGGCCGTGTTTTTGCCGAATGGTATGATGATACATTTTTTTTGCATTTAACTTGAAGCCATGACTTTGGCACCAGTCATTAGTTGCTGTGAGACCCTCTTGCAGTAGGTTAACATAATTTGGGGAGGCAATGACAGCACCCAACTTACAGTTGTCCGCAATCTTGGTCAGCCACAGGCCTTCTATCTTTGCCTGGCCCTCTGAGAAGCAGATGCCAAACAGTAGGTGTCTCAGGACAGATCCCTGGGGAACTCCACTAGTGACAATTGTGCTATTGGAGGTGGAAACACCTATTTTGAATTTGAGGGTCCTGTCAGTGAGCCAGTTGGCCACCTATATGCTTTACAGTTACTGCACTTGAAACTACTCATTTAAATTTTCTATAGTTATTATAGTTGTTGCTGTCAGATCCAATGTCTTAGACTAGCCATTCCTTATTGTTTTTACTACCTAGCCTATAGGATAAAACTAATTCATTTAAATTTGGCACTTGTTAACAATTTCCTTATTGAGCCTACATATTTCTGTCACTTTTGCATTTATTTCTTTTTTTTTTTTTGCACTTGTGGCTACTATAGTAGTCACAGCTTATTATTTTATTCTTTACTTATGTCACATATTTTCATCCTTTTCTAGTCCACTCAATTATCCAACTCTGACTTATAAAAAGAGTAAATTATTATCCTCTTTTGTTATACCCCTTCATATGCACTGGTTAATATGGAATCTTAGCCAGCTTTTGTCCATTTTGTAGCTGTCCTGCTTGACAGCATTAGGTATTTTAAGGTAGAGTAATAACTGCATTATTGCTACCTCATAATAACTCAATAAGTGAGAGGTATAAGTATTTACTTAACTTGGAGGTTACTTTCTCACCTCAGAACACATTTGGTAAGCACAACATACATACACACAAAGCACTTCCACTAAACAGACTTATGCTGACATTGTTAAGAGAATACTGCCTAAGCCTCCCAGATTAAAGACCAAGAAACCTCAGATATCAGTTCACACAGCAACATACCCACCTTCAACCTTTACCCTCATGGACAGTACACATACCTCTATGAGTCACAAGGGTGCAAACTCCAAACCCTGATGGCCCACTGAGACTGCATCTAACCACAGTAATTTTAGTTAGTGGTAACACTGTTTTCATAAATACAGACACCATCCTCACCAGGCTGGATAAGAATACAGCTACAGTTAGCTATCTTTTTGATCCAGGATACAGGGTGTAACAAAGGCTTGTAGATCTCTTGTTCCTGATAAATGCAATTATGACCTGATAGTGGTCCATGTAGGGTTGAATGATCTTAGGTGGTCTACCAGAGGGACGTGTAGAAGGATATGATTGAACTTATGTATGTGCATGAGGCAGGAAAAACACTGGTCTTGAGTGATATTTTACCATCACCCAAAATGGAGCCAAGATTCAAAGATAAGATAATTGGCTTTAATAATTGGTCATTCTAGCTGGGATTCAGTATGTTTCAGCTTGGGAAAAGATGGCTGTGAAGCCTTCAACCAGGAATGGTCTGCTCATTTGCTTTCACATTCTGGTTAAATCCCTTTCTGGCATCATAGTTGCCTTTTTGGGCACAGTCCATCCATTTTCTAGACATTACAACTTAGTAAATTCTAATTTGGAGTACATTAATGTGTCTCTACTCAATGCCAGGGGTCTTAACAAAAAATGGCCAAACGTCAGGCTCTCCTGCAACTTGAACACATTCATATTTGTGTAGTTACAGAGACATGATTTTAGAATAATGAAAGCATTCCCCCCTCTTCCTGGCTATAATACCTATAATGTCATCAGACCTACTAGCAATTGTAAGGACATATCAGTGTTTGTGAAGGATATCATCACCTCACGGTAAGTTCCTTGGAACATCACAGTTGAACTCCTAGATGTCCAAATCACTATAAACAAGACTGATTACCCCTTCATAGTAGATATAGAACACTCTTGGTCTCCTTATGATTTTGATACCTGTTTTAACACATAGCTGAAACCCCCATTAAACCTACTGCAGGATTTCAACTGTCAATCGATAAAATAACTGACCCACACTGCCAGTGGTCATAATGCCCATTGCTTCATTGATATTATAAATGCTAACTCTCTTTTATATTTAGTTAACCATCCTACTAGGCGCCCCATTATCCTTGATCTAGTTCTCACAAATAATGCCACCTCTTGCACACCTTCATATGAATCATCTTGTGTTGTTAAATTACTAAATTACTGATCTTTTTTCTTTAAAACTAAAGGTATTTCCCCAATAAAAACTTTCTTTGGCTACTTTATGACCTAAGGAATTCCACTGTAATCCTGTTCTGATAGACCCCACTGCTAAAGCTGCTGTGTATGCATCCGACATCTACTACCATTTAAATAATATGGCACTGATAATGTAGTGCCTATCTGCAACAGATATAAAAAGGAACTGAAAAACAAGCCTTTTGAATACCTAATAAGTAAATTATGCAGCAACTGAAAGAAATTGCTTAATGTTTATTGCTCATCTGCCTGTAAAGTACTATTTATGAATAAAGAGATGTCTTCAAACAAGAAGCAGTTTTGAGAGTCCTACTTTCATTTTGAACTAGCCATATGTTGTGGGATACTGCAAAGGATTTTTTCACCACTATATTCTTATGGAGAATGTGGTACTTCAACAAGGACACTGCTAGTTTTTCTCCTGTAAGCCAAAATAGTGAGTGAATGACCATAGCTTCTGTTTTAGATATGCTGAGCTTCAAATGATTACATTCTAACCATGTAGGAATTCAGTGCATGAAAGAGGGGGAGATATATCCAACTATACTGAAACCTTAGAAATTAGGTGGATAATTAGGTTAAAAGCAGACAGAGGAAAAGGACTCAGTGACAGAATCCCTATAAGACCTATTCTGAAGAATAGGAAACTTTTTAAGTAGTTCTATTTCATGCTTCAGTAAGTGTGTAAAAAATGAATGTTTTTTTGAGATAACACCATATATTTCTCTGTTAGGTACACTCTCCATGTATTTTTTGTCAGATTCTGAAGAAAAGGGAATTTTTAAGTTGTTTTATTTTATGCTTCAGTAAGTAGTGTGAGAAATGAATTTTTTTTGATATAACACTATATATATTTTTCTGCTAGGTATATTCTTCATGCATTTTTTATTAGATGTATTTTTATGTATTTTTTTAGCTTTTATGGAAGGACATTTTCTTGTTTTTAACTTGTGTAGTGATGAATGAAGTAACATTCAAGTGATTTTACTTATAGAATATTGTAATATGTCAATTTAGTGTTTGTATGTCTTTAAGAAAGTCAAATGCATTGACGTTTGTTATTGGTCAATTTGAATTAATTGGAGAGTATATATATATATATATATATATATATATATATATATATATATATATATATATATATGTCTTTGTTATGGTCTGAAGAAGTGGTGGTGACACCATGAAAGAGCTTATCTCATGAATAAAAGATATTCCAGCTTTTAAAGAGTACTGAAGTTGTGACTTCCTACAACATTGGTCTGTTGGATGTTTTGTGACATATTTTTGAACCGTTTTACCAGCAGCTCATTTATCCTTGCTGCATCTTGTTTGGTGTTACATTCAGTGCATGTTGTTTGCAATGCAACATGGTCCATGGGGAACAAGAAGTATAACTGGACATCATCACAAAGCAATATCTAAAATGTCTCTCTGCTAATGAGATCATTCAATGGAAGCATGTGCATCTTAAAAAAACAACTGAGTAGGAAACATTCTAAATGCTTCTGATGTGGGTAGAGGGAAAGGAATTAACACCTGCCAGCATCTTCTGGACCCATCATGACAGGTAGAAGAACAACCGATATAAGACAGTAGGAAAGAATCCAAGGAAAGGCTGTAAAACCTGTCAGCATCCTCTGGACCCATCATGAAAGGTAGAAGACAAACCAATATAAGACAGTAGGAAATTCAAGGAAAGGCTGTAAAAACTGTCAGCATCCTCTGGACCCATCATGACAGGTAGAAGGCAAACCAATATAAGACAGTAGGAAATCCAAGGAAAGGCTGTAAAAACTGTCAGCATCATCTGGACCCATCATGACAGGTAGAAGGCAAACCAATATAAGACAGTAGGAAATCCAAGGAAAGGCTGTAAAAACTGTCAGCATCCTCTGGACCCATCATGACAGGTAGAAGGCAAACCAATATGAGACAGTAGGAAAGAATCCAAGGAAAGGCTGTAAAAACTGTCCAGGTAGAGTAACAAATGTGCATATACATCAAGAAAGACCAGTAGTGACCTCATGCTATCATAAGATCTCTGCTTACTTTAATGAGAGAAGTCTTAGTCCAGTGGTGCTGCCAAAATCCAGACTGACATGGACTAAGAATGCTGCAGGCCTCAAAAAAGTAATTAAGTCACATCTAAATTATGTTCTCAATCATATCATCTATAAAAAGATTGGAGATGTGGCAGTAGATGTCCAGGAGGTAAAGATTTAAAGGTGGTTTCTTAAGATCTGAGGTCACAAACTTCCTAATTCCCTATTCCTTGGCACCTTTACCTCGTTTGCAGTCACTATTTTCTCATTTTTCTTCCGTACTCAGTTCTTGCTTGTCATGTGTACCCTGGTGCTCTTGTTATGCTGCCACTCCATTGTTCCTCTTATCCCTTCTGCAACAATTTCTGCCCATGTCCTTCTCTACTTGTCCTTGCATCTTCTTACCCTTTCTCACTTAGTGTGTCGCCTGCCGTCTTGGTGTCCATACCTCTTTAACTTCTCTATGACCTTTCTCACCTAAATATCCACCCTACTCTCCTATCCAACTGCCAAATTCCCTTTTCTTTTGCAAACCACACAGCTTTGCTCAGCACATGCCCTTGTGCCAAAGCCTTGTCCTATGATCTGAGCAGTCCACCTGACATTCTCCCATCCAGCCTGAACTGCTCCCTTACTCCTGACTCATCATATTTCTGTGTTTGGATGATGTTTTTTATTTTTTCCTTTGACATACCCAGCTTTTTCTTAATAGTTCTACGTTTCTGTCTGCTTTCCCAGTGTTGTCCTTGTTCCAAGTCTTCTTCTTCTTCATTGCTGTTTCCTAATCCTTTACATGCTTATATGCTATTCTAAGGAATCCTATGTCCTTCCTCATTTTTTCTGTATTCTTTTGTCTGTTGCAACATTTTACAACTTTACTCTCCAGTAATAAGTAGTCTTCTATAATTGTTTGCACTTTGCTATTATACTCTATGCTCTTCTGCACCTATACCTAGGAAGATGCTATGTCTGTGTTAAGCATCAGCTATGATACTAATATAGATGATATTCTTCCATATCGGTGTATTGAGCATCAGCTTTTTTTTTTGTCTTTCGGCTTTTCCCGGTTAGGGGTTGCCACAGCGGAACTCCGGTCTGCTAATGATTGACAGTTGTTTTTTTTTTTGTTTTTTTTTTATGGTGTCAAGTTGCCAGCCCAATGCTCAACCTTCAACGAAGGCATGCCCATTCAACGCATGTCTTTCAAACGCCCACTCGACTGCGGGGAGGACATGCAGACTCCACACAGAAGGCACTCCCAACCCAAGCCGAGAATTGAATGGGAGAACCTCTTGCTGTGAGGCCACAACGCTACCGCTGCACCACCATGGAAGTAATGGTGTATTGAGCATCAGCTATGGTACTAATATAGGTGATATTCTTCCATATCGGTGTATTGAGCATCAGCTATTGTACTAATATAGGTGATATTCTTCCATATTGGTGTATTGAGCATCAGCTATGGTACTAATACAGGTGATATTCTTCCAAATGTACTAGAGATCCCACAGATCCATTGGTTCCAAACAAGGTGCACCTCTATTCAGAATTCTACAGTCACTTACATAATTTGCATTTTACCAAAACTTGATTAGATGTTGAAGTAGTTGTGACTGAATACGTTTTTCAGAACTTTGATAAAATAGACACGAGCAATGGAACTATATTTTTTTTAGAATGACTGAGGTTTCTCTTTTTTTTCAGATACTGAGTATAAGGTCTTACCTGATAGAGCTGTAATTAATATTGAAAATGTGTGAACATCAATAATTTCAAGAATTCAGTGCATAGGTCTACTACAATCAACAGGTTTCAGTTTACAGAGGAAATTATATACTAACTAAGCCTGATGGGATTAATTTCGAGGTACAGGCATTATATTAAAATTGGTGAGATGTATAACAGTAACTTCACTACTAAATGTGTCAACTAAAATATATCACAAAACAATTCCACACCGAGTAGTGATTGCAGTAGTACTCGGGTAACAAAAGGTAAAAGAAGATGAACTGTGATACAGAGTTTAAATAAAAAGACATTCTTAACATGCAGCACAACATAGAACACACTTGAAGACACTTAAGAACATAACATTAATAATGCTCTTTAAGGAAAAATAAAAAAGAATTGAAAAAACGAATTATATTTAGATACACAATTCTATTATCTACCGTTAACTGTTCAAGTATTACTTTGGTAGTTCGCTCTTTGCTTACTGCAGTAAGATATACTGCAGTAAAGATATGGGCTATAGCTGTAGGCAAAAGGAAGAGACTCTCTCCTTTGTCAATGAAGCATGTTCCACAGAAGGTCCTTTTAAGGTATGCGATAAATGTTTGTCTGATTTTAGAGTAGTATGTTATGTTTTCATAAAGAAGGAAAACTATACAAGTCACTGAATAGGTGAAGAGTACCTCTGGTCCTAGTTCATGTAGTTATTGCTTTTACTAAGAACAGGAAGGAAATTGCATAGAAATTTTATTTATTTATTTGACATTTGTTTTTGGGGTGGTCCAACTGGGTTTACAGAACCTGCTCAGCGGAGGCCCGGGGAGAAAAGCTCTACATACAGTACAATATAAATAAAAGCTCCACATACAGTACAATATAAATACAGTATAGTCCACATACAATATAAGTGACATGAGGAATACTGTACAAAAATAAGTTGATAGAATGTAAACTAGGTTACAAGATATACTATACACCTGGACAATTGTATAGAGTTATATCATTGCAGACAATTGTAGTCATTCTAACAACATATACATAGCCTATGAGTAGATAAAGTGTACAAAAGTAGCATGTAGGTAGTACAATGGCTGTTGGTTTAAGTTAGGAAAATAATAGTTACTGATGCAGAAAGATCGTGAGAGCGTTAAGAAGAATATAGGCATTACAGACTGAGCAGTAGCTTAAGGATATGGTAGAGAAACAGAGAAGGAGTTAGGACAGACTTAGGATCTTATACACTGTGAAGGAGTGAGATGTGACAGAAGAAGAGGAAAAAATGGAAAGAGTACTAGCCATTCAAAACAACACATTAGTAGCACTATGTTACTGAAGACATAATTTATGATTGAACGCTGCATTTACCTGATAGAAAATTTTTCTTTGTGTATATTCTGTGTATTAGCTAACACAGTATGTTATTTACTAAATTAATATCTGTTGTGTTTAGCTCTATGGATAGAAATAATGATAACTCAGTTTTTCCTGTTTGGCTAGATAGACATAAGATGCATTATGAGACATAAACAAGAAAAAAGTGACAGTGTGATTAGGGTGAGATGAGGTGATGTGTGTGGGGTGGACTCAGGTGAATTCACACAGGAGAAATACCTTCCCTCATCTCTAAATTAATCTAATTAATAAGGCGTCTTGAATAAGAGACTATTTATACTGCATCAAAATAGTGTTTTTACTAGAAGCTTCAATAAGTTTAGAATCCCAACTGATTGGGGATTTTGCCTAAGATTTATACTGGTCTAAATTTAATAAATATGCAATCTACTCTTCTATGAATCTTGTTTTTTTTTATTTCACAACTGCACTCAGGCTGTAAGGAAACACATTTATCATTACAGGTGGGCCTTTCTCACATTCAGTGGGACTTAACACCTGGTTGTAAATAGAAATTAATGATTTGGCCTGTGTGTGTGTGTGTGTGAGACAGAGAGAGAGACAGAAAGTGTGTTAGCTTTATTAATGAGAGATTCATTTCATAACACTTCCTGGTTTGCAGTTTCCCATCCCTCTTTCTTCCCAGTCACAAATGGTAGGTGGTAGATCCCAAGAGAAAAAAGCAGTTGTGTTTGTTGTTCCTTATATAGAGGCTATGCACTACACAAATACACTTAAAGGACAGGGTTGAGAGAAAAGTGAGAGGAATAAAAAAACTGTAGAATAAAGATAAAACCATTAAATTTATTAACTGGTGCTGTCACATCCCCCACGGTATGCACACATAAAACATACACATATACAAGCTTGAGTGTGTGTGTCTGTCTGTCTACCTAGAAAATCAAATACTTCATAATAAGTTATTTTACTCTGAATAAAAATGTAGTTGTGGTTGTTACTCGTGATAGTAATATGGGTGTAGATCCACATCAAGTATCCCTACCAATATGTATCAGTGGAGGTTTGGGTAGGGCTGCCTTAAACAACTTTCCATGCCATGACTGATATCACACTGTTCCATTTCTACCACATGATGATAGTAAATAGAGTGAATAAAAATGTTTGCTATTTAACTACAGTATAAAAAACAATTTGTATATTTATTGATTGTATAATTTATTGATAGAGTAAACACACTGGTTCAAGGACCCTTTTCAGGCATGATCCAGGCCAAAAGGGATAAAGTGTTTATGAAAATTATTATAGAGTCAGGTCCAATTAAAGCCATGATACATTAATAATAATAATACCCACATGTTAACCAGGAATGCCCCCTTTTTAGGGGCGACCCAGGAGTAATGTCTGGTTAAGTGACATGGCAAGGTCACACAGCAGGCAAATGAGGCCTGAGGGGATCAAACCCTCTGTCACAGGAACTGCAGCTCACACCCTTAACCCTATGCACCAGCTGACAGACATTGAGCAAAGTATATATATCCTCAAAGAACGCCATTTTCTGCACTAAAAACATTATACATGTGTTCAGATTCTTTCATATTTCTTTTTAAAGAAGATATTAATTTTTCCAGGTAATAATATGTTCTTTTGCTAAACTAATACTGATTGTTGCTAAAATACATGAGTCAATAAGTTGCTAACCTAACATGCACTGTAATATAGTGAGATACGAATAAAGGATGGGGGGGGGGTCAGATAGCCATTTCTATTTAACCTTTCCTCCACAAACTGATAAAAAACTCAGTTAATCACCTCTTTACAGCATCCTGAATATTTGAGAAAAGGAAAGAATACATTTAAAATCTATTAAATGCTACAAAGTTATGGCGGGATTAAAAGGGAGGGCAGCCACATCGACAAAGTTAAGAATTCTCTACTGGAATTGCCAATGTGCGAAAGTTGTCAAGAAGTGGATGAATTACAGTACATATTTACATTTTTTTCTGTTAGGTGTAATATCTTTGCCAAGTGGCCTAGGAAGTGGCTGAAAAAGAGGGGTCTATATTATAAACTCGAACGCTTACCTTATTGAATCCCTAAATGTCAACCCGTCCTCATTGTACCGCATAAACACCGAACGCCCTAAACCATGAAATTCAAAACAAACTATCGTACTTGTCCCACCCCACCGCTCGCTACATACTACCTACACAAACAAACTAAATAAACCACATACATATACTAACCAAAACCCTACTTCTAACCCTAAACTAAACCCTACTTCTAATCCTACACTAAATCTTACATATACTACCATGTATGCACTTATCTTAACCCGCACCCTAACCCTAAGGTCCATAACCATCGCACACTTACCTTAAAAATCTAAACACAAACAAACTAAATAATCCACACACATACACTTAAAAAAAACCTACACTAAATCTAACATACATTACCATCTATGCACTTACCTTAACCCGCACCCTAACCCTAAGGTCCGTAGCTATCACACACTTACCTTACAGAGCTATACCACAGAAGGCCAACCATGGCGATTCGACGTTTCCAGTTTCACTCTTCTGGACGATCGATGCTTTCGTGTTTCGATAAGAACGGGTCGACGTACAGGGATTCGATAAGGTAAGCATTTGGGTTTCAAATATAGACCCGAAAAGAGTCTATCTAAGCACACATTTCAAGTTAAAAACTAACTAATGAAGGAAAGTAATATATAGTTGCCAGATTGTCAGACACGTAAGGTGTCACAGTTTCTTTTTCTTTAATTTTTTTTCCTAGACATTGCATAACATCGAACAGTGTATCTAACCCTTTTTTTTCTTACTATCAGATCTGAGACAGTTGAATAGTTTCTTTCTTATCACATTATAATATTTCACTTGTGACATAGTTTCTGAGTATGTAGCTAAAGCACATGACAGTTGACATATGAAATGAAAACAGTATGAAATTTCAACACCCTGCCCCCACCAATTCATACACACACACACACACACACACACACACACACACACACACACACACACACACTCACATACACACACAAACACGTAAATGAGTATGCATACATTATACAGATGCAATTTTAAATCAAGACTGTTCTGATGATTATCTCAACAGATAGTATACCTAACTTTAGATCAAGTATTTGTTTGGGCTGCTGGAGAGGGAAAATTAAAACTTCCCCACCAAGATTTCATTCTCAGATCTGAACATTATTCTATACATATTTATTATGTTATAAAAACTCACACTGCCTCATAATTATTCAGCAAATGATGTTAACTTTCAGCATGGCCAGGAAGAGAAGAAGGGAGCCACTCTAAATGTTACAGCAGTATTATATATACATCAGCTTCTGCCTGTTATGCCACTGCTTAAGGGCAAAACAAATTATCCTCAAAAGCCACTGTCAAGAGAGCTGCTTTCTACCTTTTATCAGGAAGTGCAAGAGCCTTTTGCAGGCAGTGAACAATTGGAAAGTAACACTATTAACTTTTTTAAGGGACTAGATTTCAATGGGGCTTGTTGTTGGGGGGTCTAGAGTCCAAGTGCCTTCAGCAATTAAGTTCAGCATGGCAGGAAGAGTAAACTAGAGTAAAATCCACTTCAAAGTTTGAGTAGGCAAGCCAATGAGAATGGCACCTCTGACAACAGTGGACAAACAAATGCACTCATTCTGTAAAACTGCATATCCAGCTATTCTGATGTGCAAATAACTGTCATCAGATACAGCCACACATAGTTTATAACAGTACCGATCATTTATGCATTATTAAGTACATGTCCTTTTATGTTTGCAGCTATTTCCATAGTGGCTGCTTTGATGCACTGGGCCCAATGTGAAGAACAACATTGTTTTTGCTGTAAAAATCAGTATAATAATTAAGCTTGCTTGAAAAGGGGTCTCATAATGGTAACCTGGGTAAAAACAGATAATTAAAAGGATACAGACAGTAAACAAAAACAGAATCTGTATGAAAACATGCAAATAGAGAAAATATGATACAGGTTTGAAGGAATTATAATTCCCTTTGCAGACATCATAAATGCAAACTAGTGACAGAGAACTCAGGGGAACTAACTGGTCAAGCCTGGCAGAAAATGGTAAAATCTGTTCAATAACCAATGTCAAATCAATACCTTTCACTATAATTCCTTCATGTACACCCATACTCTAACTTCATAACCATGTCTTACAAATATCTCTGCTAACCTAATTTATGTAAAAACAACTTTTCTCCACATCTCCTTCTGAATGGACAACCTTTTCTCAAACCTCAGATCATTTCCTTACTCTGTTGAATTATCTAACTTTCCACTCCCATGCAATCTTTTACTTAACAAAAATAACATTTGTATAATGTTAATTGACAAAAGTCATGTGTTTAGATTTGTCAGCTTCTCTGACTATGCTTCACTTTGGTCTTTCTTAGCCTTATCATTATTTTACTGTGAATGTGTTAACCCCAGGTCATCTCTGAAAATGGGCATTACTCAACAGGGCTAACCCTGCCAATAAAATATAGCTAGATACCGAGCTAGCTAACTAAATGACTAACTATGATTGAGCTCAGAAATATCATATCAAATAACCAAAAATGTAAACAAGCAAACAGAGAAACCAATCAAAAGGGCAATAGCACATTGAAAATAAAACCCATATGAAGTACCACATGCAGGCAAGGAGACAGCCCCTCAGAGAGATAATAGGCAGGAGGGAAACTGGTATAAAGAATTCAGGAAACATTGTTTGTGAATGTAAGATAAATCACACAAGAAACAATAAGCAGGTCTGCATGAACACCTCAGAAAGAGGAGTGACAGAGTAAGAGATTGCCTCAGAAAATTAAATAGGTGGATACCCTCCTAACATTTGTTTTACAATTTATTAAATTCAAAGCTTATACAGCTAAACATTTTACAATTAAAATACAACATATCATATATCAATTTAAAAGAAGAACATAAATTGCTTATTGAAATAAATAAATAAGATTTGCATAGGCAATGAAATAAACATAACAAAAATTTGTATGCTACCAATATATTTCAGATAATAAACTAAACGCAACATTTTTCTTAAAACTGCAGATTAGAGCACTGCTGCACATACCACTGAAAAATGAAGCAATGGATCAGGTACACTGCTCTGAAACTGACAGTTATGAAATGGCAATTCATATGCCACTTATGCAAAACTGATTAAAAAGAAAACAGATTTTGGATAATCATTTCCTGTGGGAATTAGCCCCCCAAACATACACACACACACACACACACACACACACACACACACAGGACCCAAGAACTCATGTAGGGCCCCCCCAGCATTCATTACTTCTTCCTCTGAGTCACTACACTTGGGGGTAAAAAATAATTATCCCCTTAGCAACTTGACATTGGAAATGCCATTTTT
Source organism: Protopterus annectens (assembly GCF_019279795.1). NCBI lineage: Eukaryota > Metazoa > Chordata > Ceratodontiformes > Protopteridae > Protopterus > Protopterus annectens. The sequence goes on from NC_056744.1 coordinate 617,114,706, forward strand.
ACAGTTCAGATAAAATACTCATGAAATGTACATCACTAAGTAGTGGACTTTGTTTTTATGAAACAAAAAAACTGTATGCATCTACAGATTTGCTTATTAAATTCATCATTTCTTTTTACCATGCAAGTGGGCTGATTCTCATGTATGCATTTATTTTGTTTCATTATCAACTTATTTCATCCTTTGTTTGCCATGCAAGTAGGCTTATTTTTCTGGACCCTTTTCGATTACAGCCTAGTCCACAATGTCACTTTACAGACATATTACAAAGCCAAACATCATACACATATAACATAATAAACAGACTACGCAAACAGCTGCTAAAGCAGAAATGTTAACGCAGCTTATCTTGTATTTGTTAACGTGTTTGTTAAAAGAAATAATTGTAAATTCTATGCAACTACAATAGATGCTAAAAGCAATATAATCTAAACTAATCTCCATCTTATAGTCGGTATACCAACATTTTCTTTGCTCAGGAATTCTGGAGGAAACCAAAAATAATGGGGGTATCAAACTCCCACTATCAGGGACAATTTTAATTACTGCTTTAATAATTAATTTAACAAGTCCATAGACTAACATGTTTTACATCAACATGCATTGTAACTGTAAAACTCAATGTCTGGCATTATTGCTTGACTTTTAATACTCAGTGATTTACTTGAAAATCAAAACTTTATGAGGTAAAGAGCAGAAATATGAGGGACAGTTGTGAGATATGATAGCTGGCGGGACTACAATAATTAGAAACAATACTGTAATCGAAAGAACACTTTGTACTTCGCTGGGAGGGACTCAGATAAACATACTTTGTATATTACAAGTAACTATGACTTAACTAACCTAGCAAAGCCATTGCTCTACAGAAAGTACATGCATTAGTTCCATTTCTGGCAGGTTTTAGAAACAATGACAGCCAGAATTAATTAAGGAACTGGAGAGATACAGGACTATTGATCTGATTCTGCAAAAGGGATACTGTAAATGACCAGATAATCTTTTGCCCAGTCAGGAGAGAAATGGGCAGCCTTAGAATAACAGACATTGGCTACCTGTATGAGGCTTACACTTGACTTTATAAATTATTCCTGAAGTTCAGCAGGTGGTGTAACCTGTCTTCAGCTATAACAGAATTCTTAAACATTTCTGTATTATAACCACAGTGTTACAGATGACAGCCCACTCTTCATGAATGCAGATCTCAGACTGACAAATGTTAGTGTTTATTCTTCAAATTCTTTACCTTTGAGACAGTCTTTATATGAAACATTCATATTTCTCATAGTTATATTAAGCAGTCCTTTATGTTGTCGTTAAAAAAGCATTAACTGTTAAATAAGCAGTGTTCCTAAAACACAGATACATACGATAGAACCCCTCACCCCCACATTGTTTTCTTGTGTTGGACCCATTGCATACCACTATGAAATTAATGGACAGGCCTACAAAATGAGCAAATGCAGCATATTCAGAAGAGAAATAACCCATTCTCATAATAGTAAATTTATTCTTGGCTGTTCTCATGGGAATTCCAGAAATATGCTTCATATGTGTGCCAAATAGGATGAATTCAAGCTCACAACTTTCCAGATAACTATTGTGAAACACATTCTGTTGACAACAGATAGACACAAATCATACTCTTATTTATTTTATGTACATCTGCTCGGTACTGGAAACTTGTACATCTGGGAAGCAACACTGTCAAACTGCAAGAATGCTATGTAGCCACATCAACAATCACATTAAGTCCGTGGTTACTGTTTCTTGTATGGTGTGCAGCCATTTTTTATTTTTTTTTTAGAAGGGATAAGGTGAACTGTCTACAAATGTGTAGATTCTGAGTCAGCAGTTTAGTTTCCTAGGTGCATAGCAATAAGAAATATTGTGATTTTAAATTATTTACCAGTCTGACATACTCCTTTTTCTCATTGGCTCTGTGACCTTGGAGTAGATATTAAGTCTAGTGACATTTTTTTTCAAATCAAAACCCGTCACTGAGCATAGAATTTGTGGGACTATCTCAGTGAAATTTCAGTTCTATGAACTGAAACTCTAACAGTCCTATCAACACCTTCTTGCATATTCTAGGATGGCTTCATCTTTCCATTTACATACTTATGAGATAGAAAGCTCTCTGTTTGTTAATTAGGGCTTTTGAATATGTGCTGTTATCGTCTTTAGCAAAATGAGTCTTTAAAAATATGTGAAGATGAGCTGATATGCATATAGTACAGCAAGAGCACAGCATTTTAACCAAATATTGTCCCAGGCTATCAGAATTACATCCAAGAAGTTCACACACGCAAGACAATGTGCGCGGTCCCAAAAAAAACATGTAAAACCACAAAATGGACCAGCATGTGAAGGATTGTACGAATATTTATTATTAAGTCATAAAATCTGAATGTAATGGTTGTAAGCCATTACAAAAACCAAAAGCAAACCGGTTTCGGCTTAAAACAGCCTTTCTCAATGCTACAACATTTAGTTAGAAAAAGTTTCCACCATATCCACCTGGGTGTATATATATAAAATAGAGTCCTTAAAGGGACATACACACCTATAACAAGCATAGAAATAAGTTATCTCTTTGATGTTTATAATTATTATATCACATTGACATAAAAAAGCAAGTGATACTAATTATATATATCTAAGTATATATGGTATGTAATAATAAGCCATACATACTACTTTCTTGCTTCCATGATACAGAAATGTATAAAATTGCAAAATACACTGTATTTAAACTCTATTGTTCAGATTCATTTAGTCCTGGCCTAAAAAGTCCACCCAATTTGATAATCCACATATTTTCCATGTGATTAAGTTTGGTATGCCACCCTGCTTTAAAATTTCTGTGTAGTGTAATCCTGTCAATAATGACAAATTTGAAAACAGCAGATGGGTGATCAATAACGTGTTTATACAGTGCATTAGTTAGCCGTTTATTCCTAATAGCACTCATATGCTCCCCTATTCTAAATTTTACAGGCCTAGATGTCTGGCCAATATAAAAGGCAGAGCAAGTGCACGTTGCTAAATAGACCACCCAATCTGAGCTGCAATTAGCAAAAATTCTAATATTAAACACTTGAGATGTATTTTTGTTCGTAAACTCAGTTGTTTTGTATATATGTTGGCAAGCTGTGCAGTGGCCACATGGGAAGCAGCCCACAAGTACATCCCCAAATAGAGTTGTTTGATATAAAATGTGGGGAATATATCTCTTGTAGTGGGTTAGGTATGAATTGAGATTATTTTGCAATTTTATACATTTCTGTATCATGGAAGCAAGAAAGTAGTATGTATGGCTTATTATTACATACCATATATACTTAGATATATATAATTAGTATCACTTGCTTTTTTATGTCAATGTGATATAATAATTATAAACATCAAAGAGATAACTTATTTCTATGCTTGTTATAGGTGTGTATGTCCCTTTAAGGACTCTATTATATATATATATATATACACCCAGGTGGATATGGTGGAAACTTTTTCTAACTAAATGTTGTAGCATTGAGAAAGGCTGTTTTAAGCCGAAACCGGTTTGCTTTTGGTTTTTGTAATGGCTTACAACCATTACATTCAGATTTTATGACTTAATAATAAATATTCGTACAATCCTTCACGTGCTGGTCCATTTTGTGGTTTTCCAGGCTATCAGAAGCGAATACAACAAAGATCATTTGATCAAAAAGAGGCAAACTGGAATTTTGCAAAGTTGTATTTCCTGGGCCATGCTTTGGTCACACATACCCCCACCCCTATGTATGGTGAGATGCCCTGCACACTCTAGAGTAACTAACTCTGAGCTTGCCAAAACTGAGAAGTTATAAAATACCACTTTCACAAGCACCTTTTAACCAATTAATCTCAATCAAATCATCTTTGTAATAGATGTCATCAATCAGGCAACCAAGGCACCATCTTAGTATATCAGATCGGTCCTTAAATTAAGTAAAGTCATTTATCACTGCTTCCTTCTGTTTGGGAACTGAAAAAACAGTTGCTAGCAATGTTATGAAATCCAACTAGGTGGCTTTATATTGCTTGATGTTTTTAGTATGTCTTTCTTTATTTACCCTTCTGAATGGTCAGTAACAACCAATGTATACTGGCAGTGTCCCAGAATCTTTCACAGAGAAATGTGACAAGAGATGTAATTTTCTTCCCTAAAGAATTACTTAACATCTCTATTATTTGGATAATGGATATTTGTGCGAGTCCCACTCTGGGCAAAACAAAATATAATAAATAGGATAAAGGCATACATTTTAAAGTGCATCTTTTTGCTTGGCACCCTAACTTCTAATCCCTTGGAATTATAATCAGGTTTAAGGCTGCTAAACTCCAAAGCATTCAAGACATTTCCCTTTGCAGTAACCTCAGGCATTGAAAGTAATTTCTGATTGCCTCTACAAAAATCTGCTTTTCACAGAACTAGCTCTAATGTCACAGATAACTGGACTAAATATAATCCATCAGGTAATCAGACAATCAAAATGCTGAGTACCTGTTAGACGGAAATGTGAATGTCGAAGAACAGGTGGAAGATTCCCATTTCGTCTAACCTGCACAAGTCTGTGTGTTCAGATTCGCAAATGCAACAGTGCATTCGCACACCTGTCTTCGGCATTCTGAATGCAGATCATGATCAGGAAATAGCCCTTTTCCCCACTGTATGATCTAGGAGTTGGAATATATTATTTGCAGGGGGTGTGGTGTAGCCCTCCTGCAAAAAGATGGAATTTTGTAGTGTGCACTAGGGACTTGCATAACTGAATGTTGAAAGTGCGAATTTGATGATGTTGGTATGTGCACATCTGATTCGCACACTTTGTTTTGAACTTCGAGTATATGATAGTAAACCATTCGGTCCATAGGTTCATAGAAGGTTACTAGGCTAATGGCTCTAGGGCCCCTACAAGCCTAGTAAAGTTCAACCCTTGTTCCCTTAAGGTCTAGAGATATCGTCTATGTTATAAGCAGATCTAAATCAGCACCAACTGCCCCTATCCAAGATGGACACAGGTGAAACCCCTGGGGTGAATTTGTGGTTTTCCATCCAATTGTCCAAGTTATGCTTAAAAAGGGTTAATGAGAGGCTTTGTTTAACCTTTATTGGAAGTTTATTCCAGAGGAGAGGCAACATCTGGGAGATATATATGTCTCTCCAGCAGGTCCTGTTGATGTCACATACTAGGTTAAGGTCCATAGAGCAAGTGAATTGTACACTATTTGACTTATGAATGTGCAGCATTTCCATTAAGGGCAGGATCAGAGGTTGCTATGTATGCAAGGCACAGGTCACCTCCGAGTAGTCTATATGACACAGAGCATAGTGACAGTGAGTTCAGTCTGTCCATGTAAGACATGTGCTGAAGACCCTGAATTTTCTTTGTGAGGAACCATTGAGGTCTCCGCAGTTGCTTCAGGTGCCTGTTTAGGTGCATACCAAAGACAGCATTGTACTGTATTATTTTACTGATGAGGGAAGTGTACAGGGTGGTTTTAACCTCTTTTGTTCTGGAAGCTTTGCCCTTGCTTATGAGGTGGGCAATGTAGAAGACCTTCCTCACCACCATGGAGACATGATGATCAAAAGTAAGGTTGATGTCAACCTGTGTGCCCAAATCTCTCACCACTGATGTAGATTTTAGGGTGTTGTTATTAATATGGTAATCTGCAGGGACACTGCATTTGCCAAAAGGGATGATAATGCATTTTTTTCCACTGAGTTTAAGACCATGACTTTGGCACCGACCACTGGTTTGCATAAGTCCTTCTTGTAGAATGTTGACATCATTTGGGGACTCAATGACTACTCCCAGTTTGCAGTCATCAGCAAATTTTGTCAGCCACAGACCTTTTGTTTTTGCCTACACTTCCGCAAAGTAGATTCCAAACAATAGGGGCCCCAGCACCAAATCCTGTGGAACACCACTGGTAATGGGTCTGCTGGTGGAGGTGGACTCCCCTATTTTGACTCTGTGTTTTCTGTCAGTGATCCAGTTTGCAACCCACTTGACAGTATATGGGTTGATCCCCAACTAAGTGAGTTTTTCAATGATGCTTGAGTGGAGGATTGTGTCAAAGGCCTTGGTCAAGTCTTGTTGGCCACATGCACAGATTTACCTTTGTCCAGAGCTTTAGTGACAGTCTTGAAAAAGTCCACCAGGTTCAACAGGCTTAATCTCCCTTTAACAAAACCAAACTGGGTCAGGTCAAGTGTTTAAAAGGCTCCTATATCCTTGTTGATAAGGTCCATGATGATTCTCTCCACGGTCTTGCAGATAAGTCTGGTTAGGATAATGGATCTATAGTTCCCAGGGTTGGTGGATGCACCCCTTCCCATGTATGGAGATGACTGTAGCTGTATTTCATTCAGCTGGGACAAAACCAATATTTAGGCTGTGGTTGAAAAAAAAGAGTACTCAATGGTGTTGCTAACTCCTGTCAAACTATTGAGAACACAACCTGTGATGTTATTAGGTCCCATAGAGGCTGTGTCTTTGGCCTTAGAGAGTGGTCAAGACCTGCTCTTTAGAGATAGTAGGTAGAAAATAGGTGGTAGGAATATTTAGGTGTATATGTGGTAGGAACAGGGGGGGAAAGTTTTCACTGAACCTATCCACTAACAGGTTAGCTATTTCTACTGGTTCAGTATATGTGATAGCATTCACTACTAGTTCAGCACAAATCTGGCTTTTCCTTTAAGGTTTCAGATGTAGCTAAAGAATGTCTTATGGTTATCCTTAGTTAGGGATGCTAATCTAGATTTGTAGTTAGCTTTAGAGGAGCTTACAAGATGTCTTATTTGCTTGTTCAAGCTGAGAAGAGTATGCTTCCAATTCTGAGATCATTTATTCTTGCTCTTAGACAACAGTTTCTTCCTATTATTACATAACCTGTTTATGGTGGATGTCCACCAGGCAGGTTTGTCTTTTTTTGAGGATCTTGCTTAGGACCTATCAGGAATGGCTGAGTCAATACAATTGTATAGATGTTTATACAATTCATTGGTGCATATCCTAGTATAGATGTCCTTGCTGTCACTGGGGACGGGAGCTTTGAAACTATTAATGCCTTTTCGTAAGAGGGTGTAGTTGGCTTCGGAGAAGTTTTTTAGCCTAATTTCTCCTGAGGGGGGTCTGATGCTATTGTTACTTTGAAAGAGACTGATTTATGATCAGACTTCACTAGGGAGGGACTCACACTTGTGGTGGTGCACCGTTCTAACATGTTGGTGAGTACCAAGTCTAGAATGTTTGGGCCCTTTGTGGAGGTGCAGACTATCTGCTCCAAGGTATTTGAGTTAACAAAGTCCAAGAACCGTTTGTACATGTATAATTTACCCAATTTATGGACGGGTAGTTAAAGTCACCCACAACCAGTGTGTTTGGTTGTATTTTGAGTGACTCAAGTAGATCCAAGTAGGCAGTGTGGATATCATGGTTCATGAAGGGGGATCTATAGCTGGTGATTCATAGGTTCATAGGTTGGTACTAGGCTATCGGCCCTAGGGCAATACAAGCCTAGCCATAACAATTCCCTGGCTATTTCTTCCCACACTATTTACTTCCCTGGACCCCTGTCTAGCAGGGCGACTGACATGATCCCCAGGGTGAATTTCCTTTCTCCCATCCAATCATCAAGGTTCCTTTTGAAGAGGGCCAAAGAGGTGCTCTGCTTGACATGTATGGGCAGTCTATTCCAGAGTCTGGGGAGTCTCTGGGTCAGGAACCTATACCTCCAGCATGTTTTGTTTATTGTGATGACAAGATTTAGATCCAAAGAGCATGTGGCTCTGAGGGATTAGGATTTCTTTAAGTGTAGCATGTCCAACAGCTCTGGGTTTGACATGGCCTTGTATGTTAAGCAGAGATCACCTTGGAGTAGACGATATGCAACAGAGTATAGCTGGAGTTTTTTAAGGTGGTCAGCATAGGACATCTGCTTTAGGCCTGTGATTCTTTTAGTGAGGTATTTATGCGGCCTTTCTAGTTGTTGCAGATGTCTTGAGAGGTACATACCAAATGGGGCGTTGTATTCTATAATGGGTCTAATGAGGGATGAGTACAGTGGGACAATGACCTCCTTTTTTCTGGACGAAAAGCCCTTAATGATGAGGTGTGCCACATAGAAGGATTTCCTGACTGCTGTGGTGATGTGGTTATTGAAGGTGAGACCACTGTCCACCTGTGTCCCTAAGTCTCGTCACACCTTCGATGTTTAGTGTACTGCCACCTATGTGATAATTCACGGGTACATGTTTTTTCCCAAAGGGAATAACTATACATTTCTTGGCATTGAGCTTGAGCCCATGGCTCTGGCACCAAGCATCTGTTTCTGTAAGGCCCTTTTGTAGAGTATCCACATAATTTAGGGACTCAATAATGGCTCCCAGTTTGCAGTCATCTGTGAACTTTGTTAGCCAGAGTTCCTTAGTGTTGGCCTGTACTTCAAAGAAGTAGATGCCAAACAAGAGAATTCCCAGGACTGAACCCTGAGTGATAACTTGGAGAGGGGTCTTTCCTATAGTTATTTGTACATGGAGTAACTCTAGGGAATCATTCTGTCTAACCAATTTGGAGGTGTATTCATCTTTGATGAATATTGATATGCCTCTTCCTTTAGTTCTCATGTGTTCATTTTGTGGTCTGAATGTGTGGAAGGCATTATATCCCAGTATGGTTGAGGTGTTCTCTGTGGCCTTGAACCAGGACTCTGTGACTACACAGATGTCTGCATCTTCTAAGATGAGGAGTGCTTCGAGTGAGTCCAGTTTCAGATTTAGACTCCTAGCATTTAGCAGCATAGCCTTAAGGTTGTTTTTTGAGGATGTTTTCATGCTGGGAATTTTGTTTTTGTAACATTGCCTAAAAAGGCACTATGAGGGAGGCAAGAGCCTTAGCCAGTAGCCGAAAGCCCAGAGGTGACAGGTGGAGACCAGCTCTGGCAAAGCATCTTGGTCTAGCAACCATATCTTCTCAGGCTGAGAAGTACTGGATCTCCATAGAATGACACCAGAAACTAAGCCAATTGTTGAAGTCAATCATTTTTTGTGTGTATTGAGGCATCATCCTTGGTAAAGGTAGAATGCTGCTTAAGGCTAGGGACATACCCACCTGTGAGACATAATCAGAGATCTCAGTCATGTCTCTCTTCATATAGTCCAGTGAGGTACGTCTCAAGAAGTTCACAAAAATGTGGACTATGACAGAGTCATAATAGTGCCTGTTGCTGATAGACTTGAGTGTATGTGTGATGTGGTAGATCCTGGCACCTGACAGACAACTGACCATGACCTCTTCCTTATCCAGCCTGGTGAGAGGGACATCTGTGTGGCTCACAATGGAGTCACCTATGACTAAAACATTTGATTTTGGGTTTTATCTTAGGGGCATGTTTGGTGCGTGCATTTGTATGTGCACTGTGGTTTGCTGGGAATTTATTAGGTGAAGTGTGTTTATGTTTGGGAGGGCTCTGATCTTTAGGTAGGCTTCAATGAGAACCTCTGCATATGTAGGTTTAAGTGTTGTATGTGTAGATGGTGCAGGAGGTGAAGTGTGTGAGCCGACGGCCTGCTTAGTATCTGATATACTGATTTGTGAGCGAGAGAGCCTTGATTCTAGATTCTTAATATAGATGAATCTCTCACATCACTAACTTTTATATTGAACTTTTCCCTTGTGTGGCCCTACATTTTCCAGCCCTAGTCCCTGCTGTATAACTCCAGTTTTAATTGCTTTCATATTTCTCCCTCCAGTAAATATGACATTTCCTCCAATGCATATAACATTGCAGTTTCTATTATTATTACTACTACTACTACTACTACTACTACTACTACTACTACTACTACTACTACTACTACTAGTGGTAGTAATTGCATTATTAGGCATCACTTGATGTGGCCATTATTTCTGGTTGAGTGAAAGAGATGGAGCCTGCCTGCTCACAGAAACCTATATTTTGTTCTTAGCAAAGCAGGAAATGATCAGTACAGAAGTTGCTAGTCAGGGTGTTCCTTGAGGTATGTCAATGTATACAGCCAAGTAAACTTGTAACGTGTAAGGTGAGCTGGGGATAAGAGCTACATGCTTCACCATTCTTTATGTAACTCCTATGATACAAACTATAGGCCCAGAAATTTACACTTTTCAGCATTATACAAATACAAGCGTTGTCGCTGTCAACCCACACATATGACCTCAGAGGAGGAGTAATGAAATGGGGTGCAGGGGTGTTTGTTGTCCCACAAAAAGTAATTTTGTTTACTTGATTACACTGGTAAATTGTACAATTATCATTTGCCATTTTATTACATGCAGGATTTAAGTTTTTCTGTCTGTTTTTGTGATAAAGCATGCTGCGTTTGATTATTCGGTAATGCCCGTTATTACTATGTTAGGAAATACTCAGAAAACCTTTTATTTTCTGGCTTTAGACTACAGGAACTGACCTGCATTATGTCAGGTTGTGGGAGACCATCGTAAGGCTGACTCCTGGACTGCTTGTAGTGTGGTAAGATATTAACTTAATCAAGTGATTTGCTTTGAGATGCTATGTCTGTTCTTTGTCCCCTCCACATACTTTCTCACATCCTTGTAATTAGTTTTAATTTAAGGTCACTGGATCTCAGAAAAAGGAAAATTCTTAAGTTATGTTGCACGGACCTAGACATTTTATCATTCAAAGATGTAGCATATTAACTTTCAGCTATTCTCTAGATTCTGTCTCTGGGCATAAAGTTTTGCATGATATTAACTAAGTATCAGGTGTTGAGCCATGTTCTGATGATTAACATTTTACAACTACAAATCATTAGACCCATGTTTAAACACTTTTTCTGTCCTCCTCTTCTGTGTGTAATCGTTCCTTTGATTATGCCTTCTAAGGTTCATTACTTTGTAATTTTGGGGATTAACGCTAAGCTGCAGTAAATTAAATATTTCCAGCTGTTTTGTTAAATCCTATTAAAGACCTCCATAAATTCTTGTGAATCCATTTCTCAAGGTCAAGGTCAAACACTATTGTCATTCAAACCATACTACAATGTTTATAACTGAATGAAATTCCATTTCTGCCAACATAATCACCACACAATTACACATAAAAAAACAACAGCAATAACATATATAGCCAAAAAATGTTCATAAATATGAACTGAGAATATATATATATATATATATATATATATATATATATATGTGTGTGTGTGTGTGTGTGTGTGTGTGTGTGTGTAAAGATTCTGAGTTAACAATCACAATAAACCAACATGTTCCATATTAATGAGAGTTAAGTAGTCCAATAGCCTGCAGAAAAAAAATATTTCTAAACCCAGCAGTCTTGCAACGCAAACTACAATAACGTTTTCCAGAAAGCAAAAGATTGAACAGTCCATAGGCAGGATGAGTGGAATCTCCAACTATCTTTGTTGCTCTACTAAGACAATGGCACAAGAATAAATCTACAGAAGGAAGAGAAGTTCTAACAATTTTCTTTACAGTCTTCACCAATCTACAAAGAGATTCCTGTTCTGAAACAGTACTACTATACCATGCTAAGAAGACACTGGTCAAAATACTCTCTGTAGTACTTCTATAGAAAGCTGTGAGGACAGGAGGAGGAAGATTTACACTCCTCATCCTACGCAAATGTGAAGACGCTGCTGTGCTCTTTTAACAAGAGAAGACGTATTTGTAGACCATGTTAAATCATCTGTAATATGCACCCCCCAGAAACTTGGTAGTACTCACTAACTCCACAGGATTACCCTGAATTGTAAGTGGAGAATGTGCTATGGCATTCCTCCTCAAGCCAACAATGATTTCCTTCATCTTGTCAACATTGTCAACAATGATTTCCTTCATCTTGTCAACATTCAGCAACAAGTTATCACAGCAGACAGCAAGTTGTTCTACTTCTTGCTTATAGACCAATTCATCATCATCACTAATGAGGCCCACTACAGTTATGTCATCTGCAAACTTTATGATATGATTCGACTTATATTTAGCACAGCAGTCACAGGTTGCCAAAGTAAACAACAAGAGGCTCAAGACACAACCTTGAGGGCCCTCAGTATACATAGAAATGACCTCAGAGCTGTTCTTCCTCACACGTACTGTCTATCTGTAAGAAAATGCAGAATCCAATTACACAGTGGAGCACTAATACCAAGTAGGCCAAGTTTTTTTAACCAAGTGCAGGAGACTAACTGCATTAAAGGCAGAACTGAAGTCGATAAAAAGCATCCTCACATAACTGTTCTTATTTTCCAAATGGGACAAAGACTACCATTATCACAACATTGGTAGACCGATTAGGGAGATATGCAAACTAAGATCGATCAAAGGTTGCAGGAAGTTTAGATGTTATATATTCTTTGACCAGCCTTTCAGCGTACTTCATTACAATAGAATTAAGTGCTATAGGATGGTAATTGTTTAGTGTAGATATCAGTTACTTTTTTGGCACTGGTATGATAGAAGTAGCCTTAAAACACAGAGACACAATAGCTTGACTCAGGGAAATGTTAAAAATTTTTGTGATAACATATATCAATTGATCAGCACATTCCCTGAGTACATGCCTTGATATATTAACAGGACCCACTGCTTTCCTAGAATCAGCATTCCGTAAAGTCCTCTGAACATCTACTGGATTAAGACAAAGCACTTCATCATCCAGGCTAAAAGTGGCTTTCATTGATGTTACATTATTCTTCTCCTCCTCAAAATCGCTGAAATAAATATTTTCATATGCTGTGTTTGCGTAGGCAATGCAGTCAGAATTTCTGCATTTCACCTTCTACACAGTTCCTACCTCCTCATCCATAAAAAGGACACCTTCCCGAACTAAAGCTAACCACACCAGACCATGACAATTTGTCTGCTGAATACTTAAAAACAGCAGCAGATGTTTTGACCTTCTCAATCTCCATTTTAGGAAACAGACCTATTAAAGAATGTTGTATACCAAAATTATGGAAAAAAAAACTATATCCATCCTTTATACAAAAAAGGAAACTCCTGCAAATCACTAATTAGAGACCAGTACCTATTCTCTTCCCCAGGCAAAATACTTGAAAAAAATTATTCTATCACAGGAAAGCAGATATATCACTGAAAATAACTTTCTCTAACTCAACATTGTTTTTGCCTTCACCACAGTACCACTACTGCCCTTATCAGTTTTATCAGCGCAGTAAACTAGTACAGAAGTCTCAGGTAATCCAGTCTATGCCCTTTTCTTAAACCTATCAAAGGCATTCAACATAGTCTCATACCAAAAATTATTAGATAAACTCTCCTCCCTGAAGCTTGCTGCCTCATCTCTCACCTGGTTTCACAGCTATGTTTCAAATAGATCACAGGCAGTCAAATAGCAAAATGACATACATTCCTTGCTGCCAATATCAACTGCTGTCCCTCAAGGCTCAGTCCTTGGACCCTTACTATTCAATGTATTCATAAATGACCTACACATAGCAAGTAAGCATGCCTCCATATTACAATATGCTGACATCTCTGCCTTGATATGCTCTGCTCAAACCATTGGAAAGCTGAAGAACAGGCACAAAAATCATTTAATCCCATGGAGTCATAGTTAAACAAAAATAAACTCCTCCTAAACCCAAAGTAAACCAAACTAATTTTATCTACTCCAAAACAACTTACTGGTCAGAAATCATCTTTTACCACAACCTCATCCAACAACACAAAGATAGAAGTAGTAATGTACCTCAAACTGCTTGGTATGTACATAGACGAACACATGAAATTTGATTACCAGCTAAAACAAACAGTAATTATTTATTTATTTATTTATTAACATTTTTATCGGGAAAGTCTGCCTTTTTCAATGGAGGCCTGTGGAGAAAAGCTTCAAGGTATCATATTTAATGCAATCAATATTTACAGTAACAAATTTTATAATGCAGTTTCAATGAATACATAGTATAACCGTATAATAAAATTTGTATTGATATTTACAAACAAATTTACAAGCCTTGCTCTCAGACTTTACAACTAGAAGAATGGTATATAAGTTAGTAGGAGTAATTTAAGAAATACAGTAGAGTGAGGTATTAGAGGAGAAAAGCAAGTTTGGGTGTTAATAGAGGAGTAGTGATGGAACATGATTGTGCTAATTAGAAGTAGGTATAGTAATTTAAGAAGTGCAATAAAGTGAGATATTAAAAGGCGATAAGAAAGTTAAGCAATTTAGTGCTTTAAAGGGAGGTATAAGAAAGGTGATGAATGATGTTAGAAAGCTATGTCCCAGATGAGGAGGAGGGACAAAGCCAGGAGGCAGAGAGGAAGTCTTTTAGTAGGGTGTAAAAAAAAAACACAAAGAACTTGGCACCCTCTAATGGATAAAACCATACCTGACTGACTCCTCTATATGGCTCCTATCTATGCCAAATTACAAAAAAATCTAATAAGCAAACTAGAACAATACTACAAAAAAGTAGCTGAATTCATGCCTAATCTCTCATACAGAACTCATTGCTGCCTGCCTTGGAAAGCATTAAACTGTACAAAATTATTTCACTACATAAGTGGCAAACAACTACTTACAACACAACTTTATCCACAAGCTGAAAAACTGTCCAGCTCTAAATAATCTTATTATCCACTACTCAAAAGACAGATCTCTTTGCACCAGAGATAAACGCCCATTATTTCTAATAAAATCAAACTATACAACAGGTGGGACTTCCAAGATGGCTGCACACTTATCAACAGCTTGATTTAATTTCCCCCAGTGTGAAAAAAAAGGAGGCCAAAGATAAAGGCCAGAAACACTGCAAGTTGTAGTAAATTCAGTTTCTGGCTAGTAATTACACTGACTGGATGCCAGCAAAGAAGAAACTCAGAGAGCCTGAAAGAAAATCAGCTAGAAAAGTTGAAGAGAAAATGTTGACTGGGAAAAATCCTGCAGCTGTTCAGCAAAAATCAGTTAAAGTTCCAGCTTTGGTGCAAGACATGACTTTCAGAAATCTATAGGAAAAAATAAAATGAAACACTGAAGGAGTATATCAACCCAAATAACAAAAGGCTGGAAAAAATAAATAATCTTTAATCAGCTATTCAGAGGAACTGATAAAACTGCAAAAATCAGAGGTTGAAATGAAAAGGCTGGCTGAGTATGAGACTGCTCAATAAGAGCTGTTTCAAAAATGGTAGAGTGAGAGGACAAAGTATATAGGGAAAACCTGAGATTTTCTGCTGCAACAGAGAAACTGGAGGAAACTGTATTAATTTAATGAAAGCACAAATAAGCAAGTGGACTGAAATTCCACAGCAGGATATATTAACTGAAAGGGTACATCATGTGTATGTTCCAAACCTGGTCGTGAGAAAGCAGCCACAAACTGTATCAGTAAAGGTGCAATCATACCAAAAGAAAGAATTGGTCCTGGCAAAACTGTGGCAAAAGAACAAAGTACTAAAAACTGGAGACAGTAGAGTGTTTGTGGAAAATGATTATTCATTGTACACCAGGGAAAAGAGAAACAAATTTATCCCAGAATCAGGGAATGCCGAGAGGTAGGTCTGAGATTCAAGCTGCTGTACCCATCAGTCTTCAGAATATTTATTTTCTGGAGGATCAAAGTAATTTTCAATGTAGAACAAGCTAAGGATAAAATACAAAAGTTTGTCCACCAAAAAATTCTGCTTCTCATTCTTCTGATAATAAAGCTTATAAAGAGACTTTTTCAGTTAAACTTTTTTCCAATGTTCCAAAGGAAAATGCTTGAGGGACAGAAAAATGCACAGGAGCTGACTACCTTGGACTTCAGCCAAAGTCTGGAGATGGGAGATGGAGATGAATAGGAAGAAGACCACAAACACTTTAATTAGCAAATAAATGTCAGACTATAAAGCATTGATCATATTTTTGAAATATGGCTTTACAAGAAAAATTGGAAAGATTGGACTTTTGTTGACTTTTTAAACTTGTGGGGGCTGAAGGGCATGTGTCCCACTTCATGTCATTAATGTTCAGAAAGACACTTACAGTAAAAAGAAAAAAAAATAACAGCAAATAAAAGAATTTTGTTCTTAACAGCATTTGCATAAAACATTTCATGATATAAATTGCATGTTACATAGTAAAGCATTTTTCAATTATTGTTGTATTTGATAAAGATAAATTAAATAAATGCCTTTTTTCTTCTTTTTTATTTTAAGAAATGTAGGCATTACAATGTAAGAAGAGAAGAAAGGTTAGACAAAAGCATGTGTTAAGTTAATATGCTCTGATCTTAAGATGTTGAGGTGGGAAATGGGGTATAAGTGCACAGATTATAATGTATATTGCTATATTCTGTCTTACGTTTGCATAGGTGAATGGATTAAGGCACTTGGCTTAATCAAATAACATTTTTTTGAATAAGAAAGTAAATAAAGAACACTGAATATCATGACAAATTTTCTTTTGGCAAATAAATGTTAAGTGTAGGTTGGGAGTTTTACAGCAATGTACATTTGGTGCTTGTGTTTCCATGAAGACAAGCTGACTACAGGGGTAGAAATAAAAACATGGACATTTTTTTAAGGCTAAAGGTTAATGTTTTTTGAATGCATACAAGCTGTATTTCACATCTGGGAGTGGAATGAAGATAAGACAAGAACAGACAACAATTAGTGTGAGTAGGAGTACAGGCTGTAATATGCATCTTAGCATGGATAACCTTAATGTTAAGTTAAGTTATGCCTGTTTGTGCAGCTGTCAGCTTGGGACAATTGTTCCTATTAGGAAGGTTAAACTTCATTATTTAAAGATGGACATAGTTTTGTAGGTTTGTTTTAAGTTAATAACTTATGGAGGTATTCTGGGAGTGAGATTTTTTGATGGTTTTCCTTAAAACAAAAAGTCTTTAAAATGTGACAAAGGTTCAAATGGAGATGACAAGAAACAACTGTATAAAAGATCAACCTGCCAAACATTACTGGGTGCATATAACACAAAAGTGGGAAACAGACATTTAAAAAGCTGCCATATATAATAGGTGGGAATGATAACTGCTTATCATAATGACTACATTAAACATAGTATTTTGGATTGTGAGTGACCTTGCAGGTATAGATAACAGGGCAAGAGTACTGACTTATATTAAGAAATACAGTGTGTAAATAGCAATGCTACAGACGACATCTGGAAAGAAGTAAGCAATTAAATTTGATAAAGAAATGATTTTAGGATAGATATTCAGAAGAATATTAGGGAAAAAAGAAAAGAGGAGTATTTATATCAATTGCTAAAGGAGCTCTAATAGTGATAGAAGAGGGGAAAAAAGAAAGCATAGTAGATTTGTGTTAGGGAGAGGCTATTGGTAGGTGAGGAGGATTACAATGGCATGTATTTATATTTACCAAAAAAACTGCTTTTATGGAGTTTAAGAATATTTGGGAGAAATAACCAGTTTTCAGAAGAGAATATAACTTATAAGTGGGGACTGGAACTTGATTTGCAACAGTGAGGATGCATCCGGGGGACTGGAATGTGATTTGCAACTGTGAGGATGTATCTGCAGAATGTAGAAGGGAAATATGTCAAAAGACGGTAGATTTCTGAACAAATTTATGAAAATATTTAGTATGGAAGATGTGAGTTCAGTAGTAGGAACTCTGAGAATTCACATATTATTCCCCAAGGTACACTAACTGGGCTAGACTAGACTGGAATTGTATTTCACAGGAACATGTACTTTTAATTGAAAGCTTTTACACACAATTCATAACTATTTCAGATCAAGCATCATTAACAACTAAGATAAAAATGCAGGGTAATAAAATAAAGCAAGCATCATTAACAACTAAGATAAAAATGCAGGGTAATAAAATAAAGCTAAAATACTGCTGTTTCCTTACCTACCTACTAAAAACAGAAGAATTTAAGTAATGGGTAGTGGAAATTATTGAGAATTTAAAAACAATGATATACTAAGCGCTTTCACCCATCCACACCAGGGCATCATCAGAGTACAAAGAATTAACAGCAAGGCCATTCTTTATATAAAACAGCTAATACATAATAATTTAATTGAACAAGTGATTTAATTAAAAAAGTGGTGTCTATTAAAGTGACTTGGCACAAAGACATAACCAACGTCAATAGGTATGAAAAAAACTTATGTGTTTGTATATCAAAACAGTAAATTAATAAATAAATAAATGGATATATATTAGTACAAAATGTTAAATATTTGATAAGATCTAAATATTATTATAAATGTTTGTACAAAAAGTTAAAAATGTAAAATATATTGGGATATAAATCAGATATACTGTTTAAATAAAAATAATGTAATTTGTTGAAACAAACTACAATTTGTCACAAAATGTATGTATACATGCTATATATGTGAATTCTTGTAAAAAATATTTTTGTAATAATAAAAATGTATAAACACTTTAATATATATTGTGTGTAAAATATGTATTTAAATATTTTGTAATAATTTGTTTATTTGCACTTAAATAATAACATTGTTGCCGTTATAATAGGTCATATAAAATGTGACCTATACTTTAAAATACTATATATTATAAAATATTTATCATTTTGTACTAATATATATCCATTTATTTATTTATTAATTTACTGTTTTGATATACAAATACATAAGTTTTTTTCGTACCTATTGACATTGGTTATGTCTTTGTGCCAAGTCACTTTAATAGACACCACTTTTTTAATTAAATCACTTGTTCAATTAAATTATTATGGTATTAGCTGTTTTATATAAAGAATGGCCTTGCTGTTAATTTTTTGTACTCTGATGATGCCCTGATGTGGATGGGTGAAAGCGCTTAGTATATCATTGTTTTTTATGTTACAAAAGTAATAAATCAGTTTATGCAGTTCACTGTGTGGCTTTGTTATCTTATCAGTTTTGCTTCGTTGCTTACATTATTTGAGAATTATTAGGGAAGATAGAAGTTTCTTCATAAGTTATAGCTAGTAAGTGGGATAAAAATGAAACAGGAGTTTAAAAATGGGTAGAAATAAAAGAAAAATAGATATGGTTAAAAAGTAGTTTTATTTAGAGGGGCTGACAAAGATTAAATTATTGCAAAATAAGGGGAATCTCGCAAAACAAGAAGAGGAGCAACTGCAGAATGCTAAAGAGAAGGTAGTTTCTGGATAATATGCACACATGTAGAACAGTTGATGATGAGCAACTGATTTTTGATAACTCCACAGCACAAAAACTCTTAACGTGACTTAGGCAACAGTAAGTAGAAAGGGCTATTGTCAAATTTAGGGAGCCCATAACAAGAAAAATAGCTAGATATCCTATAGCGGTATTAGAGATGTTTTGGAAAATGTATGAACATTTGTATAAAACAAAGGAATGTGGAAATCAAGAAAAAGTACAAAATATTTATGGAAGACTTAAGTTTAAAGGCAGATGAGGCTCAACAATTAACAGTTACAACAGGTGGAGATGAGATAAAAACAGTGACATATAATTAATTTGCAAGAAGTGTTCAGGAATAGATGGTATTCCTGTAAAAGTTTGGAAAGAAAAAATTGATACAGATCTGGAAGGTTTTAACAATATTTTAAAAGGAGGGGAGCACTAACATCCTCAAAGAAAGTGTGATGGCTGGAATACCTAAAGACCCAGTTTCTTATTGGCCCATTTCAATTTTAAACCATGATTATAAAGTGTTTATGTCTATAATAGCTAAAAGAATGGCAAAGATGTTGCCAAAATTGATAGATATGGATCAATGTGGTTTTGAGGAGGGGAGGTAAACAACTGACAACATTAATAGAACAATGATGATCCAAAGGGAAGCATCATGTAAGAAAATACTGCTGCTGCTGGTGATCTTGATGCAGCAAAAGCATTTGACAGAGTAAGCTGGAATTTTATGAGCAGGGCAATGGAAACATTTACATTCGCCGATACAATAATATGGTGAATTAAGAGATATGTGAGGTATCAGAGGCAAAAATTAAAATTGGAACTTTCCTCTCGGATAAGTTGTGTCTAAACAGAGGAACTAGGCAGGGGTGTCCTCTTTCCTATCTTTCCCCTTTATTTGCATTATATGTAGAGCCATTGGCAAAAAAAAATAAGGGACTCAGAAATTCAGGGCTGTAATTGGTATGGTAATCAAGAAAAGCTGGTTTTATTTGCAGACGGTATTATTTTGTACCTGTTAAAACCTGAAAAGGACATAGTGTTGTGGAATATTCTGAGACAGTTTCAAATTTGTTCCAGATATAAAATTAATGAAGACAAACAATGGCTATAACAGTAAACTGTGTGCCACATATTTATGGAAACATGATAAAAGGACGTATTTAGGAGTATGGGTTAAAAAGTATTCTGCTATGGCAACTAAGGATATGTGGGAAGAGACTAAATAAAGGATAACACACAAACTGAGAAACTGGAAGATCTTGTTTATGGATATGGATAGCAAGATACAAGCAATGAAAATATATTTAGTCCCTTTAGATTTATATACAAGTCAGACATATTTTTATCAACCAGAGGAGAAGTTGTGGACAATAATTCATAAAATGTTGAAGGATTTTATCTGAGAGGGGAATAGTGCAATAATTTTGATACAGAAACCAGGGTATATGCCATCAACACCTATCTGGCTAGGAAGACTTTCCATGAGTTTATCAATTTCTTTCACAGATTTTACTTATTTATTTTTTTTAAGTAAAATGGATGAAAAAAGACTCCATTACAAAAAGTAGATGAACAAAACATTTGGATTGTTGAGCTGGTTCCTTATTTAAAGTGCAGGAAAGTACTTGTTTTCTATTGCACTTATAGAAGCTTAGGGATTTACATGGTTTAAGTGCTATTTCATTTAGTTTTCCTGTAATTTTTACTGTTTGGTTAAAAAAAAAATACTGTGCTGGTGTGATTATACAGCCCAGGGGCTCCATGCATTGCTAAAGTATTTATGGTATCTGATTTTGTGTTTTCATCAGTTTTTTCCTTAATTTTGCTGCTGTTTTATGATTTTTCCAGTTAGTTTTTGGTCCAAATGTTAACTTCTAAGAATCAGAGGGGATAATCTTTTGGGAGGGAATTAAACTCCTACTACATTATGGAAGCAGGCATTTTTGGCTGAATTCCTAACTAATCTTCTGCTGCTTCTTTTATTTTCTGTGCTGAGATAAAAAGTGGCGAGTTGCACTCCATGCAGTGCCATATTGCACTGTACTAGATAGATGCACACTCTTCAAGTGTGAAACAAAACAAACCTAGTCATTCTCACGTCAACTGCGATACTTTTGCTGCATCCACAAACTGTTTACTAATTAGATTTGTGCTCAATACAATCTTAGATAATGGGGAAATATTCTTATTCACTCGATCTTTATTACGCTCCAAAGTACAAATACCATTTAAATACATTCCAAAACCACATTCCTGTATTATTAACTTATCCCTTTACTCTACAAATATGAACCATATATTAATAAATCCCTAACCTTCATTCCTGTGATATCAGAAATATATTATTTCCATTGAACTACTTATTAACATTTTTTCTAAAATAAAATATTATATTTCTTTACTATATTCTTGGGTAAAAATAGAAGGTCAGCCAGCTTGTTCATCCTTAGTTGCCAGTCTCATAGCATTTGATTTATTCACATTGTGTAACAATTGCTTGATGCTCACAGGCAATAATATTACTTATCTCATCACTATCTACATGTAAGAGATAAAAGTACCTAACCAAACTGGAGACCTCCCTATCACAAACAATGCAGCATGTGAGCAACACATACTGCCACTGCATTCCTCACAGTCATGTGCTAATACCAATAAAATGTCCCTGCTGAACAGCCATGACCTAGTAACTCTAGGATTCACCGGAAATCAAACACTACAACAATTATTAGGGCTAGCATAGTAAAAGGTCACCAGGTGATAAACAAGACCAAACTTAGTGCACCTAGAAACCCTTGCAACAAAAGTGTATAGTGATCGATGGCTCCATTGTCAGGCAAATGGATTCTACTCTCACGAGTCTGGAAAAAACATGGTGACAGGGAGTTGCCTTTCGGGTGCTAACATCTCTGACACATAAAGAGCCCTAAAGAACCTCAAGCTAGACAAATATGATTATGGCATGGGAGTGGTCCACATGGCTGTGAATGACCTGGCATGTAAAACTCTGAGGAATATGCAGAGACACAAGGCAGAGCATTCCATGCATGCCACAAATGCAGGTAAGACCCTGATTGTGTGCAGAATTCTTCCCTCTAGTCAAATGATACCAAAATACAGGGAAAATATTATTGGTTTCAACAACTGGCTGCATATCTGGTGCCATTCCAGCATGATCCAGTATGCGTCAACACTGGAGGAGATGCCGGGCAGTTATTCCTGCTTTGCAGGAGATGGCTTGCACTTCTCATTCCATGGCTTTAACACACTAGGTAAAGCCTGTGTTGTTTCCTTAGTGCCTTTTTTGCCAGAGTCCTGCTAACGCATCTCTCAGTCTAATAAAGAAACATATCAAGCCCTAGACCCATCAGGGTGACTCCGCTGAGCACCAGCAGACCAAGTTACAAACTGCTTGCTCTTGAGGCCCTGCTGCATTTGGAGCTCATAGATGTGTTACTGAAGAAATGTGGTTTAAAAGTACAAAAAGTAAGTACTACCTCCACACAAAGATGTTGCACCTCCCAAGCCTTTTGGCCTGATGGTAACAGTAGTGGAATATCTAAATTTGTTAAAGACCACATCACTTTCAGGCAGATCCATTGAGACCCAAAAACTGAACTGATGAAGGTACAGGATCACACTAAATGGGACCAACTACCAGATCTTAGCATGTTTATAGGGACCCTGTTGTGCTCCCCGAAAAGCAATATAAATCACATTTGATAAACAATCCCTTAATCTCGTCATCCACCTTATGGTATAGACAGCATCTAACTTCAAACAAAGTGTGGTGAGAGACCTTGGATCCATAGGTAGATAAATCCCTTGTCTTTGATCATCACATCTCAACAGTGGTTAAGAAACCTTTTTATCATCTAGAGCCAAGAAAGTTCTTACTCTCCCCTTTTGTGATGTATTTTACTAGGCATATTAGGCATCTGGAAAGATCTCAGAGGTACTTAACTGAAAATATCTCAGGCTTAAAAGACAGCAGCTATCAGGAGAAGCTGGAAGCATTGTCTCTTTTCCCAGTGTCTTACAGACTCCTTAGGAGTGATCTGTGCCTAACATTTCAGACCATTAGTGATCTAATAGGCCAAGACCACTTATATTTCCATAAAATGAAACAATCCCACTAATAATAGAATCAAGGTACTAAATGCATTCGTCCACCAAAAAACCCTTTTCCCATTTTTGTACACTATTTACTCTTATACACTCTACGATTACCTTGTCCCCTATTGGTCTGTTTTAATTCAGTTCCCTAGATTACTCTAGCATGTCCAAAGGTCAGTCAATGGTTTCCTCTCCAGTCCAGCTGGTGAATCTGGGAATTTTGAGGCAATGTTACAACTGTCTCATGTACACTGACAACCCTCTCCTCCTCCAAACAGATTCAAATATATGTGAGAGATGCAACCATATAGCCAAACTGGAGGCTGAGCTCTCTCATCTCAAAACTGGTGTAACCAGTCAGGAGGAGAAGGTAACCTCACACAACACAATTCCAGTATCACATAGTCCCACCACAACAGCGAACCAAACACATAAAACCACAAAAACATACTCAGAGGCTCTAAATAAAAATCTACCTAAGCAACAGAGACCTCCAAAGCAGAAATCCAAGCAAACGCTACCCCAAAACAAAACACGTACAACACATAGCACACAAAGTCATTGTGCCAAGCAGTCACAGCCCTTAAGGCTGAATAACACACCTGATACTCTTGTAATAGGTGACTCTATTGTCAGAAACACTGACGTCCCACTCACCAGGCTGAATAAAGAGAAGGTCACAGTGAGCTGCCTGTCGGGTGCTAGGATCTGCCACATAACGCAAGCACTCAGGTCACTTCAAAGCAAATACAAATATGACTCAGTCATTGTACATGCTGGCGTGAATGATCTGAGACGTACCTCCCTCGACTACATGAAAAGAGACATAGAGGAGCTCTCTGATCATGTAGCCCAGGCCGATATGACCCTGACCTTGAGCAACATCTTACCCTTACCTAGAATGATGCCACAGTATAAAGACTAAATGATCGATTTTAACAATTGGCTAAAATTTTGGTGTCATTCAAAGGGGATCCAGTGTCTGTCAGCCTGGGATGACATGCTCGACAAGCCACGTTGCTTTGCTAAGGATGGCTTGCACCTGTCACCCCTGGGCTTTCGGATATTGGCAAAGGCTCTTGCCACCCCCATAGTGCCTTTTTTAGGCAAGGCTCAAAAGTCAAACCCACCTCCATAGACAGCACAAGGAACAAGAAGCTAAGGGTAATGCAACGCTAGAAGTCTTAACCTCAAGATGCATGCACTCGAAGCCCTCCTCAGTATGGAGAACATTGATATCTGTGCAGTGACAGAAAGCTGGTTCAAGGCTTCAGAGAGCACCCCAGCACTACCAGGTTATACCTCATATCATGCTTTTTGGCCCCAAAACCTGGAGCGAACCACAAAAGGAGGGGGAGTTTCCATATTTATCAAGGATATCCACACCTCCAGGTTAGTGGCATTGCACGAAGTATCGGAGACCATCCATGTGCAACTGACAGTGGGCAAGACTGCTTTTCAGTTTATAGCATCCTACAGACCACCCTCTCAAAGTCAGGAATCCCACTCGGCTTTCCTGAAAACATTGGAGAACATGAAGATCTCTCCAAACACCATTATATTGGGTGACTTCAACCACCCAAACATAGACTGGGAGCATTACTCAAGCCCCAGCACCTTAGCCCAAAGGTTCCTGGAATTTATAAACTCAAATGCTATGGAACAACTAGTCACCACTCCCACAAGAGGGGAACACATACTAGACCTGATCATTACCAACATGGGGACTCTATGCTCCATACCAGAAGTATATCCCTCATTGGTAAGATCAGACCATAAATTAATTTCACTGGATATCCACATCCCGACCCCACCCCCAGCCCAGAAAACCACAGTGAAAAACTTCTCAAAAGTGAACTTCACACTTCTCAAAACCAAAGTGGAATCCTTCAAGGCCCCAGGGCCAGTGGAAACTACGGCCCAAACTGCAGAATCCTATATAAACGCATTCTACGGACATCTCTAGGAAAGCATGGATCATGCTATCCCAAACAAAATCAAGACCCAATCATCCAAAGGCAGGCATCCAATCTGGTAGACCCCTGCCATAAATAAACTGTACAACAGAAGGAGGAAGCTACTACATGATAGAGCAAAATCCCTAAAAGGGAAGGCATCTCTGATCAATACTAGCAAAAAATTACGATCCCTCATAAAATCCTCCAAGGCCAGCTTCGAGAGAAAAATTGCACAGGACACTAAAGACAATCATAAAGCTTTTTTCGGTTATGTTAGGAACCTGGGATGCAACTCCCAGACTTGTTCTGAGTTGATTCTAAGCAACAAAAAATACACTGAACCCACAGACATCGCCAATATCCTGGCAGACAGGTTCAGTGCAAACTTCTCCACCCCCTCCCCCCAAAAGAGCAAGTATCTATTCCGGCAGAGTGAAGCCTCCCAAACATCTCTGATGCTCAGGTGAAGGCCACCCTCTCCAAAGCAAAAAACACTGCTTCCATTGGACCAGATGGCGTACCGGATTGCATCCTACATGAACTCCAAGAAGAACTAATCCCTCAAGTAAAACTGCTGTACAATCTCAGCCTCACTACAGGATATGTGCCCAAAGAATGGCATACAGTAACAGTGGTCCCACTCCACAAAGGTGGCACCTCTGCGGACCCTGGAAACTATCGCCCCATAAGCCTGACTAGCCTAGTCTGCAAGGCTATGGAGAGGATCATCATGGAACTCATAAACAAAGACATTGGGGACCTACAGACACTAGATCCTACCCAATTTGGCTTCGTCAAGGGCAGATCCTGCCTTTTGAACCTGGTTGACTTCTTCGAAACAGTCACCAAGGCCATAGATGAAGGGAAGATAGTCCACACAGCCTATCTGGACCTTGCAAAGGCATTTGATACAATACCCCACTCGGGCATCATAGATAAGCTATCCAGCCTAAATATAAACCCCTATGTCACAAGATGGGTCGCAAACTGGCTCAAAGACAGAACCCACAGAGTCAGAGTTGCTGGAGCCATGTCAGACTCGAAACTGGTCACAAGTGGCATCCCACAAGGTTCTGTCCTGGGACCTCTCTTGTTCAGTATTTACTTTTCTGAGGTACAGGCCAATGTGGGAGGACTATGGCTCATAAGTTCTCAGATGACTGCAAACTGGGCGCCATAATCGACTCTCCAGCTGACACAAACATCCTTTAAAAAGGTCTCGCAGAGACGGATAACTGGTGCCAGAGCCATGGTCTAAAGCTAAATGCCAAAAAAGTGTATAGTCATACCCTTTGGCAAAAACAATGTGCCCACAAATTACCACATAGGTGGTAACCCATTAAGTACTGAGAAAGTAATTAGGGATCTGGGGACCCAAGTTGATAGCAATCTCTCCTTTGACAACCACATTGCCAAAGTGGTTAGAAAGACCTTCTACATAGCCCACCTCATCATGAAAGGATTCACATCTAGATCAAGAGAGGTAATCATGCCCCTTTATTCATCCCTCATCAGGCCCATCATAGAATACAATGCCCCCTTTGGGATGTACCTTACCCGACACCTGCAGCAATTAGAAAGACCCCAAAAGTACCTCACCAGGAGGATCAAGGGACTCAAACAGATGCCATATGCTGCTCGGTTAAAAAAAACCCAGCTCTACTCAGTTGCATACCGCCTACTTCGAGGCGATCTATGCCTGACATATAAAGCTATGTCCAACCCAGAATTAATGGACATGCTCCACCTCAGTAAATCTAAATCCCTTAAAGCCACGCGCTCGAGGGACCTGAACCTCAGCACAGAAGTAAATAGAACATGCTGGAGGGACAGATTCATAACCCAGAGGCTCCCTTCACTCTGAAATAGAATTCCAATTCATGTTAGGCAGAGCACCTCACTGACTCTCTTCAAGAAGAATCTTGATGAGTGGATGGGGGATCGTAGGTTTGTCCCGGGGATTACTTCCGTGTCACTATTAGACAGAGGCACAGTAAACTAAACTTTAAAAAGGGCACAGTATACTCAAATCAAGGGGTGGCGTAAGCCAAACACAATCGGGCTAGGCTTATAAATGCCCCAGGTCAGATAGCCTAGTATGATCCTATGAACCTATGAACATGTGGTTGGGGTGCCACTGCAACAGTGACAATCTAGAGCCATGGTTTACACCATTGGGTGGCTAGCCCTGCCATGGTGGTTCATCCACACCACTTGCTCACACCTATGGCCAATGTAGAATGTCCAATCCACCTACTGCATGCCTTTAGAATGTGGGTGGAAACTGGAGCACCCAGAGGAAACCCACGCAAACACAGGGAGGCAAGCAGAGTCCACACAGAAGGCAGCCCAACCAAGAATCAAACCAGGGAACCTCTTGCTGTGAGGCAACAATGGTAACTGCTGCACCACTGTGCCACCCTTAATCATGCTTTTCAGCAAATAAAAAGACATGGTGGAGAAACAGATTTGTCAAGCAACACTTACCTCTTCTCTGAAAACAAACATCAAATCCAGATTAAGCAATGTGACACACTTCTTTCCTTCAGAATGGAGTTGCACAACTGGATGGGTATCCAGAAACACACTCTTAGTATCACTGGCCTATTGCTTCTTGAAAAAGGAGGTGGGTACTGGCAAGACATAAATTATTACTGGGCAGAGTAGCCTTGTATATTGTATAATTGTATGACTCAGTGAAAAAGTAAATAATGGGGGTCTTGTGTATCATAATGGCTCCATCCTATTTCAACACCTTAGTAATAGGTGCTACCCCTAAACTTAATGCTGCCCTTTCCTTCAACCTTAACCCTACACCTTACCTTCATAAAAACCTTCCTGTAACACTGCTACTACACAAAATTCACATTCACAAATACACACAAACAACAGTATATCTATCCCCTAACCTAACACTGCCTGTAACCCTAAAATACACAAACTCACACACAAACATACAACTATCCTTCACTCATCCCTGACATACACATACACACACAAAACACTCTCACCCCTCCAACCCCACTTACCTGTCTCAAAATTACACACCATCAAAATTTCCACCACTTGGCTATCTGCACCCTCAACATAAAACACACCCCCTGCATTTGTCAAAGAAATTCCATTCAACAAAATGCAGGAGATCACATGCACACACACACACTATATATATATATATATATATATATATATATATACATATATATATATATATATATATATATATATATATATATATATATGTGTGTGTGTGTGTGTGTGTGGGTCCACTTCCAATTACTGAATTTACACTTGTTTGACTTGTGCATCGCCAACTCGACTTTAGAGAAACAGCATTAAACCAAAAGTATGGACTACCCAACTTCTTTCCCTGGGAAATGAACACTTGGCCACCAGGGGAAAAACTCAGCGGAAAGAAAATAAACCCACCCAAGTGGGGGGGGGCTTCACCCCCCCTTTAACTCAATATACCAAACTCCGAGATCGCACTACACTGGGAAAAAGGGCAAAGTTCATCCTGGTGGCTAAGTGGTTAGTTTCCCACGGAAAGAAGTTCAGTAGTCTGTGCTTTCAGTTTAATGCTGTTTCACTGAAGTGACGTCGGCGATGTACAATTTGAAGAAGTGTAAATTTGGTAAGTAGAGGTGACCCATACACACATATACACACACAGATATATATATATATTAATATAGATAGATAGATATAGATATAGATATATATATATATATTTTTTTTTTTTTTTTTTTTTGATATTCTTCTGGAAGATCAGAATAGTCATACAGGATTTTACTGCCATGATTTTGCACAGCATATGATTTGCTTCTCTGGCAGTATAGACGATTCCCTACATAAGGTTTCCGTTAATGAGTAGTTGCTTTCACATTAAATACTTTTTAACACTTGTAGCTTTTCACTAGCCAATTACACAACCCAAAGTATTAGTAAAGCTCCCTTCAGTGCAGCCATTTGAAAAAGAACGCTACAATTTTTGTTATTGTACTGGCTTGTTAGCATTTCTGACATAAGCAATAAATAAATAACAAAAATATGCTATTTACCAGGTAACGAAGTTAGACCCTTTTGGCTCGGTCCTAGGCCAGTTACCAAAGATATAATGGATAACAATCAGTTATAGAACATATACACAAAGTAGTTTAAATATATAAAATGTAAAATGCAGAACAAAATGCAAAAAGGTAAAATGTAAAAAAAAAAAAAACGGCTAAGAAAAATATACAGTGCAGTGCATGTCCTTAGACACTTACAGGGGAGTAAAACATAAAAAAGCAACACACAACCCAAGCAGTGCCATTTACACTGTAAAATACATACATAAGTAAAAACGTTATACAAGTAATACAATACAAAAATATATAGTGCAATTTTCTACATGTACTACATACATACAATCATGGGTTGAGTCTAGACTAACAAGAACTCTTATTGAAATGGTGTAACTTGATGTACCAATATCATGTATTTATACACTGTTATACAAGTTATACTTTGAATGATTATGATATACAACCATATACACCCATAGTTCTCTGCAATATGGAATTTGTCATACTGAATTATGTAGTGATGTGAACCAAGCATCTGCCAGAGTCTGTCCTGTATCTCGCATGCAGTTGCACTTAAATTTAATTTTTAAGATATTCTAGAAGTCTATATAGTTTTGAGATTCCTTAGGGCAAGCTATTTAAGCCCTATGTAAGGGGAGGCTTTTTCACAGATAGCTAGGGAGTATTGCAGCTTTCATAGGAAGATGCCATCTTGGTTTCCTGGAAAATATATATTGTTTCACTACTGAAGTAGTTTTGTTAGTGGGGCAAAATTTATTGTTGAGAAGTCTGAAGGTTAAATTGCTAAGCAGGAAGGTAGATCTTGCAGTCATGGGGAGTCAGTTGGCCTTTTCTATTGTCATTCAGTAATACTTGCTGCTGTTAGAAAGATGTACAGACCATATCTAACTTTTAGTGGTCTAAATGATTGCTGTGTTTTGAGGAGAGAGCAGAAATGCTAGGTAAGGCATACTCAAAACTCAGTAATAATATATTCATTTCTATAGCATGCCTTGCTTCTGCCTTAAGTGGACAAGTAATTTTTCAAAGATAATTTGAACTAGTTTAAGACTTTGTGAGTTGCTCTGTGTAGTATGGAAAGATGTTTTTAGGGGTTCTTTTTGTCTCCTGCAGTTGACGATCAGAGAATATCAATGCCTCTCCTCCACTGGGTCTACCTATCTCTTTTGGCCTCCTATGACAGTGTTGAGCATACCAGATCCCCATCATATTGCTGCCAGGAGAGTTTTCCTACCTTTTTCCATGCCCAGGTTTACCCCCTACCCGTGAGTGGAATGTACAATGGACAACTTATTGATTAACCAGGGAAATCTAATTGCTTTTATGTTTTGCATGCATGCCCCTCCCCTAACCCTCCAGTCCAAATGTCTGAGATACTTCAACTTGAATTTGGGTCACCTGTGTCATAGTCAGGGCTTTATCCCTCTATGCCACAATGCTGGATAAATGGAAGGATAAGGTATTACTGAAGTACCACTCCTACATTTCCCTGTTCTGTAGCCATGGAGACTGGGCTCCAATCTGCATCTTTAATAAGTAAAGTCTGTGCAGGTAAGAGTCATTCTGAGGTTCCAGATACCATCACTGTAGGATTTGGGATATCAATAATGAGTTTACTATTTGTGAGCGAGTCCTGTATATAGCAGAAGTTTTAGAGTAGGGATTTATTTTAGATGGTGGATGATCTATGAGCTTTAGTACTCCCAATTTCATCAACTTTAGAAATGCAGGTAATATCTAAGAGTTCTCAAGGTAGATTATCTATAAACTGGGAGAAGACTAAAGGAGCAAAAATAGTTCTTTGGGCAACACCTCAAGTATTAATATTTATTTCAAAGGTTTACAGCATCCTTTACAAGAGTTAGAACACAGTGCCTCATTTTACAGCATCATTTATAAGAGTTAGAACACAGTGCCTCATTTTACAGCATCCTTTACAAGAGTTAGAACACAGTGCCTCATTTTACAGCATCCTTTACAAGAGTTAGAACACAGTGTCTCATTTTACAGCACCCTTTACAAGCGTTAGAACACAGTACCTCATTCCTAGTTTCTGGTCTGTTATCTACAAGTGAAGAGCAGCCTGCATGATGAAAGGAGAAAAGGAAAAATTGCCTTTTAACTAGGTCTTTGTTATACAGATAATTTTGGATCATTTAGAGTGAGCCAGGATTCAAAATGAGATAATTTTCTGTTAATATTACAGATGTTCAGTGATACGGCAGTAGCATTGTTACCGCACAGCAAGAGGTTCTCCAGTTCGATTCTCGGCTGGGCTTGGGAGTGCCTTCTGTGTGGAGTCTGCATGTCCTCCCCGCGGTTGGGTAGCGTTCGAAAGACATGCATGCATAAATGGGCATACCTTCGTTGAAGGTTGAGCATTGAGCTGGCACCTCTGCATTTCATAAAAAATCTACTGCCAATCATTAGTGGACCGGAGTTCCGCTGTGGCAACCCCTTACTGGGAAAAGCCGAAAGACAAACAACAACATTACAGATGTTCATATAAAGGTTTTTGTTAGATATGTTATGTAAAGTGGCTGAAAGTGTAGCCCCTGGATTTACTTGAACATGGTAGAAGGGTTATACACAGGAAAACAAAGCCTTTTTAGTACAGAGAATAATTGTCTCTTTTTATGTAAAAGTCATCATGTATGACTCGATGGTAATCTAGCCTTTGATAGATAAATACATGTGTAGGCATATATTCCCCTTTTTTAATTTTAGGTCTCCTCCATCACATAAGATTTTAGCAAGAATGAGGTAAATATATTGTACTATGTCCACAAGTCTTGATTTGTTTTGCATTGTTTTATATCATATTCTACTCTGATTATCATTTTTCTGTAATTCACAATTATTTTTGGCAGTTCAGTGTCCACATAGCATTTTAGTTTGCATTTTATTACGTGGTAGTACTGCAAACTTGTAAAGTATTTAAGTAAAGAAAGGCAGTATGAATTAATTTAATATGTCTTAGGTAGAAACGTAACAAAATGACTTCTTCAGTATGAAACTGAGAATGAGAGGCTCGGACCTTGGATTATAGGTTAAATCTTCCATAGCATTAAACTGTTAAACTATCCTGTCATTTTAAACAGTGGAGACTTGTCATAATTACTTGTGGTTTTTGCCCTAGCTCTATATAAATATTTGGAGATAAATATGTGTTCTTTGGTTTAGAATAGAAGTCTGGACAGATGTTTGAAGGGTCATCATACATAGTTTTAGCTTTGCTGTACTGCACTGAAATGGAATAAAATTAGGTGGTACTTCCTACTAGACAGCTGGTGTGTGAAATGTCTGCTTAACTGAATTGGTAATTTTGTCTCCGCTTGTGTTATACTGATGAGCCTAATTGAGGATTAAACAAGTCAGTAGTCAGTGGAGTCGGACTTGCTAGCCCAAGTACATTATCAAAGAATTGTGCATCAGTATGCACTGTGGAGAAAGTGTGCAGAAACCTTTTTATTTTGACAGGGAAGAACGGTTATATCTCCCATGCTGCCTTGATAAATAGAGGTTTGCAAAAAATTTTTGTACAGATATTTCTCTCTTGCTGCATCATGTATGGATCTCCTTTTGGACTTTACTTATTCCTTGTTTGAGACAAAGCCCTACTGAAATACCTAAAAGGCTTTTTTTGTAATCTGAATATTTTATAGCAAAGCTCTAATTCTTCATTTATGCTGTACTGATATGCCTAATAGTGGGAAAACATGTCTATAGAGATGATGGAGTAAAGTTTCTGTACTGTACATTATTAAATACCTGTGAGCTACTGTGCATTCAAAAGCCAGTATGCTCAAACACTTTTATTACTTTTCTTTCACATTTCTCTTGACACTTTGACAAAGAGAGTTTTGCATATTTTTTTGCACAGCTGTGTCTGTGTGTGTGTGTGTGTGTGTGTGTGTGTGTGTGTGTGTGTGTGTGTGTGTGTGTGTGTGTTCATAGCTGGCTGATGGTGTAATTAGACAAGGATGGGGACACCAGGTGGTGTGGGGGGCATGGTGGAGCCCTTTTGCCTAGGGCACCACTTGACCTTAGGCCGACCCTGTCTGTGTTTTTTCAGCATCCTTCTGGTTTGGTCCTGTCTTTATTTATGTGCTTATGCTTTGTTAACTGGGTTGTGCAACTAGATTGTCGTCAATTTTCAGTGGATGCGAAGAGAAAAACTCCAAGAAAAGGAAATAAAGAAAAAAAACATGATGCAATACTAATATAAAAGCAATACAAATGTACATAATATAATAAAAGTGAATAATCTATAGAACTGCATATAGGCATGCAAAAGGAGAAGTAAGGACAAATTTAGGAAGCTTATAACCAAAGCAATAGAATACATTGTACAAATGTAAATGTATATCACCTGAACAGGATATATATTTGCACTAACATGCATGGCCATATAATAGATCATTTGTGTGATATATGTATATATGTCGACCAAAAGAGGAGAAAATCTATGTATCTCTCATGATGCCTTGATAAATGGAGGCCTGCAAACATTTTTTACCAATGTGTCTTGCTGGTCCCTATATGTACTTTCTGAGAGTCTTTTGAACTTTTGTTTACATCATATTTGGAAATTTCCCCTAAGGTAAATACAAATCAAACTTTTTGATAAGCTGAATGAGTCAGAACACACTCTCCACTTATGCCCAAATGAAGATGGACATATCTGTAATAAATACAGCCTAGCGTGCTGGCTAGATGACATTATTAAAAACCTTTCTGCCATGCATTACTCAACATCCAATCTATTGAAACATTTTTATTTTTATCAAGAGAATTTTAATCCCCCATGTTTCCTTTCATAAAATGAGCTCTGCAAATAGTAACATTATTTTGTGTTTTGTTTGGTTTCACTGGTAACTACTTCATGGGTCTGCAGTGGATCTCTTTCACTTTCCTTCACATTCCAAGAAAGTTTGGGAAATTCTTAACAAGTATTGTGGATCTGAATGACAATGTTGTTGAATTATGAAGAGATACAATATGCGCAAATCTAAGAGGGAAAGAGCATCTCATAAGAGATATCTGCATAAGCTATTAAACTGAACTGAAACTGCTCAAGTTTGTTACAACATGTTGTGAATTCTTCCCAAATCCCCTAGGGCTTGTGAAGTATTAAAGTTTGCTAAGCAAAGAATGTGCTAGTTTTCCTTACAACTATTCCAAGGAGCTTCAAATGCAGACTAAGAAGAGTTTGCTTTAGTGGGTCAGAGACTTTATTTCATGTTTTCAGACTATTAGTCTAAAATAAGGACATCCAAGAAGGGGGAAGTGCATACATCTGCCACTTTTTACACTGCTTATTCCTTCACATTCTATAGCTTTCTTGATGAGAGTAGAAATACTAAGGCCCTCATTAACTTTGCTGTGAAAATAAACTTTCATTGCAGTCGCTCAAGTAACCAAGATTTGTTTGCATAAATGCAGCTGACACACAATAAGCATTTGCGTAGGCTGGCAAAATAAATGTCTACACAGTGGGATTAAACAATGTCCTAAATGGCTGCAAAGCTGAAGATAGCTGTGGAAAATAAAATGGTCAGCTCAGATGTCAATACTGCTTGTGCACAGTCAGACATGTCAAAGCTTTGCAGTTTTCCAGTCCAGTCATTTGAAGAAATCACCAAGGGATTTTTGCCAAACAGAGAAAATTAACAGATAATATAATGTTCTAATTTAAGTTAGATATTGTTAGAGAACAATTAAAGAACCAGCACAGTGACACAGTTAAGCATGCAGTACAGAGGCAGTACTGTTTCAGATGGTACTTTCACAATGTCCCCAACACACAAACTGAGAATTCAGGCACACAGATCAGCAGATGTTGTTGAGTAATCAACACAAAGCAGATATTAAGTAATGATGAATTCATGACATTTATTTTGAAACAAACAACAAATAATTGTTGTGGTACATGCTGTCACTGAGCATAGC
Source organism: Protopterus annectens (assembly GCF_019279795.1). Lineage (NCBI taxonomy): Eukaryota > Metazoa > Chordata > Ceratodontiformes > Protopteridae > Protopterus > Protopterus annectens. The sequence continues at coordinate 617,150,015 of NC_056744.1, forward strand.
GCAATACTGCCTGATTCGATATTTAGGATAATTTGTGTAACATAACTTGTAGTAGGATGATAATTCAGTTTATCATATGTAAAGCTGAGGTTTTTGCAGATGAAATTAAACTCTTCAAGTGTGCTGATGGTTTGACCTCAGTTTCACTCTTTGCTAGTGACTGGGAAGGCCCTTACCTAGTCATGGCTGATTCATCCTGTGAAAAATATATCCTATACACCTTATCCTCTGACCGAAACATTTGCATACCCTAAAAAATCTACTTGGAATCCACCTGTTGATTAAGTCAATATGCCAGAGCTGAGTCCCAGATAAACCAGAAGACTTAATTTTTTTTTCTATTTAGCCACTGTTCTTTGCTTTTCAAAAAGTATAACTGTGAACTATTTTCATCTATCCTTCTAATGCTGCTTGTTTTAATGTTAGCCATCAAAGTTGCTTGTATCCCAATCCATCCCAACAGAAAACAGTCAAAGCCACTGAGTAGTGGAACAGGCCACAGACACACCGTGAATTAAATGTACGATACGGGAAGAGAAGGATTACACTAATATATTAGAGCATTGTATTATACTTTCTTAGGCAGGAAAACGAAACCTTGGAGAATTAAATCCAAATCTGACCTCTTGTTTCACTGGCAAGAAAGGCATAAAAACATGTTAAGAAACATTCCATGACATTAAAGCCAGCAAATGATGTCAAAAAGTACTGAGCTGTCAAAGGAAGACTGCTGAAAAATCTAAAGCTGAAAACTCCTGTTGTATCCTTACTGATACCTCATAGACAGATATTTTTGTTCTTCCTGTGAAAGCTATTGTCATTAGATACCAGGCAAGGTAGGACATAATATGATATCATGAAGGGTCTGCCAAACAGGCCTGCAATCTACAACATGCCCTTTCTATTGATCTGGCATAGCAGTACTTCAATGTGCCTATCCGGCACATGGCCTCACCTTATTAATCACATTGGCAGCATCAACCCTACCTCATAGCTATCCAAGTAGTTTAAAGAAATTACTGACACAGGAATGTCTTCAGGTTCATTTAAGCCAATTAGAACTCACAGGCTTTGCCTGAATGCAGATTTACACAGACCACAAACATCCTCTCTAGGTGATCAAGGAGGGATATCCATGTATTAAATAAGCCATTCAGAAGACTGACCATTTCTTTTTTTGAGATATTTAAATATTTCATATTATATCATATCATATCTTTAGCCCTGTCTTCCAGGACTGTACATATTCAGGTTTTGTAGTCTTTCTTTATGTGACATCTGACAAACACCATATACCATTTTTGTTACAGTCATGTATAATGCCTGAATCATATCTGTTTCCTAGTGAAAATTAAGTCTCAGAGAACTACTCCAGATAGGAAATTTCTAGACACCATTAAAAAAGACATCTCATAGGATCATAGGAGTTTACTAGGCTACTGACCCAGAGGTCATTTCAAGGCTAGCCATTTCATCCCAATGCATAGAAACTCTAATCAATACTCAGGGTTGTATTTAGTAATGACTGCTCATGTCCAAGAGGGCTGTGGGTGCTGTCCCTGATGAGAATTTATGGTTCCCTATTCAATCGTCCAGGTTCCTTTTGAACAGTGTCATAGAGGTGATCTGTTTCACATGAATCGGTAGCCTATTCCAAAGATGTGACATGTACTGGGAGACAAATCTGTCCCTACATCATTTCCTATTCAAGTCGCAGACTATATTTATGTTCCTGGAATGGGTAGCTCTCGTCCCATTTGATTTACAGGTGTGCAGCAAATTCATTATGTTTGGGTCAGAGATTGCTCTGTAAGCCTGGCATAAGTCTCCTCTAAGAAGTCTATATGATACAGACTATAGTTACAGGGACTTTAGTTGGTCTGTGTAAGGCATGTGCTGGAATCCCTTGATCTTCTTTGTTAGAAACCTCCAAGGTCTCGCCAATTGCTGTAGGTGCATGCCAAAAGGGGTGTTATACTCAATTATAGGCCTGATTAGTGATGAGTATAGATGGGTTATAACCTCCTTTGCTCTAGGAGGTGACGCATTTACAAATCAAGTGTGCTATGTAGAAAGCCTTCCTTACTACAGTAGACACATGGTGGTCAAAGTTAATGTCACAGTCAACTTGTGATCCCAGATCCTTTACCACTTCATAGGTATTTAGGGTAGTGTTGTTGATTTGATAGTGTGAAGGACATTGTTTTTGCCGAAGGGAATGATGATGCAGTTCTTTGCATTCAGTTTGAGACCATGACTAAGACACCAGTCGATGGTCTGCATAAAACATTCTCAAAGTAACTGCCATAATTTGAGGATTCAGTAATTGTGCCTAGTTTGCAGCCATCCACAAACAGGAGTCAGCCATAACCCCTTAGTTTTGGCCTGAACTTCTGAGAAGTATATATCAAACAATAGGGGGCCCAGCACTGACCTCTGTGTCACCCCACTGTTGACAGGTCTGCTGGTTGATGTGGAGTCACCCACTTTAACAGTGTGTGTCCGGTTTTGTGCCAGTTGGCAACCCATCTTTCAACAAAGGGGTTTACATTCAGCTTGCCAAGTTTAATCGGTAATGCCTGCATGTGGGATTGTGTTGAAAGCCTTTGCCAAATTGAGGTATGCTGTATGCACAGATTTGCCCTTCTCAATGGCCCTGGTCACATTTTCAAAGAAATCCACCAGGTGTTTAACAGACAGGTTCTGCCCTTGATGAAGCCGAATTGGGTTGGATCCAGGGTTTGGAGATCACCTAGGTCTTATTAATGAGGTCCATTATAATACGTTCCATGGCATTACAGATGATGCTGGTCAGACCTGTGTGTCTATAACTCCATGGGTCTATTGCTAGGCCACCTTTGTGGAGGGGAATAACTGTTGCTGTTCTCCATTTTGCATGAACAAAGCCTGTGGTTAGGCTATGATTGAATAGGGAACTTAATAGTGATGATAGTTCATGTTTTGGCTTGTTTAGAGGACAGCCTGGGATGCTGTCTGGTCCCATAGAGGCTGCATTTTTTGACTTTGACAAAGCTTTAATGACCTCCTTCTCTTCAGATATGTAAGGTGGATGGGCATTGGGTGGAAGGTTTGTGATAAGTTTGGAGGGGATAAGGGAGTGAAATTTTCACCAAATCTATCCACTAGCAGGTTTGCTATCTCTGCGGGTCAGTGCGTGTGATACCGTTAGTTACAAGTTCAGCACAAGCTTGGGTCCTGCGGTTATCCTTGAGTGTGCTAGCTAGGTTTTTATCAAAGATGCCCTTAGAGGATTTGACGTGTTGTCTTATTTGCCTGTTGAGGCTGAAAAGGGTGCTTTTCCATTGTTGGGGCCTTACCTTGGTTTTCTTGGCCACCAACTTTTTTGTGTTTGATGTAAAGTTTGTTGATGCTGGATGTCCACTAGGGCAGCTTGTTTTTACTTGGGGCTCTGGCTTGGATTTTCTGTGGAACAGCCAAGCCTATACACTTATGCAAGTGATTGTACAGGGTTTTAGTGCAAACTTCAGTGTAGTTACCACTTCTAGCTGGGGGTGGGGCTTAGACTGCATTTATACATACTATACCCTAGGAGGGTATAGTTTGCCTTTGTGAGTTTTTTTAGTCTGATTTTGCTCTTTGTGACTTCTGGTGTTAGTGCCAGCTCAAAAATGACTGATTTGTGGTCAGATTTAACTAATGAGGGGCCAACAGTTGTGGTGGTGCATCTGTTTGACATGTTAGTGTGGACCAGTATGTTTGTTCATCTTGTCAGGGTTTGAACAATTTGTTCCAGGGCATTTGAGTTAAAGTCAAGGAACTTTTGCGCTCATCACTTTGGGCTAGAGTAGGTTGATGGTGTGATAATTGAAATCCTAAATAACCAAAGTGTTCGGCAATATTTGGATTGACTCCAGTTTGGTCAAGTAGGCTTTGTGCGCATCATGACCCATGGAGGGGGATCTATAACCGGCTATGACTTGAATGGGGGTATTACCCACAGTAACCTGAACTTGGAGTAGCTTCATGGAGTTCTCCAGTCTACCTAGATGGGAGGTGAATTTATCTCTAATATAGTTGGAAATGCCAATTCCTTTGGTTCTCACAAGTTTGTTTTGCAGTCTGAAGGTGTGGAACACATCGTAGCCTTGCAAGGCCGAGGTGCTGTCTAAGGCCTTGAAACATGTTTCTGTGACTGCTCAGACATCTACAACTTCCAGTGATAATAGAGATGCTTCTAGGGTGTGCAGTTTTTGGTTTAAGCTCCTAGCGTTTAGCAGCATAACTCTTTTTGTCTTTTATTGCTAATATTTTCCAGGTGCATGCAGGTACTCCACCTATCTTTTTTTTTTACTGCATGGTCAGACTGCTTGCTCATCTTTACCTCCTCAGATGAAAGTATTCACTGCGTCTTTGTACCTTTGTCACTGTTACACTTTACATTCCACATTTATACTCCTTTTGCAAGTTTTGACCTCCCAAGTATATCATTTGCTCCGAATTCAAGTTACAATATTTTAAACTATTCCTTAAGTGATGGTTTAATAGTCAGGTTTGTTGAGAATAGATAAGTTTTTAATAAAGATGCCTTTTGTTTAAAAAAGGTAGGAATTGAATAATTTATGTAATATTGTTTAGGTTACATGATATATAGCAATATATGTGAAGTATAATGCTTGTTATGTTAATATAGTTTGATTACTTTTATATGAATGCAAATTTGTCTATGTCACAAGTGATAATTCACTTAAGGTGTTTGGAGAAAAGGTTGGGGGACAAATAAGGGATGTATCTAAGTGTTTTGCCCACTGTAAACAGGCCTCGCAAAGATCAGCTAATCTGGCAGTACATTTTATCAAAATATTTAAAATAAAATATGTTTCACACGTCCGTTTAATGTTTCCACATCCCACAGGTAATGACATGCAGGTGTCTGGAGACCCATTATCTGCCTCCATTATGGGATACAGTAGAGAGTCAATTATCCGAACATCGATTATCCGAACAGTCAGTTATTAGAACCAGACTTCCACAGCTTTCAGGTAGGAAACATCATAAAGTTTGAATATGTAAACATTATATGTATTCACTTGAGCATGGTTTTTTGAGCTTGTAGCCAGCTCATGTGTGAAAAATATTCTTTATTGTCCACTGGAATCACTGAATGGTTGAAAAGTATATTCCTGTATGCCAAAAAAAAAAGATTTTATATGTTTTTTATCCAGTTCATTTATATGTTTGATTATCTGAACTACCCTAGGTCCCAATTAGTTTGGATAATCAATTCTCTACTGTAGTGGCAATTTCATACGGTGCAAATGGTCAATGCCTATACGGTGCAAATGGTCAATGCCTGCAATAAAGAAAATTATATTTTTCTGACACCACACCTGCAAAGCTGCATTATATTCCTATCTGATTTTACTAGACAGAGTCAAGAATAATAGCTTTGTATCCTAGTTAGCAACCTAATTTAAGTTCCCACTATCTGTACCTTTAATTAGATTAATACCTACCTTATCTCCACTAATCTCCGGATCTCACTAAAAGTCAGAAGAGCTTCTGCACTCCAATCCAAGCACCTCTGTCAGCTCTTAGTCATAACGTATTTTCTCCATACTAGATTGCAAACAGGCAGTACAGTTACATCTCTTTATCTATACAAGGTTTTTGACCTTACATAAAAGTGTCCTACTAGGAAATGTCAAAGCATACAGATGTAATGTTACTTTTAAAGGATTCTACAACCTCATGATTGACAGTCAGCAAGCCATTAGACAGTATAGACACTTGCTATCCCTCAGGAGGAGTTGAAATTTACAATGTTTACCATAATAGGTCCCGTCTTTTCTCCCTGTTATAAACCTACCTTACAGAAAATAAGTAGTTGGGTTGCTTTAGATGCAGGTGATGCTATAGTCTATTGCATGCTAAAAAGTAGTAAAGCTTTACTTAAGGAATATTTTATTTTCAAGTGAAAATGTGGACAGAAGACCCATTAAGAACACATGTAATAAATATAAGAATTGTAAAGTCCTCTAGTGTATTGGGGGAATGTCTCTTTTATCCATCATGTAGTGATCTTAGATTAAGTTATGTTAATTATGGGACAGCAAGGGGTACTTAACTGTGAGTGTGAGAGGAAAGAACAGTGGGGGCATCTGCCCCTCATCAAAAGTTTTCTAGCCTCTACCCCACATGAAAAATGTTTTTGTTTTGTCTCTGAATAACATTTCATACATTTACTTTCACAGAAAATAGCAAGTACACCTACATGTTTTGAAGATTTGACCAGTAACCCTTAATTGATATTTCTTTTAATATGGCATCTTAGAACATATGCAAGACCCCAAAACCTCCATCAAGGCAGAGATAATAATTGGTGATTCTTTGTCTAAAAGAATATATTCTAAACTTGCTTAAAGAGGATTAAAACATTTTTGTGAGAATGGTTTGTTCTCCTTAACTCCCTTGCATGGGGGACTGTGCTTACTTCATGTCTCCTATTTATATATACTAACTATGAGATCACTGTATTTTGGAGTAAAGGGACTTCTCTGAGATACTCAAACCTTAGACTTGGCATCCACTACCCTACATTCATCTAAACCACCCTGGCAGTGTGGAAATCATAATCATGGTCCCTGCAATTAAAATAAGAAAATGCAAATTCATTGCATTCATCAACGCTATTTTTTTATTTTCTTAACTGGGTTGGTGAGCTGCTCCATAGACCATTTTTGGCCACAACATGAGCCTATATGGAAGTTACACATTTTAACACAGAAATGCATATATCAGAAGTATCCTAATGAAAGAGTAGTCTTGCAGAAATACACATGCCAAATGTAATAGATATCCTAGGATACACAAGTAAAAGATACCAGTAGGCTTAAAATGGCTCGTATGCCGATAGCTAGTAACCATCTATGAATAATTAATTATTTCTTTAACTAAGTAGTATCTAACCTAAAAATCTAACCTATTAAAGTGCCAAAATTTCCAGTCCATATCCTGCCCATCTGTGTACTCAGCACTGTAGCAGAACATTCTTCTAAATTACAACTTCTTTGAAAAATGTCCTTCCTTTATTCCTTCATGTTTCCTTTGAAAGTTGAGTATGTATCAAAGTCCCCTATTTCAGAGCTACACAGTTAAGACTTATACATAGCAAAGCAGGAAACTATATTTCAAAGTGGAAAGGGATGATGAAGAAACAGGGGGAAGCTGACGAAACAAGGAGAGACTGGAATTTTGGATGCAGGCCTTTAAGGAGAATATCAATAATTATACAGAATATTATATCCATAAAGTAGCAGAAAGTAGTCTAAGAACTAAGTGAGGAGATTCTGACGATAGGGATGACTGCAATTAGGAATATAGACAATAGGCAAGAGAGGGATGGAATTTATTGGAGAAAACTGGGAAAGGAACCAAGGTAATGGGAGCAGATAACTAGAGAATGAAAGATGAGAGAATGGGAAGACGCCAAGCATTTATTTGGACTGCAGGTTAAAGATTGCCTTCCCTATCAGGGATTGATATCAGAGTATAGGCAAAGAGAAAGAAATAGGGAAGGTCCTAAATGAAAGACCATCACTGGTAGAGTTTTTAGTAGACTCTAGAACAGAAGCTGCCACTGAAAAAAGAATAATTAGTAGAGCATATAAAATATTGCATGATAACTATTAGACTTAATCAGAGCAGGTTAGAAAGGATTGGGAAGAGAGACTGGATAAGCAATTCACACAGAAACAAAAGAAGGATATATATATGTCTACCAAATATGCAACGAACTCTAGAACATTTAGGATTTTTGCTTGGAAATGTTTGCATAGATATTTCTATACCCCAAGTAGACTCCAGAGACTTTTTCCTCAGCCAGACAGCAAAGGTTAGAGGTGTGAATGGGAAGAAAGAGGTAATTGGGAACATATTTTCTGGGAGTGCAGTGAACTGGCAGACTTTACGAATTCCCTGCGGGATGCACTGTCAGAGATGCTGGGTGGGCATATTGGTCTGATGAGGGAGATGATTTTTCTGAGCTATGATATAGAATTGGAATTGCCTAGCCATGGTTAGGCCTTGCTGTGTCTAATAATGGTGGCTGCCAAAAAAGGAATTACTAGAAAATGGAAATCAAAATCTAAACCAAGTATACTAAAGCGGTGAATATAGTAACAGAGATAAAATGACCAGAACTGAGATTTTTAGAAAAGGGTAGCAGCAAACTACATAGGAAAAAATGGGAATTGTGGGAACAATACATACAAGGGTGGAATGAGGTTAAAAACTCGGCAGGACTTAAATGAGCTATGTAATGTTTGACAAAAATGATTGGGTAAATTATGTCAAGTGATGCATAATGTTTGCAACTGGGAGTGAGTCAGTATGGCTTGTAATGTAAAATGCTTGAAACTAGGAATGTGTTTGGTGCGGTTCGTCTTCATTTATATAAATGTATGGTTGCCTATGTAGTAAGTGATGGTTTAATAAAGATGTTTCTTATTTAAAAAAAGGCAGGAATTGAATAATTTATGTAATGTTGCTTAGGTTATATGATATATAGCAATATATGTGAAGTAAAATGTCTGCTATATTAATTATAGTGTGATTACTTTTATATGAATGTAAATTGCTTATGTCACAAGTAATAATTCAATAAAATTATATGGAAAAAAAATCTCAAAGTCCTCCATCATAGTGTACCTCCATTGCCTCGCTTTCTGGTGCAGATTATCCCACATGGTAGCTACATTTTGTGCATAAAATGTACTTTTTTTTTATTTTAATAGCTTATTATGTTAGTATAGGCCTCTTCTTTTCTCCCATTCAGAAATGCAAGCTCTGGAATTGCAAGTCATACAATCACAAAAAAATAAAGTACACCAGACAAGTAAATATATAGTGAATTTCAGAACTCACTATAATACTATAAAAATGTCTTTGCTGAGGGTTTTGTCCCCTTTTACCCCTTGGCATTAAAGGACTGTACCCCCACACCCCTGCTCTCAATATATACAAAATTTGAGACTGATGTATCTCAGAGTAAGGAGAATGTTCTGAAGAACCGCAGTCTTGGAATTAGGATGTGTGTGTGTGTGTGTGTGTGTGTGTGTGTGTGTGTGTGTGTGTGTGTGTGTGTGTGTGTGAGTGTGTGAGAGAGAGAGAGACAGATACATAGGTTACAGATAACTGGTCACCAATTCAAGTTATTGAACAGGAAACAAGATGATACAGCTGACTGAAAATTAGCTGATTTTAGGTTTCAGCTTTTTTTCTGTGTGAGATTTATCAGGGAATTTCCTTTCCCTATCATGGTATGTATGTGTGTGTGTGTATATATATATATATATATATATATATATATATATATATATATATATATATATATATATATATATATATATATATATGGGGCAATAGGGTTTCAATATTTTGAGTTTTCAACATTTTGCATTTCCAAATTTTGAGTTTTTGTTCAAATTAATTATTATGTATTCCCCACAGTCTTGTAGTGGTGAGGATTGCTGGATTGCCATTGGTGCCCTCAGGATGTCAACAGGAACTCGACATCAAGCACAGAATCAATAAGTTTCCTTCCTATATAAATATTAACAGAAACACCACCCCTAGTATAAATACAGTCCTGAGGAAGATGATTCTCTTCCTTTTATTTGGATTCTGCAGCCTTTTACATTTAATATGTAACCAGTTGTTGCGGTTTGTGAAACAAATTTAATGATTTGTAAGGGTTTGTATATGGATACAAATTTCTACTCCTAAATTATTGCAGTAATGCTGGCCAAAGGGCTCCAAGGCAATGGTTAATCACTACATGTAACCTTTGAAGTATCCCTGTAATACCTTAACATATATGAAAACAATAATAAACAAAAATGTTTAGGATATTAACAACACAAATAATAAAAACTCCATATCAGGCTAAGCTATTTATGAGTTGGAATGAGCTCCCTAAGAAGAACAGCCTGCTTGTTTTCCCCAAATGGAAATGTGATATGTTTTCTCTATGCCATTGCTTACACATATATGTATGTGTGTGTAACTTTTCCTCATACTTAGGTTTTTAGTTTATATTGTCTTAATAACTGAACTACATAAATACCAATTATTTTTTTTTGTGATAATGTAAACTCCAGTGCACACCACTATGTGCAATTTTGCTATTCATTGAAACATCTGTTACAATTAAAAGAAATGAGCATTGCCTGGGTTCTTTTGAATTAGACTTGAAAGATAAAGTACAGTATAGCTGACGGTTTGTTATTTATCTAAATAATGAAATTAATTGGCCAATATGCAACCAAACCAGTTCCTCCAGTTCCACTTTAACATCCCCATGTCACAGCAATGCAGAAAAAGTATTATATTAATGTTTGTTGTCCTTTCTAACACTTCTATATAATTTATGACATCATGCAAATAATGTACTGGACCAGCTATAATATGTACCTTAATAACAGTTTTGTAAATCTACAGGAAAAATACAAATATTTGTTTTCATTTTCCTTTGTTGTTTTAGTAATTGTGCCTTCTGTCATATTAACTAAACAACTCAAGGAAAACACTGCAAAGATATTTTTTCTAACTGTATCTCAAAAGTGCAAATACCCAACTGTTTACTAAATGTTAGAAGCAGGAAAAAAAAAAAAAGAAAATTGCTGAACAACATGCCTAAATTACCCAACATAAACCTGATATTCTTGCTATAACTGAAACTTGGCATAAACCCAGCATAACCAACTCCAAAATTACACCGCCTGGATATCATTTTGTAATCACCATATAAAGAAGAAAGGTGGTGGTATTATTGCTTTAATATTTCACAAAAACTACATTTCCCCTCACAACAAGCCAATATCAAAATTCACTTCATCAGAGATTCTTATAATTTTCCTGAAATTAAACGAATGTAAAGAAACAAATATGTATTACCATTCTTTACATCCCTTCTGGCAAAAATACAGCTATACTGGAAGATATCCAACATTGGATATCCATAACAATTCCATAGGAAGTAATAGTACTAGGCAATGTGGATGTTAATTGGTTGGACATAAACTGTAACTCCTTACATCTAGAGCGGACTTATTTGATTTCACACAACTAATTAATAGCCCCACACCTAATAGGAAGACATCAAATTCCCTATTAGACTGGATCCTAGTATCGGATCCTAGCAAATATCTTCACCACTTCTGGTCTAAATGAACACATTTCAGTTAGTTCCTTGCTCAGACTGAAAGCCCTAGAAAGAAAAAAAATATTGTTGGTTTTATGTTATGTTATGTTATTTAACAATGGCAATTACATTTATTTTTATGTGCTTTTATACATTCTTGTTATGCAGGTTTATTAGTAGTATTGCGTGTATTTTTGAGTGTCTTTTTAAATCAGAGTGTGGTTTTGCAATTGGCTTAATTGGTGATTTTGGATTCATATAAAAGACTTGGATTCAGTTTTTTAATTGTATCTGATGAAGTTCTGATCGCAGGATGAAAGTGCTTATTCAATAATTTTTTTTTTTTGCTTTTTGGATCTCATTGCTACGTGTTTATTCATTCAGAAGTGGTGAAAATACTGTGAGCCTGCATCCCCCGGTTCCTTTGCTTTGTTTGGACAGTTTGTTTTCTATTTTCTGGTTTGCTGATCCTAGCAAATATACCACCTAGGGTACAATGTCTGACTGTCTCAGTGATCATCTCCAAAGCTATACAAACAGACATCTCACACATCCACTTAAACAGCATGTTTATAAAACATGCAATTTTTCCAAGTTTAACCCAGAAATGTTTATTATTAACCTATCATCTATAACTAGAACTTCATAAAAATCCTCCCTTTAGATGATGATGTAAGTGAATTCAGTACAACTTTCCTGAATATCCTAAATAGCTTTAAATCTCCTATAAGGAAGAGACTAAAAATAAATAATGGAATTTGCCTATCTAAAAAGAATAGGATGCTAATGCATGATAGAGAAAAAGCATGTAAAGAACTGTAGAAATATAGAACACCACAATATCTTGAAAACGTCAGAATGTTTTACAATCATACTAAAAAGCAAATTAATGAAGACAAAGAAATGATACTGCAATAACGTTCAGAATAATAGTAAACACAACTATTAAAGAAACCTTGCATCCTCGCCATAAATTCAACCTTAACCCCTCTCCCAATAACTCATTACTCAAAACTGCAATGCAGTTCAACTCTTAGTTCATAGAAAGCATAGCATCTCTAACCAAGGAATCTTCAGCAACTAATTTAACCCTACCCAGCAGCCATGTATCACCACATCCACTTTCACCTTCAAACCTGTGCCTACATCCTATATGAAAACTACTCATAAACAAATTCAAACTAAGCTCTACTTCAACTGATGACCTTCCAAGTGAATTCCTTTAAAACAGCCGCTGATAGCATTCCCTACCCTGTCTCAGTCTTATAAGAAGGCCAAGCCAGGAATCCCACATTCCTTCTCACTGGAAAAAGTCGCACATTATTGAGTTTACTCTTTTGTGCAGAGGGATGGACATTACCTTTAGACCTATAGCAATCTTATCCTCCCTCTCCAAAATACTTATGTATTCAAAAGCAATTGCTAAACTATCTCCTGCAGGAAGACCCCCTCTCCCCTACATAGCATGGCTTCCATCCTTCCCAGGGTACTAACATTACATTTCTAACCTATATAAAGCTAGAAATAATGGCAAACTAGTCTTCTCCTTATTTCTAGACTTGTCTAAAGCCTTCATCAAGGCTTGTTTCAGCAGACGTCTTACTTTAATTGTCCTCATTAGGTCTCTCTCAACCCATCCTTCTATGGTTCAAAAGCTGGGTCTACTTTAGTAGACCAAACTTTTACTTACCCAACAATAACGTTTCCCAGATGAAAGCACCGACAACTTCAGAAGACCGAAATCTGGAACACAGACTTCGCACATGAGGTAAGTAACTGCTTGGCCATCTTGTTGAACGTTGCCCTTGACCCATAGTGGTAGTGCGATCTTGGAGTTAGTATATTTAATTAGGGGGATGTGGGGGATGAAGCCAGCCACATGGGGGGGGAGGTGAAACCACCTACATCGGTGGATTTAGTTTAGTTTTGTTAATTGTTTTTGTTCAGGATGGCCAAGCAGTTACTTACCTCACGTGCAAAGTCGGTTTTCCGGATGTCGGTCTTCTGTAGTTGTTGGTGCTTTTGTCTAGGGCAAGTGAATGTTGGGTAAGTAAAAGTTCAGTCTACTGAAGTAAACCCCAAAAGCTACCTATCCAGTAGGTATCAGTCAGTAAAATGGCACTCCACCATATCTCCTAGTCACCACTGATGTCCTACAAGGCTCTATCCTAGGTCCCTTCCACTTTAACCTTCTCACCAATACCCTCCACACTTCCACACAACAGGCATCCCTAATACAGAACAGTTCACTCTATACTCCTTTGCACATATGGCAACATTGCACACCTCTAAAAATTACTGAGGAAGCTTTAACAGCAACTCAAACATGGCTTTGCAACTTACAACTCATGTTCAACACTTAAAAAAAAAAAAAAAAAAAAAATAAAAACTACTACATTTTTCCCCAAATCCCTATCCCATGAGAAACAAAATTCAAAGTCCTCTCTTTTAATAATACAACCATTGAAGTCACTTCTCACAGTGGATGATGTTAATCTTAAATTCAACCTACATATACAAAATTTCATAAAGAAAAACTAGGGATGCTTTATAGAGCCAAAAACATTCTCACTGACACAGCTAAAGCTACACTTGCCAGTACTTATCGCCTTCCCACACTAACATCATCGCCTTCCCACACTAACATCATCGCCTTCCCGCACTAACATCATCGCCTTCCCGCACTAACATCATCGCCTTCCCGCACTAACATCATCGCCTTCCCGCACTAACATCATCGCCTTCCCGCACTAACATCATCGCCTTCCCACACTAACATCATCGCCTTCCCACACTAACATCATCGCCTTCCCACACTAACATTATCGCCTTCCCACACTAACATCATCTTTACTAACTTTCAGACACAGAAATCAAAACTTGAACAATGCCACAACAAAGTTGCTAAATCTGCAGCAAATACCTCTTTCAGTACCCACCACTGTATAGCACTAAAAAGCCTAAACTGGTTAGAACTACCTGATTAACTAACATATACACAGCTTCTTACCACCTATAACATTATCCAGAATCCATCTACTTGTTCAGCACTAAATAACATTCTACACAACTATATTCATAGTGGATCATTATGATCCAGTAGCCAAAAACTCCTGTCTGTCCACAAATTTATCAAATCTGCTCGACACTGTCTGTACTTGTACCATGTTGTTAAAGCTTATAACTCCTCGTCTCCATCCATCAGGTCAATACCCTCCCTCCCATCCGTCAAAACTATTCTGAAAGACTTCCTTTCCAGAAAATGGCAATGTTCTTGCTCAACACCCAGATAAACTATTTCCCTAAATGTGGGCAAATATTTCTTATCTTACATCTCTTTAATCCTCCTTCTTCATTCACTTCCTTACTTCTGTCAAATTCTCTTCCCTGGCTTTCTCTCTAAATATACCATAAGGCTGTTTTTCTCTCACTACATATTGCAATTCCTGTTTGTATTATACTAACTTACTTTTAATTTCTCTAACTATTAAATCATTGCCATATAACTTGTGTCTAGTCTAAATCAATGTTTTCATATTATGCCTAATTTGGTATAAATATTAAACTGCATTTATTTGTATTATTTTTAGACTGTGAAATTGTTATTGTTAAAATGTTTAGTCATACTTTGGAGCTTTGTTCCCCAGGCCTCTGCTGAAAATATGTTCCAAACCAGTCAGGCTTTCACGGTAATCAGATATCAATAAATAAATTAAATACTATCAGTAATGTGAATGATACCACAAAAAATGTTAAGTAAGCAAATCTGATTATCTGTAGTGTGGATTCAATGCTATCTGCCCTGTAAAGCCATTTCTGAGACTTGCCTGTAGGGAAATATAATAAAGCAGGAAATTTAAATAAATGGGTACTTTGTTTCAAGTCTCAGATGCTGAAATATCAAAATGCAAAGTATCAAAATACAAACTAACAAATCTATCAAGCAGGCTTTTTTCAGTTATTAATTCAGTTTCACTTGTCTAAATCACGTTGATCCAATTTTAATTAACAAGTTATTTTAGTCAAAATGTTTTTTTCTTGAAAAACAAGTTCATTGATTCTTGTACTTCTATAGAGTGTTACCAACCCTTTAACTACATGTAGAACTGCAAGAAACAGAAACCACTATTATATTAATTTATTTTTTATCACTCTAATCAATTGCATGACCTCTCAAAGTGTTCATACATGCAAAGAATAACCACTGTCAAAAGAAATATCTACGTTCTTGCAAAAATATTTTTATTTCTAATGCTATTTTGAGATACTCAGTCCTTTTTGCCAAAAGAATAACAATCTTAACATATCTAATCCTTGTTTCCTGTTATTTATTGCCCTAATTTTAAAGAAATAATGTTATTCCTTTTGAATCTGAATGGCACCAAAGTTTGTTATCTATAGATAACGCACAGTTATTTTAGGTAACCATCTCTGTGTTATGGTGTATTATAGTATGTCCTTACATTCACTGCTGCAGTATTCTTAACATATGGGGGATTCCATGCCGTGGAAGCCAGAAATCTGACCAGTCTACCAAAGAGTCCTGTTGCTTTAAAGATATGCCAAACGCCACCCAAATGTTCTTTGCGTAGAGTAGTGTATAAAGGTGACGTTCAGGCCTACCATAGTCAGAACTTCTTTGACACCAGTCCAAACATATCTTTTCACCATTGATCTAGTTACCTGTGTCCATTTCTGCCATTTGAAAGCATTGTCATTCTCCAGTGATTACATATGGCTGTTTGCTGACTTCTTTGCAGTTGCAGATAAGTGTCCCGTTCTTGTCTTGTTTTGTGCTCTTTGGGGTTAATGTCATCCAGGAAGGGTAAATGCCAGTGTGGGAGACAGATTCCCCATAAAGACTGCCATAAGTGTCTTGTTTGTCTAGGAGCTTCTCATGACCATACGTCTTGTTCAATTTGTCAGGCGTTCGTCCCAAAAACCCTTCACAGTGTTGGGAGGCCAGTGAGGATCTGGCTGGCAGCACCTCCTAAGAGGCTTTAAAGGCATCTGTCTTGGACATTCAGGGGGAACCACAGCTGATTTTTTTCCAGGGGCCTGGGGGAGTTCCTACAGTTTTAGTTAGGAAAAAAGTTCCTACTACGGTTCTCGACTGTTGTCCTGGGTCTGTGCCTTCTCAGTTTTTTGGAAGGGACATTCCCTTATAAAAGAAACAAAAACATAAACATGTTTCTTCTGCTCCTAGGGATTCACAAATGACAGGCAGACCTTTACTCATGAGCTATTTACTCATTTAATGTCCTTAAAGCCTCATCTAGGCCTTTTTGTTCCTGATCCTCCTTGGTCCTCTACTCCCCTTAAAAGGCCTAGATATCAGGATTCTTCTAAGAATGAGTCAGATGCTGATGAGAAATCCCTGACTTATTCTACTCAAGTTTTCTTCTCCTTTGGACTATGGGTCAGAGGAGTAGGAGGACTCTATTAGTCCTGATGTTCCTTTTGTGGAAATTTCCTTTGGGGGACACAATATAGGATGATGGATTTTTTTTAAATGGGATTGTGCTCAGGTCTCTAATACCTGTAAGAGGTACTAAGAGTTGCTGAAACTGGAATCTTCTAAGCCTGTGACTATTCCTCCTCTTTTGGCTACTTTGCTGCATGCTTTTTCCAGTGCCTCTCATGCTCCTCAGTCTCTGCCCCCTGCACCCAAGGTTTTTATAGGGTGCCTGAGGATTGTTATTTTTTATATAAATGTCCTGCTGCTGACCCCTATGTAGTGTCTGCAGCCTCTCATAAGCCATCTTATTTGCTTCCTTCACCCAAGTTATTGCCTTCAAACAAGGACTGCACAGCTATGGAAAGGTTGGGTAAGAAGGTTTACACTTCTGCTACCCTAGCTTTTATGGCTATTAATTATCAGACCTCATATATCTAGGTATGTGTTGGCTCTTCTTTCTCAGACCTGTTAACTTATTTCTGATTTTCCAGCCTTTGAGAGTAAAACTTCCATTCTTTCCTTGCTAGGGACTTCCTCTCAAGTTGTTTATCATTCTATTAAATGTAGCTATAATGTGGCAGATGCCTTTTCTAGGGCTGCTGTTTTTGGTTCAGTGATGAGGAGGTATTCTTGGCTTAGGCTTCAACCTCTACCTGATGATATTAAGGCCAAGTTGATGGATGCTCCTCTGAATTCTAAGCTTTTGTTTGGGGAAAGCTCCCTTTAAGATAAGGGTAAGGCGTTACAGGAGCTTAAATATGTGTTTGTTTCTCCTGTGCCTAAATTTCAGAGAAATTACCCTGCTAAGCCTGCCTTTGTTTGTAGGCAATCCAGCCCCAATACTAAAGGTAAGAAGAGTGGTAAACAGGCTCCTCCTACTAAGGATCCTCAGTTTTCAGGGACTCCAAAGCCTTCCTTTCCAGATAAACCAGGTGCCGTATGACTATCCATCCCTTCCCAGCCACATTCCTCTTTCTCTTCCTGTTTGGCTTCATATCACTCAGGATTTTTGGGTTCTGTCACTCATTCATCAGGGGTACTTCATGGTGTGGAAATCCCATTCTATTTTTATGGGCATTCCTCAGCCTTCTTGGGAACAACTTCCCTTTTTCCCCAGAGGTTCTTCAAAATCTCTTGACTCTGGGTACTATTCAAGAAGTCCTGAATCCCTATCTACACAGAAGTTTCTATACACCACATAGGTTAGCCAAAATGTATTCTATTGAAGATCAATGTTGGAGATGCCACACCAAGATGCAGATTGGCAGCATGTTTTTTATGAATGTATATGTCTCAATATGTACTGGAAATCCATTAACTATTCTTTTCAGACTGTTTATAATGATAATTTTCAATTAACAAAGTCTTTAATTTTATTCAACTCTCCTATTCCAAACTGTGTACCAAAAAAAAGACACTAAAATCCTATGGTCACTATTGGCAATTTCACGTAAAATCATAAGTATAAACTGGAAAAATGAGGCTTCTCCTACATTCAAGGAATTTGAGAATTTAACAACAACAGTTGCTCACATGGAAATATTAACAGTGAAGAACAGAAGTAAAAGATTTACTTCTTACTATTACTCTTGGATGAAAGTACTGGAAATACTCGAAAAGATCGAAGAAGATATATCATCTTATGTTTCTAACTTTATATAATATAGAATTTCAATGTTATTTGCATTGACACCAATGTAAATAGTTATATAATGGTTTGAAGTTAGTAATGTTTTAGAATTGTAAATATGTTATTTATCTTTATTTCATGTAATGTTTCTTAAGACATCTTATTTGAAATAATAAAAAAATATTTAGTAAAAAAAAAAGAAGTCCTGAATCCCAAAAGGGGAAAGGGTTCTACTCCAGTCTGTTTCTAGCTCCCAGGAAAGAGGGCAGCTGGAGACCTATTCTAGACCTCTCTCATCTAAATGCTTTTTCTAAAAGTGCCTTTTGGATATTGTCCCTTCAGATTCTGTTTCCTCTCTTGCTCCCTCAGGCCTATATGGTGTCTCTGGATTTCAAGGATGCCTATCTCCATATTCCAACCATCCTCTCTTCAGGAAGTTTTTGTGTTTTTCTGTCGCTTCCTGGCATTTTCAGTTCTCTGCTTTGCCCTTTGGACCTTTCTACTGCCCCGAGTATGTTCACCAAATGCCTTGCTCCTGTTATTGCTCTTTGTAGGCTTCAAGAGATCCAAATATTTCCTTACCTGGATGACCTGTTGATTCACACGTCCTCTCCAAAGACCCTTTTGCAAAATCTTCATTTTGTCATTTCCCTTCTTCTGAGTCTGGGGTTTAGTATAAATTTCAAAAAGTCTTCTCTGACTCCATCTCAGGATCATATTTTTCTGAGTTATGGGCTTCCCTGCCCCTCTAAAGGCCTTAACTCTCATTTCTTTCTTTCACATTTTTCTTCCTCTGGCTTCCATTACTACCAGGGAGTTTTTGAGAGCTCTGGGTTTCATGGCATCTGCCATTCACATGGTCCCTCTGGCCAAACTTCACATGAGGAAGTTTCACTGGTTTCTGATGTCAATGTGGCTTCATCATGCAGATCCTCTAGACTTTGTAGTTTCTCTCCTTCCTTGTCTCAGACAGGAACTTCACTAGTGGATTCAACAGTTGTCTCTGAATCCAGGGATCCCTTTTCATCCCCCTCTTTCCTCTCAGGAAATGTTCACAGATGCTTCAGACATAGGACAGGGGTCGACATTTGGATCCCTAAAAGTTCAGAGGGTGTGATCGCCTCTTCAGCAGAAGGAGCACATCAATGTCAAAGAGATGAGAGCTCTTCTGCTGGCTCTTCAGGCCTTTCATCCTATTTTCTCTCTAGGGCGTCTCAAGGTGTTCACAGACAATGCCACAGCAATGTGGTATATCAACAAACAGGGAGGAATGAGATCTTATCTTTTTTGCTGGTTGGCACTTCTGGTTTAGGATCCTGCTGTCAAGTATCAAGTGACTCATCAAGCAGTTTATATCCCTTTCGGTCAGAATATTGAGGCAGAGAGTCTGAGCAGATCCTTAACTCAGTCTCATGAATGGCTGCTGCACAGGGATGTGTTTCTGGATATTATCCACCAGTGGGATACCCCTCAAGTATTTCTTTTTGCCTCCCCTCTGAACACACCACTTCCTCTATTTTGTGCCAGAGTCCTAGGTCCTCTGGTGTGGAAGGTGGATGCTTTCTCATTTTCCTGGAAGGGGGATGTTTCTTTATGCATTCCCTCCCCTTCCTCTCCTTCCAAATGTCCTGTTCAAAATTCAACAGGATGCACCCAAAATCTTGTTGGTGACTTCGTTTTGGCAGCAACAGCACGGGTTCCCTCTTCTTCTGCATTTGGCCAGGGGCAGTCATCACTATTTACCTCACAAGGAGGATCTACTCTCACAAGACAAGGGATCTCTCATCCATCCCTACCTGTCCACACTTCAGCTGACACTATAGGATGACAGGAGTTTGATTTCTCATAGACACCTTTGTTCTGACGATGTGCAGCACATCCTGCAGGAGGACAGGAAACCTACTACTAGGAAATCCTACTTATCCAAATGGAAGAGGTTTTCTATTTGGTGTCTCTCTCGTAACCTGGACCTACATACTATGGATGCTCCTTTGGTTCTCTCTTATTTGTGTGAGTTGCTCACTGCTGGTTTGGCCTATTCTTCTATTAAGGCAAAAAATTTCTTAAACGGGCCCTTAATATTAGACCTCCCAGGAAGCCTGTTCCTCCTTCCTAGGACTTTAATTTTGTTTTGGAGAAGTTGACTAAGGCTCCTTTTAAGCCTGCTGCTTCAGCTTCCTTACAATATCGTTCCCTGGAAGACTGATAACAAAAGAACAGACGGTGTTTGAGTTACAAGTCGTTATGGCTTGTCATCCTTTTTTGATCTTTCTTGAGGGCAGTGTCCTTGTGTGCTAACCCTTCTTTTATGCCTAAGGTGGTTAATCTCTTAATCAGTCTATTAATCTGCCTACTTTTTCCTCTGTCCACAATCTGACAGTGAGAGGGTGCTGCATACTTTCGAAGTGCATAGGGAACTCAGGATTTATTTGGATAAGACAGACTATTAGAAAATCTGATCAGTTACTTGTTTATTTTCATCCTAGATCTTTGGGACTTGCTGTATCCAAGCAAACTATTTCTTCTAGAATTTCTAAGGCAATTTCTTTTTGTTACACTTTTCATGCCAAGAGCCTTCCCTCTTCAGTCAAAGCTCATTCTATTAGAGCTGTGGTTTCTTCTGGTGCTTTTTTCAGGGGCTTAGATACTAATTCTATTCTTGAAGTAGCTACATGGACTTCTGTGCATACCTTTACCATGCACTACAAGTTGGAAGGTATCTCTAAAGCTAGGGCTGGTTTTGATAGTGAAATTCTTCATGGATTTTTAGGGGACTCATGCTCCTCCCCCAGTTTCCTCTTGAGCTTCGGTACCCTCCCATATGTTAATAATACTGCAGCAGTGAATGTAAACACACAGAAGAGTTGTGTAAACTCTTACCATAACAGAAGATGTCCTTGCCTTCACTGCTGCAGTATTCACTCCCACCCTCCTTACCCCTAGTCCTTTGCCTTTCTGGATGTATAGATTAGCTCTTGGGTTCCTTAGACTGGTGCTCCTACTGGGGCAATCAGTTCTGCCCTTGTAGGCCTGAACATCAAATTTATGCCCTGTGCTATGCAAGGACCGTTTGGGTGACATTCGACATACCTTTAAAGCAACAGGAGTCTTTGGTAGACTGGCAAGACATCGGGCTTCCACAGTAGAGAATCCCCTTATGTTAGAATACTGCAGCAGTGAAGGCAAGGACATCTACCATCATGATAAGATTTTACACAACTGTACGTTTTCCCTCTAAAATTATATGAAGCTCTTGGGCATTACAGTTGCTTCTTTAAAAATGTTACTACAAGTTATGGCATAACTCGTGCAATTTAATTTGTAACTTGAGTTAAAGCATATTCTTCTTATAACTCATGTGGAGTAAACAGAATAGATGTGATAAGGGAATGAAGGTTAGACAGTGAGCTACATAGTATGTCAGCAGATTAGTGGGCATACTATCTAAGGTACCATTGGAAATGCAAGTAAAGAAGCAACAAGGGATGTATATATATATATATATATATATATATATATATATATATATATATATATATATACATATACATATATACATACATACACACACACACACACACATATATATATATATATATATTATTTATATATATATATATATATATATATATATATATATATATATATATATACACACACACACATATATATATATATACACACATATATATATATATATATATATATATATATATACATATACATATATATATACATATACATATACATATATACATACATACACACACACACACACACACACGGCGGGGATACAGACAGAACTATACAGCAGGAATACAGGGTAGGGGAAAGAAGGATGGACTGAAGAGAGTAAAAAGCATGGAAAAATACATCAGTGGAAAGAAAAGGAAGGGAATGCAAAAGGGTAGCTGTTAAGTAGATAGTAAGAAAAGACAGGGAATGTGAGTTAAGAGTGAGAAGGATGCTAAGCTACGATGAATACACAGGTAAGACAAAAAGAAAGTTGTAAATATTATTCAGTACATGGCAGCAGAAATAATAATGGAGGCTGAGTAATTTTTTTAGGATGCGATTGCTCTTATCATAGGTAATGTCACAATGACATATCCAATGAACATTGATCTTAACTGAGCTGGTAAATATGGTCAGTTTCTTCACAATGCTGGAATTTGCAAATGCTATATAAACCGCAATTACTTCACTACAAACTTATTAAATGATTCTAATGTTGTCTCAGGTATATGCTAGGGAGGATACAAGGCTTCTTGTGAGATATGTTGTTTAAGTGAAAGTGATCTGGAAGGTAGTGAGAAGTAAATTATAGCTATTGTATGATGAGGGCGCGGTTAGTTTAGTCTAGTTTACCGCTGACATGGAAAAACAGATAGAAATTGGTTATTTTTAGTTTAGTGCTGTTGAAAAAGAATATAGAGATTTCTAAGGCTGGATAAATAGAAAGTGGTTAGTTTTTAGTTTATTGCCAAGTTCTAATCAGTCAGCTTCCTGGGTAAGTGGCTCCTCTGTTAGAACTTAGAAATACATCTGGGTGGTCAATGACAAACTTCAGATATCTGTAGATAACACACCCATAAAAGGAGTCTGAAAGAAAATAATATACTGTTCTAAAGCACTTTCAGATCCATGATTAGAAAATGTTTAGCTCTGTATGTAGAACCAAAAAGCTGATTGGCCTTTTTATGTATTTTAGAACATGTTCATAGTTATAAAAAAATCTCAACCGAATGAAAAAAAAATATTGAAATGGACTCACCATTACTGTTTGAATACTGTTCACTGAAACTACTTTTGCTGACAATGAAGCTTGCCTCTTTCTTCACGGTTTGTCATGGTGGTGCAGATGGCTTACCCCTTGCAATAAAAGGCTTCTACGTTCTAAGATGTTCAATGAAGGTAGTTTTGATGAAACTTTTCAACATTTTTCAGTTCGCCAAAACTATCTTCAGTAAGTTAGCATTAGCCGATAACAAAAACAATAAATGCATTCAAGGGATTGAACTGGGACTGGTACCTGAAAATTGGCTTGTTCAGGGGTCACATATTATATAAGTGATGATGGACTAAATAAATCAAACCCATGGTAACAAGAAGATATAAGCAGCTCTTAAACTCTTCTGCTATACTGTTAGATATGAGAGGTAGAGCTACACTACATGGCAAAAACACATAAGGTGCCAGTACCAACCAAATAAATACCTACAATCAAATAAGTAAGGATATGGCCTGAGGGAGCAGTCTTGGCACTACAGGACTGCTTTGAATGTATGCACTGGTTGGTGTTTAGACAGGCAGCTGCAACGAACCATCATACTGACCTGCAGGAGTATACGGAATCTGTAATGGCTTATATTTCAAAATATGTTGTTGATGTAACAGTCATCAAATGTATTACCATGCATGCTAATCAGAAACCCTGGCTGTCTGGTGAAGTATATGAGCTCCTAAAGGTACAAAATGCTGCATTTAAATTAAAAGACATGGATGCCCTGAGGGACACCATGGCAAATCTAGGTAGAGGTATAAAGGAGGCTAAGAGGACCTACAGACATAAAATTCAGGGACATTTCTCTGACCAAAGGGACTCAAGACTTCTCTGGCAAGGCATACAAGCCATAACCAATTACAGGCCTGCATCCTACCCATGTGATGACAACACAGAATTTCTGAACAAACTAAACACTTACTTAAGCAGATTTCATATGGACAACAACACAGTGCCAGAAAAGCTCCCTGTCTAACAGGGTGAGGAGGTGCTATGCCTAAGAACATCTGATGTTTTGAGGACCCTGAGGTGAGTAAACCCAAGAAAAGCAGCTGATCCTGATAATATTATGGGAAGAGTTCTAAGAGACTGTGCTACCCAACTGTCCACTGTACTAACAGGTATATTCAACACATCTATGCCATTAGCCATTTTACTCAGTTGCTTCAAAAATACAACAATCATTTCCTTACCTAATAAATCCTAACCAATAAGCCTAAATGATTACTGGCCAGTTGTTCTTACATCAACAGTAATGAAATGTTTTGAGCAGTTGATCAAGAACCATACCTGTTCAAGCCTACCTGCAACACTGGATACATTACAGTTTGCTTATAGATCTAACCACTGCATGGCTCATGCAATAGCTATAGCACTTCATGAATCCTTGGCACATCTAAAGAACAAGAATTGCTATGCCAGAATGCTGTTAATCGATTTTAGTTCCGCCTTTAACACTGTCATCCTCCAGAATCTGATACTGAAGCTGATCCAGTTGGGCATCAACACCCCCTATGTAACTGGATACTGGACGTTCTCATCAACAGACCCCAAAATGTATGTGCAAGAAACAACAGTTCAATCAGTATTACATTGAGCACAGGTGTCCCTCAGGGCTGTGTCTCGAGTCCTCTGCTGTTTACCTTGTTGATGCATGACTGCATGGCCAAACATGAATCCAACAAAATCATTAAGTTTGCTGATGATACCACTGCCTTAGGTCTTGTCAGAAATGGTGAGGAAACAGCTTACAGGGATGAAGCGGAGCATCTGATAGAAACAATCTGGCCTTAAATGTAAGCAAGACCAAAGAATTAATAGTGGACTTCAGAAGGACTCAAGAGATACATCAACCTCTGCAAATTAAGGGGGTGGCAGTGGAAAGAGTCAAAAACACCAAGTTCCTGGGGGTGCACATCTCAGATGAACTATTCTTGTCAACTCATATTAGCCACACAGTGAAGAAGGCACAACAATGTCTACACTTCCTACAAAAACTGAGGAAGACAACCCTGTCTTAGTCCATCCTCAAAGCCTTCTATGGGGGACCATTGAGTCCATCCTCTCAAATAACATCATAGTTTGGGATGATAACTGCAAAGCATCTGACCACAAGGCTCTCCTGAGGTTAGTGAGGACAGCAGAAAAAGTCACTGGTTCTTCGCTCACATCCATGGATCATCTGCATGAGACTCGGTGTGTGGGAAGGGCTAGGGAGATAATCAATGATCCCACTCACCCTTCCCATGGCATGTACGTCCACCTTTCCTCAGGGAGGGAGTATCACAGCTTACACTGCAAAACATCTAGACTGAACAGGAGCTTCTTCCCTCTGTCCATAAGGCTGCTGAACTTGAATGCCAGGCATGACAGCAAATAATCCGATCGATATGCCACTTGCTGTGAAGTATCATCTATTAGTAATCATTCTGGAAATTGCTTCAGTAACTGGTACAGTTAGCCTGATTTCTTATGCTGTTACTTCCTGAATGTGCAGTAGTCAGGAGTGAGTCACCACTCCATACATGTGCAATATGAACATCAGAATATATCATGCTACAGCTGATGAAGTGCAATATCTAAGCAATCCCAATGTGAAGTCATAGTTTTTGCAATACCTATTAGTAAAATATTGTCCAATGACTTCCTGTTCAATTGTGGCAATTTATTGTGTTGATATTTTAAGTATTACTGTATATGCATTAGTCTTACCGTTACTCAAGCTATGTGTTGTTATGTCTTGCACTGGGACCAAAGTAACGTAATTTCATTCAGCTTGCAATGCTGTGTATATCTGATGACAGTAAAGTTTACTTTGACTTTGACTAGTAGGAAAAAAAAAACACATCTATGCTCAGGGTATAATGCAGGGCAATACTGGGCATCCCTTAACTATCATACTTGCCTGCATATAATGTATGGTCTTACATCTTGGAGTTAAGTTGCATAATATTCCACTCAGAGAGACTAAAATACAAATTATAATTAACTACTGCTGTGAATCTTTGAATGCACTGGATTCCATTAAGTTACTTATCTGCATTATGTTCATTGCCTATTCATGTATATGTATGTATTTATACGTGTGTGTGTTTCCACTCTCAAAACACATCTGTGACATTCATTACAATGGCAGAGATCAAAAACACTTTTTGAAGGCCTGTAACCCTCCCACCCCATGGTGCGCAAGTCTGCACACTCACCCATTATTCTTGTATATATTATATATATGTGTGTGTGTGTGTGTGTGTGTGTGTGTGTGTGTGTAATATATATGCATACACACACAAGTTTATATCAGATCAACTTTTTGGAAAGTCAAACGCCATATGGTCGACTTTCCAAAAAAGTTGCAACATAGAAAAAACCCAAATCTCTGTTTTGCCCCAACATCCCCCTCCAAATAATATATACCAACTCTGAGATTGCACTACAGTGGGGAAAAGGGCAGACCCCCTCCCTGATGTCCACTGTACTGTGATGTCAGTATAAATGCTTTGACTTTCAGAAAGTCAGCCACATGGTGACTTTCTGAAAAGTACACACACACACACACACACACACACACTACAGTGAGCACTAATATACCAAAAGTAAAATTCTCAAAAAAATAACAGAACTTCATAAAATTCAGTGAAACCCTTAAAACAACCTGCACAACACCAAAAAAAAAAAAAAAAAAAAGATTTTGCAGGAGTGCGAGCCTCTCCTGGACCTCACACCGTCTGCTACTTTTATACGACTCCATCGCCTACATTCAACACACACTGCATTTAACCCCTACCTAAAACTAATACACTCTATCAAAACAAGTACTCACAGGCAAAACAAATATACATCCACCACTACCTCACATTTAGAAAGCCAATACACTCCAACACAAGCCATCATCTTCCTAAAGCTAGGTATTAATAACAAAAACATACATTCCTATACATACATCACTAAATTAAAACTGAAAAAAAAAAAAAAACATACTTTACGTAGAGGTGCTACACAGTTAGAAAAAAGCACCATTTTAATTAGGGGACAGGTATATAGAATTCATCTACAAAATCTCATTGCAGTTACAGATGCATAGCAATGGAAGAATTTACTGCACTGCTGTAGAAGCACAGCCTGAGTCTAGAGGTACCTTTCTAACCGATGCAAGCAGAGAAATTTTATAAAGTTTCTGACATGGCACCCATATAGTGCTGCTACTGGCTATGTGCAACGATACACCCATACACATACACACACGTGTGCACGCAGACACACACAGGCAGACAGATGCACACACAAGGTGTTATCATAGTGCACATTGAAATACACAGAAGCACACATCACACCTCAACTTCTTAGCGCAAGCAATCTGGACAAAGCCTAAAATACTGGGGAACAAAGGCCCCAAATAGGGACAGATATTGCATATTGCCATTATAAACTTTGAATTGTGTTAGTATAAAGGGATTTGTCTTAGAATGCATTTTCTGAAGGATATGAAGTCTGAAACTCAAATATATGACATTATTTAGTAACTTCAACCCTCACTGATTTGCCAGAAAACCAAAAATTTTAAGTGGAACAGACAAAAAATATGAGGCAAACATCTGGACATTCAGCAAAAATCTGGACAGTTCAGAGATATGACGCGTATGCATAAATACTCCAGATGTTAATGCAGTGACATCTATTTGCTCTCTCATATGCTGTTTTTCACCATTACAATAGCAATTTCAGCAACATTAATACATGTATGTCTTTTATTAACACAGACTCAACAACAACCAGGAATTAATCTTATCTAAAATACTGCGTCCCTTTTAGAGAGCTTCTATTCATGCTAGATCTCCTCCAGCATCAGCTGAGTATTATCACTTTGAGCTCAGTTCATAACAAAAGTTACTGGCTTTACAAAAGGCACCCACCCTACTACTTATACAAGCAAGCACGTGTAAATAAGTTATGCATGGTACTGCACACTACAGTGACAATGAAATGTAGAGCAAATTAGTTCAGAAAAAGACTCTGTAAGCTGCAGAACAGTCTCTTCATTCAAGAGAATGTGGGAACATTTACTGCACCCTGAAACATGAACGTGGCTCTTTAATGCTGATGTACTGCTCCACAACTGGAAAATGGCTCACATAAACAAATTCAAAGTGCTATGAATGGATCTCCAATCATAACTAAATTATGTTTTTGAGACTTGTAAGTCAAGAAATTCACTTAAGGCAATAGCTACACTAGAGATTATTTTCGCAACAAAAAAGATGATTCCCCTGACTGTATCTCAGATGACCCAGAATCAATTAGTGACCCTAGGTGTTAGAAGCACCAAAGGAGGGGTGGAATGAAGTGCCAACATCAGCTCACCAGTCATGTGGGGGGGATGGAATAAGCCAGCCTCATTACTGTACTGACATAGCTGGATGTTAAAGTGAGCACTGCCAGCTACATTCACGCCATGAGGAAGGGTGTGCACACTCCATGCAGCACATGCTGCAGCTGCAGCTTCAGATGGGATGCAGCGAGAATGTACAGTAGGCCATTACTGCGGCTCAACCTATCAGCTGCCAGTTTGAGGTATAATACAAGTACCTCCTGTGGTTGCTTGAATGTTATCCACCATGACAGGTCTCGCCTCATGCAGGCACTCCTGATGAATTAATTGCTCAGCTAATCTCATATCCTGGTGTATAATGGGAACAACAGTGATGGAATCAATGTTCAACAGATACAAAGGAGCAGAAAGGATAGTAAAGGGGGTACAATGCATAGGAAGTGGAGAATGGCAGTGCTTACAGTCAAGGTATTTAAAAGGGTCAAAGAAAGCAAATGACAGTGCATTTGGGGAAGAGAAGAAAATGCATTGTGGAAGAGTTTAATTATGAGAAAGGTATGGACAAACAGAATGGGATGCTGGCTTTGAGGATGGAAAGGAAAATAGGGAACTCTGACAGGAAAGTATAAGACCACCAGAAGTGGGAACTGTTTATAACTAGTCACCCTGAAAATGTACTGAAAAACCTGCACTCATATCATATCATGTCTAGGAGTGGCTGTTCAGGACAATAGACCCATAAGTCTCACTAGTAATATTTGTAAAGTTATGAAATACATCATATTTGAACTTAAAAATGTGAAAACATGAAATTATATGATATTCAAAATTTTAATCCTAGTCAGTTTGGGCTTGTGAAAGATAGAGCTTGTCTTCTCAACTTAGCTGATTTTTTTAAAAGAAATCACTGAAGCCATGTACAAGGGTGAATCTGTTCACACTCCATACTTGGACCTGACAAAGATCTTTTAACAAAATTCCCATGCTCCTATCATGAATAAACTTACACAAGTAAACATTACCCCCCCCCCCCCATGTCACACAGTGTGTTGCCAGCTGGCTGACTTATAGAACCCACATAATGAGGAATGGCTATACCTGTTCCACAAAAAATATTGCCATTAATGGTGTTTTATAGGGCTTGGTCCAGTGACCATTCCTGTTTAGCATCTACTTCTCTGATGTGAAGGTAGATATCAAAGGTCTTTGGCAGATTAGCCAATGACTGTAGGTTGAGCACTACTGTTAACAAGGCTGTACTTCTTCATACTATATCAATAATGTCACAGTTAAAAATTCACACACATTAGAGATCTGGGTAATGTCAAAGATAACCTTTTTCCACCTGACCTCAATCACAATTAGGAAACCATTCAACCTTGTCTGATTGCTTTATAACAGTATATCCATCTATAGAAAATAAGTCATACTACTACTTCATTCATCTCTTTTTGTCCATTATTGAATACAGTACCTCTGTCATTTATTTCCTCAAACAATTCTCCCAAATTGGAAGGTGCCAAAGATTTTTAACTAAAAAAAAAAAAAAAACTGCAGGACTAAGCTTCTCAAGGTACACAGATAAATTATAAGCCCTCTTATTAGCCTTCTGTGCCATGAAATATCCTGTTCTGCTAGATAAGCTTCATGTACATAAAACTGGTAATATCACAAAAACGCACACCAAAAATCACATAAATAGATCCTACTGTTATGATGCAATACCTTAACCAGGTTATATTTTGTCTTGAGGAAGTAGATGGGTAATCACAAATTTTCCCATGTGTACGCCATATGGTTCTTCTCGTGGCCCTGAATGACATGGAGGCCTAGGCAAAGGATTTCATGGTGCCTGCCACTACCCACCTCCCCTGTACCACCCCAGAGCCCCCTTATCTCCCTATTCCCCAACACACAAACACATACAACAACAAGATTATTTATTTTTTCTCATTTTGTCATACTATTCACCTTCTTTCACTATCCTTTCAAAATGGCCTAACTGGTCAACATTGTGCTATAATAAACTGTGGAGAAAACAAATTAATTAAGTCGGAATGTGTGGGTTACTAAGACCCCAGAAGCCAAGGAGCTCTAAATGCTTTATTGTGTATTTTAGGGATTTAATAAAATCTTTAGATTCAAAGATAGCCAAGCAAAAATCATGTCAAGAAAAAAAGAAAAGTCAGATTTCAAGAAAAATAAAAACTAAGTGATGCCTAAGGCTTAATGTGAATGCTGACAAAATTTTAGATCCCAATAAATTGAGAAGACTAATGATGAAGAGAAATGTTTGCAATTATGCATAAATCATATTTAGGAATAGTGTATACCGCCCCACCCCTAAAAAAGGCAGTCACTCTCTGTGTATTCCCTGATTTTAGACTGGGATAAATGTAAAAGAGCAAATGATCCCCATTATATTTTTGAAGCTGCTGTCCCCAGCACAAAAGACAGCTATCATCTGTAGACCTGTCAGATGATAGTTTGAGAAAGAAAATTGTCACAGTAAAATACTCAACTTACTGCTGTCAGTTGCATATACACAACATGCATCCTTACCATTAGTCCCAAAAGACAGTCAAAACATCAGCCATGGATACAAATGCATTTCAACTTTGTGTTGCTATTAAGTAATGCCTCTAAACAAGTTACAGTGACCTTCTATGCATGCCTGTGAAGGCTAATTGTAAGTTGTGTTAAAGAAATAATGAGCACACTGTCCCCATACCCACACAAGCTACAAAGATCTTCTTTCTATATCTGTAATCAGGACCGATTTCAGACTAGGTAGGGCCCAATACAAAGATTCATGATGGGGCATCATTACTAAACATTTACCAAAATGCCTTTATTCATTTGGTTCTCCATAGGGACACCATTCTTGCAGAAGCTCAATGGTTGTAAGTGCTCTTTGATGCATTGTACACAATATTTTTGAAAGATCACTACTTATTAACTTTCTTTTTTACCAGTAGCCAGAATAGGTACCACATTATGTGTAACCATAGATACAATAAGTTGGTGATATTTTCACATATGTACACATACACATATACTGCCCCTGTTTGCATGTAACGTTAGCTGTACATCAACGTGTAATGTTGATATACAACTAAGCAAACTCTTGTTGAGATTGTGGTACAGTGGCGATAAGGGAATATTCCCTTTTCACCACTGTAGTACAATCTCAGAGTGAGAATATTAAAGTAGGGGGTGTGGGGAGTGCTTGCCCCTCTGCATAATCATGTTTTTTTTATTTAGTTTTTATCATTATTTTTCAGCAAAAGTGCATTTTTGATATAATGCACTTTCGCAGAAGTCAGTTATCAGAAGTATGGTTCGATGAACCATATTTTCGATAATACAACATAGATATATATACACTTCAGAAGTTCGAAATACTGAAATCTAGAATTTCAGTATCTCGAGCCCGAGAAGTCGAATCCACAAAACAACGAAAAGTAAAAACCATGAAATTCAAAACCTCGAATACAGGAAGTTTTGAATTTCGCAGTTTTCCTACACACACACACACACACACACACACACACACACACACACACACACACACACACACACACACACACACACACACACACACCATCCACCACACAAACACACACAATCACTCTATTACATGAAACCAGGGGGGCAAGCCCTCCCGCGCCCCCCACAAATCCCCCCTACTTAAATATTCTCACTCCAAGGTTGCACTGCATACAAACACACATAAAACACCACCACACAAGCTACTTTCTCTTCACATACAACATCACAGCAACAAAACACACTGACACACGCCACAGCCCCTAACCAAACCCCTTAACACACACATACACACACACACACACACACACTTACCTGAATACATGACCACAGTGGAACTTTAGAAGTGCGAAATTCAAAACCTGCGGTATTCGAGGTTTTGAATTTCATGCTTCTAAACTTTCGCTATTATGTGGATTCAGATTCTTGGGCTCGAAATACTGAAATTCGACATATATATATATATATATATATATATATATATATATATGTATGGATCTAGGACTTTTGATCGAAAGATCAAATGTCCGAATCCATTACCACCGAAAATATTTTACCGAAAGTGCTTTCACCAAAAAAGCGCTTACGGTAAAGTATGTTTAAAAAAAAAAAAAAAATTAAACCTTCTTCTATGCAGGGGGGCACCCCCTATGTGGGGGGGCAAGCCCCCCAACACCCCCCACTTTAATATTATCACTCAGAGTTCACACTACAGTGGGGAAAAGGGAATTTTCCCTTATCCGCACCATAGTACGACTGGCACAACGAGCATACTTATCCGAAAGTGCTGCTTTGGTGAACAGCACTTTCGGTTAAGTATGCTCAGTGATTTCTGCTTCGGTGGAAAGTGCATTCGGGGATCTGTACGGATCCCATGTAGATATATATATATATATATATATATATATATATATATATATATATATATATATATATATATATATAGATTCACTTTACATACTCAGCATTTTAAAACATCAAAATTCATATAGCTGAGACCATATAATTGATGTTTTAAAACATTGAAACTGTTTTTGCAGGGGGCAAGCACCCTTGCACCCCTCACACCCCCCACTATTTAAATATACCAACTCCGAGATAATACTACAGTGAGGAAAAGGGAAAATTTCCCATTCCACCCTGTATGTAGATCTCCGCTTTCCAGGTTTGATGTTTTAAAACATTGATTATATAGTCTCGGCTATATGAATTTCGACATTTTAAAACATCGAGCATGTAAAGTGAATCCATGTGTGTGTGTGTGTGTGTGTGTATATATATATATATATATATATAAAATGGGTCTACTTCATTTGATCGAAAGACCATTTGACTGAAACCCATTTGGTCGAAAAAAACAGAATTCAAGGCAAATAACAGGGATTCCTCCCCCTCCCCAATGTTGTACGACCCTGGAGTTGGTATATATAGATAGGGGGGGGTGAAGCCCCCACCTAGTTTTGTTTAAAATCTGTACATTTTGTGTTATTTTCATCTTTTAAAGGAAACTAGGCTGGGCCCCCCAACTATATATACCAACTCCAGGGTCACACGATATTGGGGAGGGGGACAAATCCCAGGTTTATGTCTTGATTACCGGTTTTCAGTCAAATTAAATTTTGACCAAATGGGTTTCAGTCAAATCATCTTTCAATCAAATGAAGTAGATCCTTCACCTACAGGCAGATTGGATGAATGCCAGTTCACCAAAGACATTCCTTTGTGGTTTTGCAGGAAACGGGATTATCTGTATAAACATCAGAGAGCAAGAGAGAGGGGGGAAGCAAAAGAAAGAAAGAGAGAGAGAGAGAGAGACAGAGGACATGGATACTCTATAAAGTAGGTACCAGAGAACCAAGTGTTGTATGTTAGTAATGCTACTTGCTGTGCCTCCATGCCAGTGACCAGTTGATTTCACACACACATATCCTGCCCAGATCACCAGTGTATATTGCTAAAATTTGACTGTGATAGAAAATGAAAAAATTATGACCAACTCATCACTCTTAGATATACTGCAACAACCCCCCCCCAAAACACACACACACACACACACACACACACACACACACACACAATAAACCACAGCAATGTATGTTTTACTCTGATTTTGACAAATGCAGCTCATTGTGGGACACTCCTCTTGCCAAATCAGATCAGTAACTGTTAAACTGTGATCAAATAATAGCAGGGGCCTCTGTACCCATTAGGTATAGCTACTTTAGTGTATAACATCTCAGATGTGTAATTGGGATCCAAAAATTGATACAGTAATTTATTCCTACTTGCTGCCCACCAAACCTCTCAAATGCATCTCATATGATTTTGAGTCTTTCAAGTTTCACACTGAAAATGTCTCACACATTCAGTTAATTTTTTTAACAAATAATCATACTAAATAATACTGAATCAAATTAATTCATCAAAAGAATATTTTGTACTTCAGAAGAAAGTGTTATTATCCATGCTGTGTGCTTCCTAAATGAAAATAGTGGCAAATAGTTTCATAGTATAGTACTAGGCTATCTGCCCTGGGACATTTGTAAGCCTAGCCATAGTGATGTGGCTTTTGCCACCCCATGAAATGGTACAAAAATGTACAGAATAAATCTAGAATACTGTGCCTCTGTCTAGTAGTGACACAGTGAAGGTCCCCTTATATAATAGAATTAGTTTACTGTGCCCCTGTCTAGCAGTGACACAGATGTGACCCCTGGGGTAAACTTACGATCTCCCATCCACTCATCAAGATTTCTCTTGAAGAGAGTCAGTGAGGGGCTCTGCCTAATACGAACTGGGATCCTGTTCCAAAGCATGGGAAGCCTCTGGGTTATGAATCTATCCCTCCAGCATGTCCTATTCATACTTGTGCCGAGGTTTAAGTCTTTAGCTCTCGTGGTCCTGATGGATTTGGATTTGTTGGGATGGGGCATGTCCATCAGATCCTGATTGGACATGGCCTTGTACATCAGGCAGAGATCACCTCTGAGCAGGTGGTATGCTACTGAATAGAGCTGAAGTTTCTTTAGTCTGGCAGAATAAGACATATGTTGGAGACCCTTGATCCTTTTGGTGAGGCACTTTTGTGGTCTCTCCAGCTGTTGCAAGTGCCGGGTGAGGTACTTACCAAATGGGGCATTGTACTCAATCATGGGTCTGATGAGGGAGGAATATAGGGGTACAATGACATCCTTGGATCTGGATGTGAAACCCTTCATGATGAGGTGTGCAAGGTAGAATGTTTTTCTAACCACTTTGGCAACGTGGGTGTCAAATGAGAGGTCACTGTCTACTTGGGTCCCTAGGTCTCTGATTACTTTTTCCGTACTCAGTGGGTTGCTGTCTATGTGATAATTTGTGGGTACTTTGTTTTTTCCAAAAGAGATGACTATACATTTTTTGGCATTTAGTTTAAGGCCGTGACCACGGCACCAGTTGTCCGTTTCAGTGAGGCCTTTTTGTAGGATGTGTGTATCTGCTGGTGTATCAACTATGGCGCCTAGTTTGCAGTCATCTACGAACTTTGTCAGCCACAGCCCTCCCATGTTTGCTTTAACATCTGAGAAATAAATGCCGAACAAGAGGGGTCCCAGGACAGATCCCTGTGGGACACCACTTGTGACTAGCTTTGAGTCTGACATTGCTCCAGCGATTTTACCTTTATGGGTTCTGTCCTTTAGCCAGTTTGCAACCCATCTAGTGACATAAGGGTTTACTTTTAAGCTGTTTAGCTTATCTATGATGTCTGAGTGGGGTATTGTGTCGAAGGCCTTAGCCAAGTCCAGGTATGCTGTATGGACTGCTTTGCCCTCATCAATGGCTCTAGTGACTGTTTCGAAAAAGTCAACCAGGTTTAAAAGGCAGGATCTGCCCTTTACAAAGCCTAACTGGGTGGGGTCAAGCGTCTGTAGGTCCCCTATGTCTCCGTTTATGAGTTCCATAATGATTCTTTCCATAGCTTTGCAGACCAGGCTAGTCAAGCTTATGGGGCGGTAGTTTCCAGGGTCTGTAGAGGCACCCCCCTTGTGGAGTGGGACCACTGTTGCTGCACGCCAGTGTTTAGGTACATATCCCGAAGTAAGGCTAAGGTTAAATAGCATTTTTATGTGTGGGTTTAGCTCCTCTTGGAGTTCACGTAACACGCACCCCGGGATACCGTCAGGTCCCATTGATGCTGTGTTTTTTTGCTTTGTTTAGGGCGGTTCTCACTTGGACATCTGAGATGACAGGGAGATTACATTCAGCTGGGATACGTATTTCTTCTTTTGGGGGTGAAGGAGGCGAGAAATTTGCACTGAACCCGTCAGCCAGAATGTTAGCAATATCTGTGGGTTCAGTGTATTTTTTGTTGTTTTGAACCAACTCTGAGCATATCTGAGGGTTTCTGCCCAGGTTTCTAACATAGCTGAAGAAGGCTTTGTGGTTATCTTTAGTGTCCTTAGCGATTTTTCTCTCAAAGTTTGCCTTGGATGTTTTTATGAGAGAACGTAGTTTTCTGCTAATGTTGATTAGAGATGTTTTCCCTTCATGGGATTTCGCTCTGACGTGCAGTAGCTTCCTTCTTTTGTTATACAATTTGTTTATGGCTGAGGTCCACCAGACAGGATGCTTACATTTGGTGGAGAGGGACTTGGATTTGTTTGGGATTGCATGATCCATGCATTCTTGGAGATGTCCATAGAAAGAATTTGTGAAGGATTCGGCATTGTGGGATGTGGTATCCACTGGCACAGTGGGCTTAAAGGATACCATCTCAGTCTTAAGAAGAGTGAAGTCTGCTTTTGAGAAGTTTTTCACTGTGGTCTTTTGTGCTGGGGTGGAGGTGGGATATGTATATCCAGGGTGATTAGTTTGTGGTCAGATCTCACTAGTGAGGGGTATACTTCGGTGTGGAGCATTTTGTCCCCATGTTTGTGATGATCAGGTCTAGTATATTATCTCCCCTAGTGGGAGAGGTGACTAGTTGTTCCATTGCATTTGAATTTATGAATTCCAGGAACCTTTGGGCTAGGGTATTAGGGCTAGAATAATGTACCCAATCTATGTTTGGGTAGTTGAAGTCTCCCAGTATGATGGTATTTTGTGATACATTCATATCCTCCAATGTCTTCAGGAAGGCTGAGTGGGGTTCTTGAGACTGGGAGGGTGGTCTGTAACATGCTACCAGTTGTATAGCAGTTTTGCCTATGGTTAGTTGCACCTGCATGGTCTCTGATGCTTCATGTGTTGCTACTAACCTGGAGGTGTGGGTGTCCTTTATGAATATGGACACTCCCCCTCCCTTTGTGGTTCGGCCCGGGTTTTGGGGCCGAAAAGCATGATACGAGGTATAGCCTGGTAGTGCTGGGGTGCTCTCAGGAGCCTTGAACCAGGTTTCAGTTACTGCACAGACGTCGATGTTCTCCATGCTGAGGAGTGCATCAAGTGCCTACATCTTGAGATTTAGACATCTGGCGTTGAGCAGCATTACCCTTAGTTTTTTTCCATTTTTGTTTTCTAAGGAGGTGGGTTTGTCTTTTGAGCCTTGCCTAAAAAAGGCACTATGGGGGTGGCAAGAGCCTTAGCCAATATCCGGAAGCCCAGTGGTGACAGGTGTAAGCCATCCCTTGCGAAGCAGCGTGGCTTGTCCAACATATCATCCCAGGCAGACAGACATTGGATCCCCTTAGAATGACACCAGTACTTGAGCCAATTGTTAAAGCTGATCATCTTGTCTTTGTATTGTGGTATCATTCTTGGTGAGGGCAAGATGCTGCTCAGGGTCAGGGTCATACCAGCCTGGGCTACATAATCGGAGAGCTCCTCTATGTCTCTTTTCATGTAGTCCAGGGAGGTACGTCTCAGGTCATTCACATCAGCATGGACAATGACGGAGTCATATTTGTACTTGCTTTGGAGTGACCTGAGTGCATGTGTTATGTGGCAGATCCTAGCTCCCGATAGACAGCTCACAGTCACCTTCTCCTTGTTCAGCCTGGTCAGTGGGACATCAGTGTGTCTGACTATGGAGTCACCTATTACTAGTGTATCAGGCAATGTGTTTGGCCTTAAGGGCTGCGATTGGTCGACACACTGATTTATTGAAGTATGTGTTGCATGTGTTTTGTTTTGAGGTGGTGGATTTTTGGATGTCTGCTTTGGGAGCCTCTGTTGTTTTGGTAAGTTTTTTATTAAAGCCTCCGAGTATGTCTTTGTGTTTTTATGTGTTTGGTTTGCAGTTGTGGTAGGTCTATGTGGGACTGGGATTGTTGTGTGTGTGGTTGCCATCTCCTCCTGTCTGGTCATGCCAGCCCTGAGTTGAGAGAGTTCAGCCTCCAGTTTGGCTATATAGTTGCATCTCTCACATGTATTTGTGTTTGTTGGGAGGAGGAGAGGGTTGTCTGTGTACATAAGACAATTGTAGCATTGTCTCAAGATGCCCAGATAGACCAGCTGAACTGGAGATGACGCCAGTAATCTACCACGACATGCTAGAACAGTATAAGGGAGTGGTATACCTTTAAGGGAAGTGGGTATTCACAGGGGTGGTAAGTAGATGTAGTGCTTTACTTAGTACGAGAGTGCTTACTTAGTAGAGAAGTATTTATAATACAGTGAGTAGTCTGATTATACTAAGAGTAGAGCTTCCTTAAGGGAAAATTTGAAGAACAGACTTGGCGGAGCCAGAAAAAGTTTAACCTTGTTTAACCGGCGCTGCGCTATGCGTACGACCGCGCAAAGCCGTGCAAACACGGATTTTAAACAGTGAACTACAAAAGAGCTGGAAATGGTCCCAAACAACCAATTACTACAGCCTCTTGTGCTGGTTCACTTTGCCCAAGGACAGGTAGGCTGCTCAAGGCTCCCCACTCCCACTGGTGAGCAAAGAAACTTCCTTCTATCCAAGTAAGGTAATGGACAACACAGGAACTACACCACAACCCGGAATACAGCAATGCCTGTAAACTGGTCTAAACTAGTCGAGGAAGGCGGGAAAACAAGGATTATTTTTTTGTTTTTTTGGTAGAAACACACAGAAAATGCAGAAACAGTGATAAATTAGTTACACAGGCTAGCACACTTTAGTGGGCAGCCTCCACAGTTAAATTAAACAAACAAACAATGTTCCGCATTTTATTTTTATTTGTTCTACATTGTGAGAGGCAATTTTTAACATTTTCTCGATGGAATGTGGAGAGCTTTGCTGCACATAAATGCACACTAGTAATGCAAAGCCAGATTAATGAACATTCAACTTTATCTATAAAAGCTAGGTGATTCATTTTCATCCACAGGCAGCCACCTGCCCAGCAATTATAGCCAAAAAGTGCAGCATGGATGTCTGATTATTATAAAACAAAAGATTGGCCACTGTAACATATTTCAAGTTTGTTTCACACAGACACTCAGTAACTGCAATGAAGAATTTCAAATTACTTCACAAAAATGCACTATAATTCTGGAAAGACAAATTAATTACCATTTCCTATGCAAATGACAGAATTGTCACTTTCTCCTTAAACAACCCCCATATGCAGTATTTATGCCACTTTATTGACTGTGTACTCCTCAGATATCTGATTATGATAATGTCCATATCAATGTTTCACAAATGCAGTAGCCACAACAAAGTATTCTAATTAGTTTCACATGAATGTGAATTAGACTTGCAAAGCCAAAATAATGTTTGCTAACCTTGATCAGATGACTGTAGGGTCAGTCATTTTCATCCTATGCATCCCGAAGTTCCCAACTACTATAGTAACTCTGTTGGCTGTGTATCCCTCAGATGTCAGACTATAATAAAATGAAATAAAAATAATGGTCACAGTAATTTACACACACACACACACACACACACACACACACACACACACACACACACACACACACACATCTACTTGAAAGTATTCCAGTCTGTTCCTCAATAATATACTTTAGCCCTGCAAATCTGTATCCACTGTCTATATCATCTGATTGCCAGGATAAGAAAAAATAATAACAATATCAATCAACTTTGGTTAGGAGTATCCTTATCACAGTTCGACTTTGCTGAATTTCATGATGCTGACAAATAATGACACATGTATCCTTTTCCTTGCTCTTTTTCTGCAGCCATCTCACCCAAGATCTAGTCGAACAATCAGAGCCCCAATACTTCTTTTGACTGGTTGTCAAGAATATGGATGCGACAAAGAATAATGTCATCTGCTCCTTGGGATACCCCAGCTGTCATGGTTTTGAACAGTGGTACCACAGCAATGGTAGCAACATTTTGTTATTATCCCATAATGATAGATAGATAGATAGATAGATAGATAGATAGATAGATAGATAGATAGATAGATAGATAGATAGATAACAAAGTGCTAAGTTAACCAAAATGTATAAAGTAGCACATCTTCCCATCATTGAAGGAAGAAAGGCTAGTATAATAAGTGTTGCATTACCCAGCCTAGAATATGCAATGCCTGTTATAGCCTCTATTTTTCCACACAGCAACAATTTACTACAAACCACTGAAAATAGAATTGTCAGGGTCATTATTCAATTGCTCTTACTGAACATCATTGTTTATCTTTAAATAAAACCCAGTAGTTACCAGTCATAGTTACTGTCATCTTTCTACTCAGTACATTAACCTCTAAACTCATGAGCAAACATTACTGTCCAAGTCAGAACATCCTCATGGTTCATAACTCCAACTATAACCTAATAAATTATGATGCCACACAAATGTTAAGATGTAACTTTAGTTTAGCCTATGCAGAAGGAGCTTTCTGTAAATCAGCCCTTGGCTCATGTTATAAAATGCCTGATTAACTATAAACTCTGAATAACCTTATACTGTTAAAAAAAGCTTAATGCATGTTTGACAAAAGAGATAAAGTGTGTTTGCTTCAGAGACACAGGTGAACGTGCCAGGCATCCTCTTAACTGATAGTGAAATGATTCCTTCAGACTCCTCAATGTTGCACACAATACACTCTATAGCAAAAACGTGGATTAATTAAGCTGATGAAAATATGTACCCATGTATGCATCAAACATTTTAACTCACTAAAATTGTTAAGACTGCATTCAGTATTGGTTTAGTTTAAGTATATATGTTCATTTCTACATGACCTCATCCACGTCTGTGGCAAACTTTATAAAATGTTCTTCCAGTGGTACTCATGACTAACAAATGCTACACATTAAGTTCACAACTGTAAGTGCTATACATTTCCTTGAGTTTTATTGATTGTTTTTACCTATTACACTACAGATCAATAGCATTTCTATATTTAATATGTCAAATAATCATTGTATTTGCTATTCATTTGAAAACAAAATGTTATGTTTCTTTAATGTTTTAATGAATATTTCCCAGGACTGTATAAAAATTCATGTCAAATATTATCATTTAATCTCACGTACTGCCTTTTCCATGTGGGCAGGCCGTGGCTGAAAAACAGTCCTTAAACTAGTTATCCTACCTATTTAGCAAGTGTAAAATGCATAGAAAATCCTGACTGCAGCCCATTATTTATTTATAGCATTTGTTGTGTATGACTGTCCAGATGGGGACATTTCACTTTCATTGAAGTTCTATGAAGAAAAATTCCAAAAATATATAGAGGAGCCAGTGAGAGATCACATTATTCCAAGTACTTACAAAACAATACACAGTACATTGGGATAATAAAATACTTACAAAACAATACACAGTTTGAAATGTGTACATTGGGATAGTAAAATAAGTTTGCATGCCTAACAGATAAAGCCAGATGAATAAAACTGGCAATTTAACAACTAGAATAAGTATTGTATAACATACAGATTAAATGATCAGAGCAATAAAACATGCATATGGAAATTCAAAATATGTAAATTGGAATATTTGCTAGAAATAAGCAGACACTTGCAAAAAATGACTAACTAAAATACAGATCATGTTAATTCCCTTCCCCAATAAAAATGAGCAGC
The DNA here is from genome assembly GCF_019279795.1 of Protopterus annectens. Lineage (NCBI taxonomy): Eukaryota > Metazoa > Chordata > Ceratodontiformes > Protopteridae > Protopterus > Protopterus annectens. The sequence continues at coordinate 617,191,891 of NC_056744.1, forward strand.
TGGTTTCTAATTATAATGTGAAGGATCTTTTATGAAGACAAGTAAACAGAAGTAATGTTTGTAAAAGTGGGATCATTTCTAGTATTTAATGTACCAGATAGCTAGAAGGTAAGTAGATCTGGCACTCACAAGTACACAAGAAGCAATGCAATTTATTGTTACATAGAAGTGTTACACATTGTGCAGTGTTAGCACTTTATCTGAACACCTTGTACTAACTTAGTTCAACCCAGGATAGCTAACAGAGACATATTTTATAGGAAAGCCATATCTGATATATGTTGTGCATTATCACTACAGTCATAAACAAAAAGTACTACATTGAAACATAGGATGAGAAATGGAAAAAAAATGGCAATGTTAAAGGTAGCATCAATATATAAAATGCTAGCCACCAAATAACATTTTTCTCTTTAACTGTGCACTGAAGTTTGATAGCTTAAGGATCACATGTAATGATTTTTTTAAAACTTTAGCAAACAGCATTAGCATTTGGCCAGAAGTATCTTGGAAAAATTAAGTGAGATGCACTGTTGCGTCACATGCCCCATTCACTAGCTGTCATTAACTTGGTACAAAGTAGTTAAGTTGATTAACCAAAAATGCAGCATTCTGTGCAACACTTACAGCACATTCTTAAGGCTTCACAAAATGAGTTCACAGAAATTCAAGTCTAAGTGTTCTGTACTGATCCATAGGTACAATGAGTGAATTTCGGGTGGCTATTTTACATAATAAGGCAAACCTCTGACCGCCAGTTAATCAGAGGCCAGAAATTAAATTCTACATTGCATTCTCTTTTTTATGTTGAAATGTGAGCTGTCAGTGATTTTTCATAATGCAGATATCTGCAAAGGCATGCAGTAATCTGATGTTTTTATCATTTGTTTAGAATCTGTGAGTACGGCAAAGAATAATTTACTACTGAATGTTTCAAAACAATAGCATATTACAAACTGTAGGGAGGTCCTACTAGCTGCTGCATATTTCAGGAGCTGCCAGTGTCAACAGAATATCAATAGCATCAACATTCTGTTGCCATAAACGTTTCTGTTTCCAAACTTTTAGTAATCTATCAATACATAAGGCCATCTTAACCGTTGTGTATTTCTGCATTCTTAAGGGCACATGAATTTTTATTTATTCTAAATACCGTTGCACTTTTAAGGGCTATATACACAAATTACCTTATATCCATTTAATGCATACCTCTAATTGCAACAGAAGGTTACACTGCATTATGGTCATCCATTGTGAAGATGATATAAGTTTCTCTAAATATTAATACTGCACATGTTTGATTCACTCTTCTAATTATATGTGTGAAATATTAATGTTTAGAATAGATGCCCTACTATTTGAACTATGTATACACTTGTATTACATTTATCTCTGCAAATTGCTATGTAGATTTTTGATAGGAATATAATTACAATACTTAAAAATGAAGTTCCAAGACCAATAGTTTTTTTTTTTGTTTTTTATAGTTACAGTACTTGCACACTATACTACCTATTGCATATTTAGAACTATTTTGGCATGAAACAATTATTTTCGTATACTGTGTTGATTGGATTTTTATTTACAACTGTGTCAACTGTAGTAGCTACTTATATATACTGTGCAAACAGAATTTTATGGATACCTGTACTAACATGCCCATTTACCAGACCATAGTTGAAAAAGGAGACTAGCCCACATACCTAATTAAAGTACAAACACGTAATATGTTATATTCCTATGCAACAGATGAACTCTAACAGATGACTCCTTAGTCTTTTTTCTAAAAAAGTCCATTTCAGTTATCAGTACACATACAGTCCCAACTAGGTCTACAGTGGAATTACTAGAATAATCTCATGTACTGGACATCAAAGAGTTCACCATAGTTTTCCATACTGAAGTAAACTGCTCCTACCTTTCTAGAATATAAAATAAAGGTGGACTGGTATAGGTTAAATAATATCGGACATCAAGATGCATGCTTGCTGTTATCTGGGCATTCAGTATTTCTGCTACTTAATCAGGATATCTCAGGATAAATATTGTGGTAAAGTTCTCAGTCAGAAGGCACTTCTTTATATTAACCTACATGATGCATGAAGTTTATTTTGATCATTACTGCATTTTTCAATTCTGTGTCTTATTTCTGCCTGCTTTACCTTATTCTAAGCACAATAACTAGCTTTATTAAAACATATGTTGAGCAAATACTTTTCAGTGTGTGTGTGTGTGCATGTGTTTTTTTTTTTTTTTTTTTGGGGGGGGGGGGCATTTCCATAAAATAATTTCATATTGGACCTGCGTCCTTCCCATTTCCTGCTTTTGCAGTAAAGTACCATTTTAAAGCACATTTCAGTACTCCAGACTGTTGTTTAGCAAAAGCTTCAAACACAGTTTTCTCATGGCCTGCCTGCTTTTAATACACTTGTCTCAGTAAATTAAGCACGTTTTGAATATTCTTTACTCTTGTTCTATGTGAGGACTGGATTAATTTCAGATACTGGAAATTATGGCAAGAAATTGTGTGGTATTGAGTACCTATGCATCACCTTACAGAGAAATCACCCAGTGTAAGACGATGCAACCCCAAACGCTTATTACCCAGATAAAAATGATACTCTTTTCTGCACAAGAGAAAGCACAGAACCAATTGCACATACGTTAGCCAAAACAGTAGCATATCACAGTATCTGACTCAGAATGCAATAATGTAAGTAATACAAATCAAACAGAATACTGACATAGCAGCACTAGAAGTCACACATATGCTAATTCCAAAAAAGCATGAGGCTTTCCAAAAATAGCCAGCATTGTAAACACATTAAGCCAATGCAGAACAACCAGATATCTTCTTTACCCCCCCACTCGCTCCAAAAACACTGCAGATACAGCCTCAGTCATGTTTTCGGAGCGTTATTCAGAGAATGACCCTTTGTGTCCTTCTTGTTCATTCTCCTGTTCCCCCCCTTCCCCCACCCTTCAATAGGACAACTGCAGTCAAGGAAAAAAAAACAGGCAAGTCCCAGGCCAAAGCTTCTGTACAGGCCTCCCTCCCCCGCTGCTACCAGCAGCTGCACTGGGATCAATGCAAGCCAGCGGAGGGAGAGAGAGAGAGACAGCATGTGTTTGTGTATGAACAAGTGAGGGAAAAGAGAGAACAGTCCAGCAGTCTGTAAACATCTCCAGAATACAATGAAGTACAATCTCAAATTCTAAATGAATGAAAAGCTCAAGAAAATAAAATATTCCTTACCCAGTGCAGCGCTGAGTGTGTTCTGAAAGCTGGGTATCCTTAAAGCTGGTGCAGGCTATCTCTAACACTTTCTCCATGCTGCATGCGTCTCCACATTGCTGTCAGACTGCAGCCCTGGCTCTCTGCATCTGTCTGCATTGCTCACTGCTCTCAGCCCCTGTATCCCTTCTCATAGACAGAATCCCAACTTGGCAGTTAAGAGGGTAAGCGTGTGCATACGTGTGTGTGTGTATATGTACGGTGGGGAGTTGCTAGATGTCAGAAGTGCTCCATAGGATTACAGTTTGTGTTTCCTTAGTATATGAAAAGATGCTGACAGCTACAATTAATGTGGATTTAGAAGCGCGCGCTCTCTCTCTCTCTCTCCCTCCTTCTATTGTTTTTTTTTCTTTTTTTTTTTTTTTTTACACTTGTAACAAACTTTAGTACATGCTCATACTAAGAGCACAGAACAGCAGGAACTATGCCTTAATGGCTTTATCATGCATCATTAACCTTGCAAGAAGCATACTAAGTGGTTCTGCATTTATAACTAAAATTGATACTCAGAAAACCTGAGCCCACAAATGACTTTTATATTATTCAAACCCCTACATCAGTAAAAGAAATACACTTTTTAATGTATTACCCTCCCAATATTAACACAACATATGTTTAATTTACTGCTACTGTTTTAGTAGCAACTGATTCAGACAATTCGTGTGAAACGCTGCCATACTTTTAAGTGGGTGTCTGAAAAAAAGCAAGTATAACATTTAAAGAGACAGTCAGCCTACAACGCAGGCATTCAGAAACAGTTCCCAGCAACTGAAAATCCTCTGTATGGGGTGGTGATAAACTTAATGTGTGTTTTTGCCAGAATATTTCAGTGAACTAAAACTGCTGATCTGAAGTCGCAGCCCTGATTCTGCATCTTAATAACTGAACAAAACTTGAAGTGTTTCAAGTGTTGTCTGAAAAATAACATGTGACAGTTAGATAACTTTTTACACCTAAATAATGAAGTTTCCAAACCCAAGTCTAAAAGAAAAAAAAATCAGATGTTTCTTTTACTCTTTTGGGGGGGGGGGGTCTCCGAGTTTTTCACATTTTCTTGTTTATGATACATTGACATTTCACTACCACATAGACATGCAATAAAAAATAATTAGAAGATAAACATTGCCCTTTTATGAACCAGGATTCTTTCTTCACGTGGGAACCTCTGTCAGTGTATAATTCTACCAAATGGGATACTTATTCCAGTACCCAAGTGTACAAATAGTATCATTTCTAATTATCAAAGTGTAACACTGGCCAAGGGTCATACCTCTCAACCTCTTAGTGCAAGAAATCTGGGCAAAGCCTGCAACAGTGGGGAGACAAAGGCCCAAAAATGGGACAGATTTTAATTATTGCTCTATAAACTTAGTTGCTAAAATTATTTTCTGAAAGATTTGAAGTTTGAAATGTAAATAGATTCCATTATTTAGTGGCTTCAGCCATCAGTAATTTGCCAGAAAACCACGTTTTATGAGGAACAGACCAAAAATATGAGGCAAAAATCTGACATTCTCTGAAAATCAGGAGAGTTAAGAGGTATGCCAAAGTTGCCTACTGCTAGTATTGTTTTCCTCTACTCGCCTTCAATCTGCCAAGCCCTCCACCCCCCAATCGGAAAAAGCCAGGGCATAAGATGTTGTTAGATGATTGTAATATGCTGACAATGTGACCATATACAACAGTTCATAATGCTCTCATTATTTAAAGCTAAGTACTTATACTTACTGATGGAGTACTGACTCCTGAGCAGTAAAACTCATATCAGTCTAGTACAAGAAATATGCTATCACTGTAGAATACACAGTTAATGTAATCCACAATCCAAGAAAGATGTCTGGAGGCCATTTCAAAGACCAGTGGATATAGTGATAATAGGGAGCAGTGCAGGGTAATCAGGACTCAGGAGTGTGGAGTTCTCAGCGGTAAAGAAGTTCACAAGTGGTGTCCCACATTACCAATGTTTAATGTGTCGAGGTATGACTTCACCCAGGGCATGGAAAACTGAATCAGTCACTTTGCTAAGGACAGTATAGTTGAGGAGATACTGTCAGATGAAGTTCATCCTAAAGAGAGAGTTAAAAGGTGGGATGCATGGTGTAGGAAGTGGCAATTTCATCTGAAGTCATTTGAAATACATAGTGCTGTGCTACACTTGGGGAAAGATAACAGAGGGGAAGAATATGCACTCTACTGTGTCAGACATACAATCAAAGGAAAATAGGACACAAGAAGGATTTTGAAACTGTT